>NW_022145612.1:49401765-49990886 GCF_000002235.5 Strongylocentrotus purpuratus
GAAACATCTTCTCCTTCCTCTAGCGAGTGTAGTAGGGCGGTAGACGCTATCTGTCCAAAGAAGCGTAAACACATGTGACCTATTTTAGGACGCTTGCGTGGTATTGATTATTTGGCCGATGCCCGAGATGCGACGCAGAGATTTCTGACACATTGCTCTGCGGACCAGAAGAGATAGGTCTGGTGTATCAAAGCACGTGCTTACGTCATGCCGAAAGGCCTGTACCATGGGTCGAGGAAAGGGAATATTAAAGTAATCTTTCGAGAGTTATCGTTGATTTGTTTTGGTTGAGATGTGCATGTCTCTGTGTCTGATGATGATATGGTGCCACTTGAGTTGAAGATGCCTGTCAAGTTACCCGGGCTCATTAATTCATCCTGCCCCCTGCTTGATTAGATACAGACATTCTGTCCTACTTTAAGCATCCTCTTCTTAAAGGTCTCAGCTGCCTTTGTCAAAGCAGCATATTCTTGTTCTAAATTATTTTTTGATTCTTAAAAGTCTTGAAAGCAGATAAACAAGTGCCTCGGTAAATTCTTATAGTAATTCATTGTTTAGAATCTTGATAAGCTATATAAGAAAGGATATTCTGATAGCTAATTTTGATTGACAGATTCTGGTATTAAAAGAACTTTCTGATTAAAGCAGCATTTTCTCATTAAAAAATACTGGTATATTTGTACTTTTGGATGTCACAAAAAAGTTGTTGAAACAATTGCCTTAATAATTCCTTCAGAAATGAATTTGTCTAGACTCGTCACATGTTATGAGACAGGGTAGACCGGGGGCTATAAATTCAAACTTCTCGGTGTTGATTGAAAGGATTAAAGAATAGGATTGATAGATAGTAATAACATCTCATGGGGTTTAATGCACTTGATATTAAATAAGAGGAATAAACACCAGAGGCGGTGAGACACAAAGAAGCGCTCACCGAGTATTTTTATCCGCTTGGAAAGGTCTTCGTGCCATCACTGCTCACCGAGATATCTGTTCTTGATCAAGAGAGTTCAGTCAGAGAAGGGGGAATTGATATATTTAGTATGGTTTGGTTTGTGGGATAACAGAATCATTCGCAAAAGTGGGTAAAACACTCAGCTGTACCGCCAATTCATCGAGCATGCTTTGAGAACAAATAAAGCCCATTGATGGTTCAATCAAACAGATGATTTTATTAGGCGGTTTGTGAAAGGATGTATCCATGAACTGTTATTCTAAAATTTGATTAAGGGAGGGGGGGGGGGTGGTAATCTGGATTTCCTAAATTCTATTTAATGAGATCTTACCATTATTGCACAGTGTGTATTTATAGGGAGGACCCGTCAAAGAAATTGCCTTAATCCACTACGTCTCCTTCTATATTATTTCACAGTTAAGCCTATTGTGGGACCCTGGAAATTCTGAATTTGATTTGGAAGCTCATAGAGCCCAATCAAATATCTATACTTGATCTGCCCAAGCAAATCATCCTACTTCATGGCAGTTAGCGAGTTTATGATGCAATAAAAAAAATGTCTGATCACTGAAAAGATGAGAAAAATGAAATTGGGATTGAAATTTTCAAGAAAATGCTTGATGGAATGAAGGATATGTGGCATGATGTACAAGTAGGGATAAGCATTCTGAGGTTGGAAAATAGGAACAGAATTGGAGCTTGTAACGGAAATTGTGATGAATGCATGAGGAGAAGCTAAAAATGTAGTCATATTGGCCACAATGGTGATGATGATTGTGAAGTTAATCATTAGAAATAGTGTTCCTATTCGTCCCTTAATTATTACTATAGACATGAAAGTAGAGCTTGTAGATTGAGAGATACCCAACATTTAACATTATTACACTCTTCGTTGGTAACATTTCATTTATCATAAAGGATCAGGGATATCGGTCAAAATTAATTTATATCTGAACCTTTTCTTCTTGTTGACGGACCATATAAGATAGAAATCGGAACCCAATTTCAAACAAAGTTTACTTCTGTGCCTGCTTGCTGATGATACCTGTACTTGTAAAGCATCATTCCTTCATATAGGGCCTATTTTTCCTTCAAATGTCACAAACAAAATGGCGGAGCATTATGGTGACCTGTTTATCCCATTTATAGGTTATACAACGGTCATATTGATGTAGGCTTTGAGGTGGGTCTACAAGAGATGGTATGATGTCATGTTGTAATGTAATACAAAGTTCAGATATGGTATGATACATCAGTCAGTGAGCAATTGTCTCTTCAGAATGTTCAGACATCATAGCTAGTCTTTGATTCCGCTCACCTGTATATGTAGGAATGAGTTGGTAGTGTGTCCCTTAATTGCTGCCATATAGAAGAGCAGAAATGTAAAAATTATCATCATACCTAACCGGAAAAGTGAAAATACAGTCGAAGTGTACAAATCGTGTAGATCGACAGATCATGTGAAAAAGGATGCTTCCATTCTTTTCAAATTTCAAAGAAAAACTGAACCCATGATTGATTTAAGCTGGCTGGAATATTGCATAATTAGGCTTATGTAATTAGAACTCTAATTTATACACTTCTGCTATGTTTGGAATGATTCCCTCCTGCCACCCTTCCACCTTGAGAAGTTTTTCAGGTAAGGTCTCCCTAAAACAAGCAATCAGTCACTCTTCGCACCACGATGCAGCCATCCCGCCCTGTATATCTCCAGATCACGATATGACGATAGACAGGGCTCACATACCCCGTCCCGTCGTGAAATCCCCCTCCTCTAGGGGGAAAGGAGAAGAAAACTGGGATTTGATCACCGCTGAAATCTGGTTGATAGAAAAAGTTGGAATCAGCGGGTATTTGCGCGACTTTTACGTCACTTGGCGGCTTTCTGTCTGTGCTCACCTGATGATTGGAAGCACACACGGTAGCGTGGACCGCTCACTGAAATCGTAGATGAATCAATAAGTGGCTTAATCTCGTCCAAATCTTTGACTAATAGGTTGGAATTCTTGAGAAGTGGGCACCGAGAAAAACGTAAATTCCTCTGTTTTTGGTTGGCAAAAGGTTAAGTAATAAGAGCTGTACAATAGAGCTAGGCCGGTACAGATTTCCTTCCCCCTTATTTTGACACCTTGAGAAGTGCCCCTTCTTTTGTTGTAGATGTTACGGGTTACGTGCAGGATCAGCATTAGTTTTTAGAATGAAATATTCATTTGCTGAAAGGAAATCAATTGTACTAATGTGTAGCCCAAAATTATTTAAAGTCAGGTGTATGTTATCTGCATGTATCTAAAGGCATATGTTGACTCCTTTAATTGAATGCAATGTATAATTAGCATTTTTTTTTGCCTTCTGTTTTGTTTTTTGTTTGCATCTAAAATATGTAAAGCTTTGTTTCAAGATGATGGCCATTTATGATACTGATTTTAGTAATGAATAGAAGAGACATTAGCAGTATGTTCCTGAGTTTGAGGATTCTTCACCGTGGATGTAGTGCAGCCATCCTGTGGAAATGCTAGAAAGGGATGGTCCAATCTCCTTACGCAAGGGATGGTCTAATTATGTGTCGAAGGTAACCGCATCGTCGCTCCTTCAAGTGCAAGAGGAAAGCCTTTGATTGTGTCCAGCCTACATGGCTCGTCTTTTGAGGTTTCTGGCAAGTCTTGCAGCAATGTTAAGGTCCCTTGGGGAATGAGCCGATTCCCGTTGGATCCTCTTCAACAAGAGACATAGTAGGTTGTGAGACGACGAGACTTGACGGTTTGCCAACATTGCAGGAGAATTGGAACTGAAATGGCTCGAGGGGGGTCATTGCTTATGGGCAAGATCCGGGATGTTTCCAGCAAAGTAAGCTGTCAATTGATTTATGACTTTCTACTCTTGGTCATTGACATGATATTTAATTTAATAATCATAATCAAAGACATCACAACCATTGCTTTTACTCTTGGGTTTGCATTAGTGGCAAACAAACAAATCAGACTTGTGACATTCGTACAGACTAAACATGTCTAGATTAATCTATCACACACAGTTTTAATTTTGCTGATACAACTCAAGGGAACGAGGGAATACTACAAATCTTATGCGTTAAGGATTTGCTGACTGGCTTGCTGGCTCTACTCGTAACTTGTGACTGGATTTGTCAATTAGAACCTTTCTATTATTAGCAAGTAATGCTCGTAAAAAAGAGACATGGAAAATCCAAGCTTTTCTTTGAATCCGCTATTTCTTCCCCTGCTGAGGAACGTGACTATGTAACCCAGCATGGTGAGGTGAGTAATGAAGGGAAGGATGTAGTAAGGAGGAGGATAAACGCAAACGAAACTAACCAGAAAGTGTTAATGTTCATTGAATGGGGATGATGACGTATAAAGGGACTGGCCCAGACGAGAATTTGGCCATTCTGTCCAATTTAATGCAGCAATCTAGTATATTTTAACTGATTTGAAAGGATGATAAGAAAGATGCTCCCTTGTTGGTCTTTCTTATTAGGGAACATGTGTGTTGAACAAGAAGGAAGTTGTATCAGTAGGGATGTCTCAAATATAGCAGATTCTGTTCAAATCTATAAATAATGAATATGAACAATTTGTATTTAAAAATAGCTTTCCAATAAATGTTGGCGAAACGAATCAAAATCTATTCAGATCTTATGAAAATTTGTTTTATAGATGTATTTAGAAAAGCTGAGATTGAATTAATTGAAAATATTCTTTTACAATATTAGAAAAAGGAAATTGATTGTTGAGAAAATGATATTTTTGCAATATGTTAAAACTTGCAACGACTTAACACAAATGTAAATGTTGGTATAGTTACACTACTAATGAATTAGCTAATGAAGTAAAGGACATAGTTATCCAGATATTATTAAGTGGATGACTGGTTTAGCAGACGGACATTGCTCACGCAAGGTCTTGATAGACAGTATAGACGATGATAGCGCTGTTGCGGTGGTTACATAAAATCGTATGAGGATCAGAAAGTGGAATAATGAAAACAAGCAGATTCTGGGTGATAGAATGACATGGGGCAAGTAGGGGTCGAGGTTCAAAAGACCAAGGTTAGGTCATCAATCAGTGATCAAAATGGTCTGGCTCAGGATAGGAAAAAATAGTAGAAAGTTCCTAGGAGCATCTGCCTTTAAAAAAATGTTTTATATATTTTGCCTAAGTATATATGATTTGTAGTATATGAAGTGGTTCTGACATGATCGAATTATCAAATTATGGATGTTTTTGAAAAGCTGATATGAGATACAAATGGAAGGATAAAAGTGGGATCGATGCCATATTTCCCAGTACCGTTTTGTACTTCTGATGAGGAAGCAACTAAATTGTCAAATCTATTTCTGTGTCTTTCTCTCTTTTATCATAATATTTCAATGATTCTTGTCATATCTCGCTTGGTCTCTTTCTCCCTCCCATAAAACCCCCACTCACCCTCTCTCTCTTTCTCTCTTTTTTTCTTGTCCCTCGATCCTTCCCTCCCTGCATCCATTCATCCTTTTCTCTTACCCCACCCTTCCTCCCGCTTTCTTTCTCTCCTTCTATCTGTACCTCTTGTTTTCCTTCTTCCTCTCTCTTCCCCTCTATTCTTTCTTCCTTGCATGAAACTCACATCTATTGACAGATGTCTTGAAGATATTAATGAAAAAGCCCTTCATGTCCTTGTAATCACTGTATGCTCTCTCTTGTTTCCGAACAGAAATAACCCGGTAGGGGGCACAATTAGGCCACTTGCCCAATTACATTTCTACATTTCGTTCCCTCATTTCTCATAATTTGTCCAATTTACCGCACATGTCAAGAGTTCCCTCCATTGGTTCCCGGTGGGAGATTCATGCAGATTCTACCAGCGAACAGTGATGCCTTTCAATGACGTCTCTGGGACGAGTTGTCATAAAGTTGATGTTTTACTTTGCATGTGGCCATCAAATTTAACCTGAAACCGAAAAAGGTTGCATTTATGCATACAGAAGCTTATAAGTATGGGAGCTGTGAGTTTATACAAGGGCTAAATATAAGTCATGAAGGATCCCTTTCTTCTGTTAATTAGTCCAAGTAAGTGGCCGATCTGGAAAACAATCAAATTTCTGATTGACAGTAATGAAGGAGAATTAAGTCCTTTTGTATAACATTTATTAGATACCAAGCAGGCTCTACTTTATATGAATTAATGGGGTATAGTTTTACAGAGAGAGGAGAAAATTTAAAAATACATCTCAAGGTAAAAAAAAAACTGTGCTTGTGCACCAATGTAGTTATAGGCAAGAGCTGCTTAGTTGTAATGTCTGTTGAGAGCCAGAAGGGCGTTAACCCTATGATGAACGATATAAAGTAGTGTCCTTCTAGCTCTGACCATGCAGATGATAAGATCGATGAACCCAACTCCAAACAGTGTCAATCCAAACACATTGATATTGATGTTCATGGGGGCATCCATCCTGTTTCAAAGGAACCCTCTTACCTGTACCCCGGTGCGTTGGCATACCAAGTCAATACCCAGAGGAGGGTACAGCAGGGGTATGGATGTACCCAATTACATTGAGCAGGGGGGCAATGTTACACTCTCCCTTTTTTGTTAAAGACTTGCCATGGACATTCAGGATCTGAGTCAGTTTAGGCATGTTTGAGAAAAGAAGTTGTTCTTAAGCCTCATAAATTTATTTTAGGAAGTAGAAATAAGGTTATTATGTTGGACAAAAACAAAAATCTGAATTTATAATATGCCCTTTAGGCATAGTTAAATATCTGATCGGAAGATAAGTATAACGGGTAAATCTATAGTCTCAATTTATCTTGTTTTTGTAAATAAATGTATTCAGTGAACTTTTGAAATTTCATCTTAAAAGTGGATGGCAGCAAGAGATATTAGCCTCTGCCCTCGTTTTAAATTTATTAATAGATCAATGACCCATTTTCCAGCTTTAATTATAAAATTTAAATGAGAGGCTCAAAAATGCATTAATTTTATAATTGTGTCCTCAATCTTTTATGGAATTATTTGTAAAGATAAAAGAAATGTTGAGCTGTCAACCAAATTTTTCATTTCCTGCTGTTTAATATGCATAAGAAGAGTTATGTCCACATCTACTATAGATAGAAACCTTACAAAGACTCAATTCTGTTGTGACACTTCTAATCAAAATATAGTGGAGTTATGAATCAATAAAATGGTTGCTTACATAGCTATAAACCATGTCAAACCGTGACGAAATATGTCATCTATTAGCAGTCATTTTCAAACAAAGCTGTGGAATGATGTTTATATACACATAATATATGTAACAGTCTTTTTATGTAATTTCATTCTATCTTTCTCCTCTTAAATGCTTTATAATTCCTTTAAATCAGTTTCTGTTTAACCAAGCATGCCAGACTGCTGGCCATAAAACAGTTCTCAAACCATTTCTCATGTCAGAGCACCTAATATATCAAATCAAATGGGGCAGATAAAAGGGTGCATCTTCCAGGCAAATTGAGGGTGAAATTTATGACTCTGTCCTTTTAGCCACCCTACAACAGTTACCAGCTGGTTCCGAACTGGCTGCTATCCGGCTTTGGGAATCCCTTTCATGCTCTTTGGTTGCCTCATTTTATTATCAACAGTTTTAAAGGTAATATGTGAAATTTTATCAAGGCTATGAAAGTGCTGAAATCATTTATTGATTTGTTTTAGAATCTTAGAACTTTAGAACAGAACATCACTGAACATCAATGATCAATATTTGAAACAGAAATGGAAAAGTATAGGTGATGTTCAAGAAGAGAAAAAAGAACTTTATTTGTACCATGTTACAGATAAATGGAAAATGAGAGATAATATCACCATAACTCAATGAATAATCCAAAGGTTGTCGTAATGATTTGTTCATTCCAAAGAAGGAGAAGAAAAAAAAAACCTTTCAGTGCTCCCCATAACATTTATTTACTGATAGTTTGGAACATACTTTAAAAAGTAAGAAAAATCCTTTAACCAAGATGAAAACATTATTTCTGGTTTTGAATGTTTAGGTTGGTAGGTGCCAGTAATGAAACTTACCACCATATCTGTTGTAAATTAACGACCATTCACGGTATGTTTGCTTTGCATGACACTCACTGAGCTGAAATTAACGACCATACTCATGATGCTTGGCATGTACATTACATGTACCTACATTTCACATTGAACCCCCCCCCCCCCATGCATCATCCAGCTATGTGTGAGGTTAGGAAGATTAGCTAAATATTACATAAAAATTGTACAAGAAGTAATGAAGATTCATCCTACCATTTTGTTAGTTTGTTGAAAGGGAATGAATGGCATAGCCATTACAAAGAAATTGCCATGGCTTTAAACTTTAAAAACTGGCAGTATCTCTTTACTGAATTTATATCTGAAGCTTAAATATTCTAAATATACATGTAGGATACTCAGATGGAAACCAAATATACAGAGAAAAATGTTTCTTGGTCAATGTCCCCTTCAGTTTCGATGAAAATTTGCTTCATTTTCCTTTAGATACACCTGATACGAAGCCAATTAGGGTTATGAACTTTAGTAATATACTTTGACATCCTGACATTTGATAGTGACATTAGCCTGAAAGCTTGTGTCCTGTTAAGATTGACCTTAAGAATAAGATGGACCTTAAGAATAAGATGGCCTAATTGAGATGTTAATTGGCCTAAGGCTATGTTGTTGTCAGTATTTCATTGGCCTAATTATATAAGAGTGACATGATGCAAATTCACATTTGACATTGATTCAAAATCTTTAGGGAGGAAGGTGGACAGTGAAACCGAATCAATTATAAGTTCTTGAATATGAGGTCTTGGGGGCATGCTAGTGGATATATATAGAGTCTAAGGTTGGGAGGTTATTCTATATTTAGATGGTCCAGTTTTATCAGAGAGGGAAGGGTTGGGGTGGGCTTCCGTACATCACTGTTGGGAAACCATGTGCCTCTAAAATGTAGATCTGTGGAATTGAAAAAAATGTTTTTGAAACATTAAATAATATTAAATTTACTCTTAGCTTTTAATATCATACTCCCTTATTATCCCATGCAAAGTGTTGATTAAGTTCAAAGAATTATCTTTTTTTGGAAGGGGGTGTGAGATTGTGCTATTTTGTTTCGATTCAAACTAGATTTAGTCATATACCCACATACTGTTACTGTAGATGTGTGCATCTGAAGGGTACAATTCCTATGTTTGTAATGAGCAATACTTTCAAAGCAGGTTATACAAACTGTAGTATTAGAAGTGATTGAGAAAAGTTCAATGTGCTTGTATAGTCAGAGTTTGGCCAGTTTTTGCTTTAGCCATGTCCAAATGAATCTCATGAGGTCATGGTTGATCTAGTATTGATAAGTCATCATGCCCAGGGTATAGTCTCTGATGGCTGGAGACACACTGGTCATTTCAGGTCAGCAAGAATAGCCATATGTCTGCTCTATCAATCAATCTATCTGGCATCTCTTGATATATCCATGGATTTCCTATGACGTCACAAGAACTGAAAGGAAGGGGTGATAAAGCTCTGATTAGTATTTTGACTGATGTAACTATGTCGGGCATCAGAAGGGCTATATACGCACATTCAATGTTGTGTCCATTTGGAGGAAGGAAGGCGCTAACTCCTGTAACTCTGTACACAGATTTAGTGCCCTTTTGGCTCTCAGCAGACTTTGTTATAATGTTTATCATCTGTTGAAGGCCAGAAGGGCATAGACTTGTATAACTTTACACTACATTTAATGCTCTTCTTGCTCTCAACAGACAGGTTCCTCCTCTGTACCTCAGTATAAACATGAGGAAGTCAAAACTGAGAGAAGCATAAGGTGTTATGTGCAATAAAGACTGAAATGACACGTTGTCTTTGCAAACCCTAGTATTCCCTGTGACTCCTCTCCATTATAAAGCAGCTTTTATCAATTTGATCAAAGCTATTATTAAAGTCAAAGTAATGTTATCAAAGCTCTACAACTTTCCAAATGATGACAAACATCACAATGACCGGTAATAATGGCCTGCAGGTTGGATCGTACACTTTCATCAATCTTTTAGATCATTTTTCATGACTAACAGCAAATTTTGAGGATCCAGTCTGTTTCCTTTAATTACATCATGCTACTCGCTGAGAAAAGGCTACTGAATTGGCCGGTGTTCTATGACTTAGCTAGTGTTCCGCTGGGTCAGATTCCATCTCTAAAGTTCTGTCTAGTCAATCACTTGTCATGACTAAACACTGACCAAACTGTCAAGACTTGTACAAATCAGTGTAAAGACTGCGTGTCCCTTTAATCACTTTAATACTGTTATGAATGTCAGATAACCAGTATGATAACTAGTATGCCCTGTATGTAGGATCTAAATAATATTGTCCATGCTCAGGCTATGTGAAATAGTGTTACCTTTTCTCAGTATTACTTCTAGGGCTTCACTGATGGTAACTTTACAGGAAAGTGGAACAGTTTCTCTTTCATTAACACATTGCCTATACAGAAATCAGATGGCCTTTTTTATTAAGCCTATGGGAATTAAAAAATCAGTAGCAATGGGTTACAGAACTTAGGACACTGTCTACAACATGCTAGTCCTGCTTCATGTTGCATTAACCTTGCATATGAAATATTACGCACCTAATATGAATTCATGATCATGTCTTTGTTCCTGAGACAATACCCAACTCATCCTCCTACCCCTATTTGAAATAACACAAGGGGAATTGGAGTCATCATGACTAAATGTGTGCTCTAGGAATCGAAAGCGGTATTTGTGCCAGAATATTGCGTTTTTCTCTCCTTGATACGAAGCAGATGGGACTCCCGGAGGTTTAAATTTATGCATTGTGTTCGAGTCCTGGTTGATTTACTATCTGGTATTAAATCAGTGAGTAAGTTTCCTCTTGTAATGGGGTGTGATGTTTAGATGTAACAGGTTTTATCTGTCCACCTCCTCTTCTTCGTTCTACTTCATGTAATTCTTCTCCATCTTACCGAATTCCTCTACTTGGTGAAGAACTGTGCTTGTGCACAGGGGAAACGGTTGCACTGTCATTGTCGGTTATCTGATCTAAGATTCAGGAAGATTAAAGGACAGAACAAAGTTTCACAGAGATGTTGTTTGTCGGGTTATATAGCTTGTTGCTTGAATAGGGTCTGAACTTCTGAAGCATCTCCAAGTTTCAGGATATCGAGAATGAATCATGATGTTTGTTGTCGCAGACATAAAAAGACCCTCATTGTATATCTTCCTGTTGTGGCATATGTACCTTTATCAGTAAATGATTCATGGGTATCAGGAGTTCTTGGCAAAGACCTCACTAGCATGAATTCAGAGAATCCAGGAATAAATGAGAGCATGGCAGCTGTTGCCCTTGTAGTACATGTATATATCTTTCATAACCATGACAGTAGCTGTCTTTCTCTTGGAGTTCACACAAGTATTAAACGTGTACGCAACTGATGAAGTTTCATGTTGTCTTTGTATAGTGGCCTGTATGTGATCAGTTACATTACCTTGGTTTAACTTGTTGAATACTACTCTGACTGAAGTGCATCGGAAATATGTGTTATACTCAAATGAAATGGTATCCAGTGGGTTAAGGCTCGACCTCAGGGGGAAAGAAATAAAAAGAGAAAGGGTGTGGCTGTATGAGAGCCATGGACCTGAATTCGGTAGTGATAGAAGTTTGGGATAGATCCATGCACTAGTGGACAGGTCACAATGGTGACCAAAGGACAAGTCTCGTTAGTCAAAAGCCGTCATAAGATACATCCAAGATGTCATGACAGTGTAATCTCTATCTTTCTATTCCAAACTGTCCATCTGTCTTATGATGAAGATATCGTTCCAAATCCTCACCTTGCCTATATCTTGCAGATTTCAAATGCAATTCAACATGTTTTGTAGAGCTGCCCGGGTTTAGGGATGGGTCACAAATTCTCTGAATTCTAGCCAGGATTACGGCAAGAATTCTACCTCAGCCCAGATCATGAAGGATGAGCTTGTTCTGCTCATCTTGAAGAATTTTCTCCAGAGGTCATGCCGGGCTTTGTAGTGTCTCCAGCAATTTGTCTTTCAGGCTTTCTTAATCTGGCTTGCCTGTTTACCAAGCTTTAGTGTTACCATGGCAACTGATCACTTGGTACTCTGGTAGGGTCGAAGGGAATTACTGTGCGCAATCCTGGAAAATTATAGTTGTAATTGATACCCTGTCATGGATCACCCAAACGACCCAAAATACAGACAATTTCATACTGCTACATCAATTTGTTAGTCTATTCCAGGCTATTCCAGGCTATTTTGTACAATTTCCCCACTGAAATGAGCTTTAGTATTTATGATTATGGTCCTAGTTCATTTAATTTTCAACCTGTAACATGAAATGGTGATGTATATGTACTTTCAGAAATGCTTTCAATATAGGGTTATACCATTTTCTCTTTGAGGCTTATATTTTCATAGTGCATTGGTTTCTAAGTTACATAGTTTTATGCTTTTTTCTGGCTTTTATTAAAAAAAGAAGACAGATTATCTAAGAATGAATTAGCCATTGTTGCCTATCCCAAAAGTACAAAACCTTATTTTCCCCAAAAAGGGTGTAAAGATAGGAAAAGGAAAATACCATAGCTGTCGCTTATACTTTGCCAACTCACGTCTGCCCAATCTAGTGGGTCATCGCTCTTCTGGGTGATGTCTAGCCAAAAAAATATCAAAATCTTTTTGATAATATTTCTCTCTTTTCTCTACTATTTGACTGTCCCTGAGGCTTACCAGTATTCCGTCCGATGGATTAGCGAGATTTTCTTTTCCAAACTGACTGAGGACATCTCCAGTTTTAATGTTTTCCCCAAAGCTGGCAATAAAATGCCAGTTATTTTATGTTGCCATGGTAAACAAAACAGGGCTCTGATAGAAAGTTTTGTTTTGATTCTGATTGACCATTCTTTGATGCTGGATTTAGGAGTATTGAAAATGAACACATTCAATTAAGGAGTCACGTGAGAGGAAAAATTTTCTAACATATTTGATTATCTCCAATGTTGTGCTTGTTTATTAGATGTGGTTGGCATGTTGTCAATATTTTGATCATTCTGCGGTAAATTCTTAGTTACATGGGAAATGTTGGCGACATGTCCACCGATTGACAATGACTATCCCTGTGATTAGATTAAAATATATTTCCTGTTTAGCTTTCTGGTTAATCCAAAACGTCATGTTCGATCTCTCACTCATTCATCCCTCTCATTTTTCTCTGTAGTATCGTTCAAGAAATTAGCCCACTTTATATTGCCATTGACATTGCCAGAACATACAGCGCATCGATCTGCAATCCAACCTCAGATCTGCCAAGTTTCACACAAAAGTTTTGACAAGACCTGTCTGCCATCCGTTTTTTCTCTTCCAATCTTCCGCCCCCGCACCCATGGACATGCCAAGATAGGGACACCTTGTCCATTTTCCTTCACCCCTCCATCCCTGCTCCTCCGATAGAAACTTTGTGGCATTCTTAGAGATTATGGAAGTGGTAACTAGCCTGGAGAGCGGAGAAAGAGAGAAGCAATTGTCTATGTATTGAGCCCAATTTTCTTCCCAGTTCTATCCAATTTCCTGGAGCTATTTTTCTGCACATTGTTGTCGTTACTGGCAAATATGATTGGATTCACGAGCTAGGGCTATTGGGAAGAGTCTCTGCTTGTCCACATGTTTTTTTTTATCTCTTTCACTCTCTTTTAAGATTAAAGAAAGCCGTATCTTTGGAAGTCGTGCTCGCATTCCAATGTGATTCACACATAGGCCTCTTTACTTTTTGTTCAGAACCAATTCCATTTATTTTAGCTCTATTTTGTTGCTTTTTTTTCAATGTAATGATGAATTCATACAATATATCCCTATGGTATTCTTATTTCACTTCTTTCTTTCTTCCTATTTTCGTATTGTTTTCTTGCTCTTTTTCTTTCCTTTTCATTTTTTGTGAGTATTGTATTTTACCTTTCATTTCAAGCAGTCTCTCTTTTCTTTCTTCGGTAAATTCCACATACAAGACTTTTAAAATATCTAAATCAGATATTTTTAAATCATCGACCCCTGGAGGATTTACATGTCTCAAATAGATAGAGACTACATTAAGATCGACCTGTTATGTTGTGCGTTCTGTGTTTCTAAAATGAAGAAAGGAATATTTTAGTTTCTAAACAGTAATGGACAAGGGGGGGGGGGGGACATGTTTTTCGTTATTTTTGAACTGATAGCTTTATTTGATTATTGAGAAAGGGGCGTCCCCATGTAATTCTTTTGGTAACTTTCTTGGTAACTTTCTAATTAAATTGAGCTATCTATTCTGTTTTTAATAATTTTCTTACAGCACACTTTACTCAAAATCTAAATTGATTTTTAATTTTTGGTTTTGTTTTGTTCGATACTTTTAAAGGAAGACAAATATAATCTAACCAACTTTGTGGTAAATAGAATTAGCCTGTGACAAACAATTTAGCTTTGTTTCTTTTGATTGCAGTGGTTTATTTTGAATTTCTTGTTTACAACAGAGAAAGTGTGCTTTTCTCTATAATTGAAACTATTCTTTTATTCTTGATGGAATTTATTGATTGAATCAAAACAAAAAGAGAAGTCCCTCTTGTGTTATGCTATACTTGATTCTACGATTAAATGCTTGGTATGTATATCTTGAAGCGATATTGATCGGTGGTTTTCAATGTATATAAAACAAAAATGTTATTGAATAACTTTGCTGAAACTTCATTAAATGACAAATTGCACCGACTGCTCATGTCTGGAGAGACCACTAATTTGATTATGTGACAGAAACCTGAGCTTGTGTTTTTTATCAAATTTGCAATTTTGCAATTTACTTTTTCGTAAAGGGGTATGTATCTTTTGTAGTATCATGATTTAAAGAGGGGGGGGGGGCTTTTTTGAGCAAAAAGAATCAATAAATGTGCGGTGTGTTTTCTTGAAGTGCAGGGGATTACTTCTTTTATTTACTGGTTTGTTTTTGCTTAAAAAACACTCCCTCGCCTATCTCCCTTCATCAAAGCTAGATTGCAGATATTTGCACATTAAAGTGCTTGTTATGATCGACTTGCAGAAACTCTAGAACACTTTAACAGATTTTATTCCACTTGTGGCATTTTAACTGGTGTAATTCATCTTACTCACAACTTATCATCTAACTGCAGGTACTCATTGCATTGTACCATGCTTGTCTTCCTTGCAATCATTTATATTCTGGATAATTGATAGTCTTGTTTGATGGCTTGCATCAAGTACAAGCAAGCCTAGCTCTGCAATGACCAGTCTCAACACCATGCTTCACGGGACACCTCGCTTTTCCTTGAAACAATTTCTGGCGGTTTCATCGTAGGCCATTGATTTCCGTGTCAGATATCACTCGCCATGCTGTTCAAGATGCTAGCTATAATCACAATCAATACGGCCACATAATATAATTCTTTAAAATACTCCATCCTGTTCCTTGCATATTTTGCAACAGTTTCAAAACAAGGCATCAAGAAATTTGTCTGTATATCACCTTCCCTACTGGGTCCATTGCATGCTCTAATTATGATCTCCCCATTCTCACAATATGTGGTTCTTTATAATCTTTGTAACTTGCAACTGTTTCAACTTCGGCTGCCCCATGGCTAGGTAATAAGTTTGTTTCGTGATTAATCAGTTTGTCCCTATGATTGGTTAATTGAAAACATGAGATTTTTGTTACTTTTTGGACCACCCTAAGCCCCGACTCCTTAGAGCTGTATTACATTGAAAAAGAGTTCAATATTTAGAATGCCTTTGCTAGTCTCTTTGAAGGTGTATATTGCCAATGAATTCATAAAGAGCCAAAACAAAGTCGGTCTGAATCGCAAGTATCATATCATTACATTTTCTTAGATACCTTCCGACAAGTAACAAAGTATCCTTGTGTAGCCTGTAAACAAATTACTCTGATTGTCTTGGTTAATTGCTAGGTGCAGGCTCCCTTTTCTTAGACTTCTGTAGAAGTTTTTAATGTAATAATTCAGGAATTGATTGAAGGTTCATAATCATAATAACGCCAGTATCTCAAAACTGTGTCTAAATCAGAAGAACATATAATAGTTTTACAAAATGAAAAGCTGCATGTAAAACTGAAATAATGGAAAGCATTAATAGTTTCATTTGAAGGTTTTCATGTATCTACAGCACTCTTTCAGGAAATTAATTTGATGATTGAATGATTTTATTGAAAGCCTTGGAGTGAGACTTGTAGACACACTTTGGGTTCCTTCATAGTGTCGGAACAATAAAACCTGCAACAGTTTCAGGTATGGGACACCCCGGGGATGTGCTTGTTAGGACTAAAATTGGATTATTATTAGAACCATCAGATATTTGCACAAGATATGATTTCATCCTCACAGCAGGCCATCATCCGATTTCAACTGACCACGTACTTAAAGGGAGAGTTTTACCAAACCTGTTATAACTCCTTAGTTCTCATCTATTTTAACTCCTTGGTTTAACCGTTGAAGAATCCTTCACAGCAGCCACTGAGAATTTGGCTTATCATTGATTTTTGGGGAATATGAAGTATTAAACAATTTGATACCTACATGTATCATCAGATTGGGATACATCATGCAAATGTATCTGACAGATACAAAAAGAACCTTTAACCCATTGCTTCTAGAAACTGGGTGGGTTCATGTATTAATCCATTAGGAAACATAATTCAGTAGTCAACAGGTTAAAAGGTCTAAAAGCAAGTCATTTGTCATGATGAAGACGTGGGCTAACAATGCAGTGGCAATGGAGAACATTTTTAATGAGTCTTAGGTTGGAATTAGATTTTTCCGAATAAGCAATGAATTAGTCTTAAGTGAAACATTTTTTGTAACATTTATGCACCAGAATAATCGATAGAGGCATGTGACCTTTGGGGGGCATTAAAATCCCAACTCTTGTAGGTGCAGTTCTATTCAAATTTTGGCTTTCATCTTTCAGGAGGCACTTTAACCCTAACCTTAAGCAGCGTCCATTCTAGCGGACATCTGTTGTAGACTTTATAGGGTGTCAAGAGTTGTAAGGGGTTACGAAGGAGTCCTGCATAGTCTTGTCCACTTTGGATACTACTGTAACGCAATCCTTATTCTATCATTGTTCAACATCGACATCTCTGCCACTTGATACCCGTCATCACCTAAATTGATGTAATCCCAAAATGGACGCTTTTTATTTCCTCAATGGCACTTTCATTAAATTACAAATGGAATTCCTTGATCAATCTTAAACGACTCTCCGTGATCTGTGCTCAATTGTTTTGAAACCCCGTCCTGGTGAACGAAAGGAGGGCAAGGCATTGACCAAACAAAGGACCATCTAGCACCTGTCGTCCCTGTCTCAGGAATCATCATTACTGATTCTGTCTGATATTAATGTGTAGATTTGATAGTTTAGTTCAATCATCCATCTCCCTTGTGTGGGGTCAAATAGCTCAACAATCTTCCATTTATTGTCATACCATGGCCATACTGCACAGGTCTCTATTTCACCGTTTACCTCACTGTTCTCTATATCCTCATATGTCCTTCATAGTGGCTCTCTAACACTTTTCTCAAGACATTCCACTGTATTTATCTCTTGTGTATCCCATTGTGCTTATTCCCAAATTATTTCAAAATATCCTCTCTCTCGCTCTCTCTTTCTCTTTCTCTCTCTCTTTCTCTTTCTCTCTCTATCTCTCTCTCTCTCTCTCTTCTCAATTTTTTTTTCATTATGGAAATCTACATCCTATTAACTTTTCCATGTGTCAGTTTGAAATGATCATAATCTTAGGTTTTATTAATTTCTTCCTGGTGCTACCAGAATGCAGTTCATAAAAAGAAAATTTACATTTGCCAGGAGTATGAAATAAACAGATTAAAAAATTTGACCCATTCCCTTTTTTGCTGTTATTATTAGAAGCTTATCTGTAATCATCATAGGAATCACGAAAATATCACCACTTTTGGCATGCATTCTATCCGCAGAATATATTAAAGACTTTAAAAGATTGGCAAATGACCACAATATTCAGAATTGGGAAATTTACCCAATCAGATATCACAATCCACTCTTGGTGTATTTACTTCATTAACTTTGAAATAAATGAGCGTAATACATTTGGTTGTTCCACATCTTCATCTGATTACAAACCTCAATTCAAATTACAGCTGATATATGTGCTCCCTTCATGAGTGATACTAGTGATAATGGTTGATTGAAAATTAAGGCATCACAACATGAAACATAAACTAAGCTCTGAAGAAGATGTGTTATGCAGCGGCTTTTTATGATTAAGCCATGGATTAAGCTGTGACAGCTCCAGTGTTAGCCACCAAAACTCAACAGTTTGGGTGAGAAAAGTAGCTTAGATCAGAGGTCAGTGTAGTTCCGGTCAGAACTAGGGAATAAATATTTCTTTGGAAGACTGATAAAATCAACCGCACTGACATCAAGCCAAATATGCCGACTGCATCCACTCAGTGTGTTTGTTCAGGCCTTTGGTCCAAAATCAACTTGGCAATGGTCTATACCGTCTGTACGCTTCGGGCTAAGAAGAGGTTAAAGTTTAGCAGCCCAAAGTACTTGTCAAGAGTCACCCGAATAAACAAACAATGTCATTCCTAGCTACATCTATATTAGCATCATATGATAATGCAAGGGGAAAGACAGAAAAATACTGTTGACCAGAAATGATGGCTAAAAACTCTGTTGTTTCGCCTGGAGATTAAAAGAGTGCCTTAACACTAAGTATATAAGAGTGAACTTGGCTGAATAGCTTCGCTTCTTTCGCCATGTTCAAGAAAGGAAGTGCCTCAAGCCAACCCCAAGCCAATGCCACCTTGACCACAAAACCTTCTTTAGGGATATCACCGGCCATGTTTTTGAGATTTCTTGATGAAATATCACTCTCTCAAAGAGACCTCTTATCTGATGGTCAACTCTTGTCCATTATAGCAACTGTGAAATTGGTATAAATTGTGTACCTTTTGCAATTAGGCAGGAGGCCCCTTGAGATGTGGAGTTGCCTCGCTCCATTGTCCGGCCCCAGAGAGGGGGAAAGAAGAGGGGGGGGGGGGGATGGTGAAGGCAGAATAGAGAAACAGAGAGAAACGGGTGAACGGGAAAGAAGGAGAGACAGAGAGGGGGAGACAGAGAGAAAGAAGGAAAAAAGAAAAGAAAAAAGACTTGGATAAGAGGAGAGGAAGGAGGTTAGACTTTGTTTTGCAATGTCCCCATTAAACTGACCTGTAATTGACCCATGACCTGTGATGACCTGTGACCCCTGTATGAATATGAGTATAGTTGATGGTCAGTAGTGTAGAGAGATGAATCAATTATGATATGGTGCTTGATTGCATCTACCTTAGGGAGTCTGCTTTCAGATTGGGACCAGGTTTACCAGCTCCTTCCAGACTTTGTGGGTGATCTAATAATAAGATTAAGGACCAGGAGGAAACTAATCAAGTAGTAGATCACTGCATTTATCAAACAGAACTGAGTATAATATTGTAAAAAGAAAGTACAAAATATTCTGATGAGATACTTAAACAGATTTGTAAAAAAGAAAAAAAAAATTATAATTTTGTCTGAGAAGGATGGATTCTTTTGAAACTTGTCTACACAGTTGGGAGAGATCAAATGTAAAGGGCACTTAAGGGCACTTAAAATATTTACCCTACAACCAGAAGAATGTTATATAGAAATCTTTCAGCTATTTCACTGCACACGACTACCTTCAATTATCTTACTGTAAGGAATTGTGACTACCAGTAGACATTAATGGTTTGCTAGAAAGATTCACATCATTTGGGAGGATGCGCTATTTTTGCTCCCTTCCCCACCCATTCCTTTCAAAGGAGATCACATAATTGGATAGAATGATGTTTTTCCATTGGATGTGGAGTAACTACTCAAAGAATAGATAACATTTGGGATGCATGATTATTGTTATATGATTAAAAGTAAATGATATGTGTTATTGAGAATGGGAATCCATAGTAATGCTTCATTATGTGCTAGGCCTTCAAGATTTCTTTAGCTGGAAATTGAAATCCTTTCATGAAAGAGCTAATGTTTGAACAGACTAGGTGTGTTATTAGGCTGCAAGAATGGGCTATTTATTACCTCTTATAAAGCAGACTCTCGCCATAATAAGTCATGAAGAATTTAAATACTTCATGATCTCTTCAGCATGAAGAGTAATGAATAGTAATGTACATCATAGGCTTCTCTCATGATACACTTTCACATTATGTTCCTTTCTTCATATTGTCTGTTAAGATCCAGAACGGCGTTATATATGTGTATAAATATATAAGTTAATGCTTGTATTGCTCTTTGCAGATGATATCTATCCCTCTCCTTCTTTTTGCCATACCATTTCAAATCTAAGACATAGCATATCTCAGAATTTCAAAGGAACTTACTTTTATGATATGATTATGAAAAGGTCCCCTTCATTGAAAGCATATTTTCTGTTGGTAGCCAGAAGGACATTAACTTGATATAAACAAATGAGAGTTAATGCCCTTCTGGCTCTCAGCAGACGATTTGTGGCAGGTAATTACAATGAGGCCTTACAAATTTCATGTGATTCTTGTGGCTCAGGTATGAGTATCTCATTACTTGACCAAGTCAACAGAAATTCAATCTAAATGGGTGAAATAGAGCTCTTGGCTGCAAAATGTGTTTGAATAGTTACAATGGTAGTAAAGATCAAAGATATTCTTCACAGATAGCACCCTCCCTTACCTATGTTGCACATGTTACGAAAATGCAAAGTTGTGCTGAAATCAGTATAAAATTTGGACTACTGATGCCTTATTACAAGTTATAATTTCATTCTAACTGCAGATATAGTGAAATGGGGGAAAGGTGTATTATTTGCTGCATTTTCATCACTTTATGATTTTTGAAGTAGTGTTAAAAACTGTGTTAGAGAGGGAAAAGTGTAAAGAGGGGTAACCAGTTAGAGGTGTGAGAGACTTAATGGTAATATTGGAGGGTGGAATGCGATATGAGAGGAAGGAAGAGAAGGAAAGAGGGGAGGAAAGATGAGAGGAAGAGAGAGGTTTACCAGAGGATCAGCTAAGGGGAATAAATCCCTTGTCACATGTCATGTACACATGTTAGATATTACCAATGTCATTAACCCTTACACTGCCTTCATGATATGTGCAGGTCTGCTTTTGCACTTGTTACATATGAAGTCGTAGTAGTAAAGTGAAATTTGTAACAGAGAAAAGGTTAACTTTTGTTTAATAATGAAGAGAATTAGAGAATCCTCCTCCAGTTAATATGTGGCAACTCTGCTTTGCAGCATGACATTATCTTGTGTAGTCAGTGTCCAAGCATCTGATATTAAAGTAAAGGACATTTTCAAGACAGAAAGGATTAAATTTTGTTTAAAAAAATGAAGAAATTGGGAATCTCCCTTCGTCTCCTCTAATATGTGGTGTCAGTACTCTTTAGGGGGACATTAATTTATAGCATCAATGTCCAAGCATCTGATAGAGTGAAGTCCATGTTCTTTTCAGTGTTCATTCTCCTCCACTTAACTAGACATTAAACGTTTCAAAATTCAGCGATTTATATAATGACCTCAAATATTAATCTTATGATGTCATGAAGTAAAGAGACATGATCATTTTTTTTAATATCGCTAAAATTTGATTCCATGAATGCAGATTAGAGAAGAGCAACTGCCAAGTCTGTACGTTAGGTGATGATGCATTGTTTCCTCGTCATTAACCACATGAGTTTAGCTAAAGGATTGTGGGAAGGCGGGCTTTACGCACATTGAGGTTATATCGGTTTTGATGACGAGATGAAAAAAATCATGCCATGGTGTTCAATTTCACTGCACTTTTAATAGTTTGATGACATTAACAAACAGGAGTAAACCTAAAATCATGAGCATGTACTACATTAATAAATGCTGAGTATATGCTTCTAATAATTATTTACTCTTTTATGTATAGAAGAGGATATGAAGTTTCCCCATCTTATGTTTCCTATGAATGTTATAAAAAGTACTCTGGTATACAAATACAAAAATTATACAAATGAATTTGATTTATGCCTTTTAAGTTTTTATGCACAAAAATTAAATCTTTTATTTTTTTTTTATCTTTCCTCATTTTCTCCTTCAGATCATCTACTCAAGAGTCGCCCGAGTATGCAAGGTAGGATCAGAATGCTATTATTTATGAATTTTCAGAAAACAAATGTGATGAATTTACAATCTGTATCCACGGCAACCTCTTTGAATGAAACCTACGTCAGTTGGGTGATTTCCCATGGACAATGTTGTTTTTTCATCATTATGACTTGGCAATTGTTTAGTAGTTGAAATTTCCAATTTATATCCGCTCTAGAATCTGTCAAAACTCATCATTCCCTTCCTGCTTTTTCAATGTTTTAGAAATTGTAAAATATATCTTTTTGTTTTGGGTAAAGGGGAGTGTAACTTAATTTTTCTATCAATTGATTTACCTTCAAGGTAATCTTTATCCCCTTCTCCATATTTCTTTCTTCAAGCGTGTTGTGTTTCTCCGTCTGTTTCTGCAATCAAAATTGCCATGATCAATTACATTTTACTTCAAATTTGAACTTTTCTCACAACATTTAAAACCCTGACAATTGACAAACTCTCCTAATCAGCCTTGACAAAATGAATGGAAAACTTCCTACTGGTCTGGTCATTATTAATGGAGATTATGTGGAAATATTGATATGAGGACTGCTGGGGGTGAAAAATTGCACCCCTCAAAATATTGCATGGTGTATTTGACTTTGGTAGTAAACACCACCTCCCGCGGTGTTAGGAGAAGAGAGATGCAATCAAAATATGAATACTTCTTGTTTTTCATCACTTGATTGGGGTGGGCAAAACTGTCATTCTTTCATCGCTCATTACCGGGGGTCCCACTTATAGCGATTTATGTTGGTATAAGTGGTGGGAACGCAAACAAGGGGGCAAATTTGAGGACTGATTTCTTTTCCAGATGTGGAGAGGATAAAGCAGAGAACATATGAAACTGTTTGGGTAGCATGCCATGGTATTTTACCCCTTGATATCCGCAACTGTCACTCTCCAAGTTCAAAGCAAATAGACCAAATTTGCCTGAATATTTGAGGGTCAGTTCAGGAAAGGCATGCAGACTGATGTAAAATCCAGATCTTGACACATGTGAATTTGGAAACTTGCATGTTCCATTGAATTCATAGATTAGACCTATTTGAAGATTTAATCAGAATGTAAATGGATGTTGAAAGATCCAGACAAATTTACAAATAATTGTGCAAATAAGTAACAGCTTCCTCTTAGCAAAAAGGAATGATTGGAACCAAATTCTGTGGCATTTTGAAGTCTACCACAATTTAGGATTAACCAACATTGTATGAATAAGTAAGCAGTAGTCAAGAATAAAATAGCCATATTCACCAAAGCTTCACCATCTATAAAAATGGGCTTATATTCCATCCACCCACCCCCCCCCCCCCCAACTCCCTGGAAATGGGAATGCAGGGGTCTTAAACTCCACTTTTTAATGTTCTATTATGTATTGCATCCAGTGAATCTACTTACAAACCACCTCTGCTAATGTACAGCATTCAACATTGATTTGTTATGTCTCAGTTGAATGAAAGCACCATTGAGTTTTTCTTGTCATATGATGGCTGTTGAAAGATTACAACCTGTTTTTAATCCCCATTAGCTAGTGCCAACAATTGTTGCAAGCTTGTAAAACTTCCTCTTCATTTAACTCTTAAGAATGTCTTCTGAGAGCCAGACGGTGTTAAATCCATGCAAAAGTATGATTGTACACCCTTCTTGCACTCAGCAGGGGATCTCATGAAAAGGCCTCACTTTGATTTAGTGTAATGACATTTTGTCAAGCTTTCTAGTGATATAATACTGACTTAATCCATACTTAGTTTTCCATTAAGGACACAGACACTCCATCAAATGGCAAATTAGTTGCATTTCTGCTACATTGAATTCTCTCAATGGTTTCTCGTCAAACATGTCTTCTGCTAAAACATCCATGAAGCGATATAAGGATGCTTGGTCCATTATTCCTTTAAAGAAGTACATTTTCTTCTTTCAATTCGCAGGATGTTTAAATTGTTACTTCTTGTATGAATCCTTGGGAATGAACATATAGTGCATGTTTGAAAAGAAGCACCAAAACTGCTTTTATTTTCCTTCAAACTGATGAGGAGGTAAATACCCTACTGAATGTTTGCCAGCATATTTTTAGAGAATAGAAAAGTACATGTACGAATAAGAACATTTGCATCCATTCTTTTTAAATGAAAGTGGGAAGAAAAAAAATCTGGCCAAAAATCAATACAGAAAAAGTAGATGTTGAATAGATCCTCTCCTTTCTTTCAGGCAAGAAGCCCTTTGTAACCACTAATTACTTGTGTTGTCCTCTTCTAAAAATCCTTTCAGAGTAGTAATGATAGCAGTACATGCTTGTGCAGAAGCACCAAAACTGTTTCTTTTTGATGTACAAACTGTTTAGTAGATAAATACCCTACTGAATGCTTTCAAACCTTTTCTCAATGAATAGAAATGTATATGTTTGAAGAAGGAAATGACTTGAGACGAAGAATGGGAAGTAATGAAAGAAAACAATCATCTTACAGAATAGAATTCTTTCTTTGGTGAAAAATAAGGTTTGTTACCTTCTAAATACAGTCGCTGGACAGATGACATTAAACACTCACTACATACATGTACGATCATTTCATATTTACGCAGTAGCAGACAAAATACAAATGCCGTAGACAATCCTGTAAACCTTTAAAAGCATGTGGACTGGAGAAGTGCATTATCCTAAAGTAACATTGCCCCTTTGTGAAAGTACATTGTGCCAATAACATCATGATGGAGGAAAACGCCAAGATCAAGAGCACGTCTTCTTTACGAAATAACACTCTGATAAAGTACTGGATGTGACACGGAGCTCTCAAACTAAATCAACCAATAGATCTTGATCAGAATACATGCCGCCTTAATGTTGGTTAGCTGCTGATATTTGTCTATCCAATTTCCTTGTCTTTATGGTACATTACTTTCTTGTAAATTGTGAAAGCCACTTTGATTGCAAGATAATGAACCTTATTATCCAGGAATACACTTGTTTGTAAGCAATTTTCATTCCATCGACATCAAAAGTTACTTATAAAGTGAACAAGTAGTATGCTTTACTGTCCCATTATTCTGTTATCGCATTTATGAAGTTGCCTATGTTAAACTAGGCTTCAAATAGATATAATAATAATAATAATAATAATAATAATAATAATAATAATAATAATAATAATAATAATAATAATAATGAATATGGTACTTATAAAGTGCTTTCCACCGAAGTCTCTAAACGCTATAACAAACAAAATACAATGATGAACAATTACATATTAACCAAAACAAAAAGTTTCAAATAAACCTACAAATTACAATACATATGAAATATACATCAATGTGAACATAGTATAAGTTAATCATCAAAAGCAATTTTGAATAAATGTGTCTTAAGACAAGTTTTGAATTGGTTTACAGTCTGACAGTTTTTGACATGCAATTGCAAAGGTAGTTTGTTCCAAAGTTCAGCAGATATTGATGCATGTGTTGTTGTTTTTCTTAATTGCTTTTATCAGGTGGGGGGGGGGGGGGGTCATAATTTAAATTGTTGTCAATTACCAAAATAATTCCATTCCAACAGGGATACAGAGAAGGTTAGAAAACCACTTAATTTCAATTCCAATGTCAAATACAAAGGACCGCTTTGAGAAGGCCTTGCACATAATCATTCCTACAGACCTATTAACATTGATTGCTAAGTTGTTACAGCTCCCCTGGTATCAAATAAATTAAGAAGGTTGTAAGGTGTTGTTCTGGGTTGCAAGGCAATTTACTGTGTCAAAAAATGTCATACAGTGCTTAAATTATGATTCCTTTAGGAATATAGTATTTGTTCTATTGAAAGGGAAGCATTATACATTTTTGCCACATAGACATATTCGGGGTATGATTAGTCTTCTGCTGTTATCTTTTTATAAGCCCAGGGATATTTGAGAAAGCACCTGCATTTCTTAAAAAGATGACAAAAGTCACTAGTGCAGAATCAAATTTGTATAGGACAACATGTTTCAAATACCCCCCCCTTTTAATCTCTCTGTCTCTTGCTCTCTCCCTCTCTTTGTCTTTCTCTTCCTCGATCTGCTAACTGTATTTCTTCCTTTCCTTTGATTCCCTATGGCTCTTTGTCATTCCTCTGTCTCTTAATATATTTTTCTTCCTCTCCATTAGTACTTCTTTCTCATTCTCCGAGCTGTGCTATATACACTTCAGTATTCCCATTTTGTTTGCTTGTACTTGGGTACATATTCCACATACATGTAACATAGCGTACACATCTATGTTGTAACAATAACAAAGCAGTGACATTTGTTTATACAAAGGACAAATACCCCTGCATTAAATCTGTCTTATGACTGACAGATGTAAGGTTTCAAAACGCAATTAATATCAAAGACTTGTTTGGATTGGGATCGCTGGAGAAATGTTGGCAAAGACTAGCCGAGAGACCTTGGCGATCGGTTTGTTTGAGGGAGATCATTCTTTACTCCTGAATTAGAGTGATGGGATCACGGGAAAATAAACAGAAAGAAAGTTGTAGGCTTTCCACCTCTCTACTAATAGCGAGAGCACCAAGACTTTTTATTTAATGTCATAACGATTGTACTTCTAGGAATTCACCAAATCTTCATAGATCTGATAAACCGTTGAAGAAACAGGAGGGAGAATATATGATTATGATCCCTCTGCTCGGATCTGTTGCCAGTATTGTCTGAGGAATAGGCACCAGAAAAGGGCTAATACCTATAGATGAAATTCAGTCATGCCCCTGTACTCTACTCAAAACTTTTGATCATGTCCATTAGAAACATTTCCATTCCCTCTTATCCAAATGAAATTGAACAAAAACAAAACTTACCAAAATACATACAAAATGATGTTAAATTGATCTACTTTTGGTAATCGTAATGCATTTTTAAACATATTTTTTAACGTAATTGTTAACGTATTAATTCTTTCAGAGTGATAATGGAGGAAACTTCTTATTGGAGGAGAACTGGACAACCTTCCGCAAGGCTCGTCTGAACTGCTCTATCCCTGGCAAGATTCCCTTCTCATTCAATGAAATAGGTAAAGTATGACACAATTTCCTGTCGATTTCATGTCAATTTCATGAATGATTAGAATTTTTATGAATATCTTATATTCCGTGTATGATTATTAGCTCCCATATTTGTGGAGCATTAATTATGCGAAAAAGAGATGAAAGTCTAATGTCCACTGTCTGCTTTATGAAGCAAGTCGAGAGACATCCATCCATCTGTCTTCCTAGCAACCTGATTGCCTCTCTGATATAATGAAAGACAAGACCCCCAGGATATCCTTCTATATTTACAGCCCCCCTCCTCCCTCCTCCCTCCTCCCCCTCCGGATCCCCCCTCCCCCCTCCCCCCTCCCCCCTCCCGACATCTTGCCTCCTTCCCATTATCTTACTTCTTCATGACCCAAGCAACATAAAAAACGCATGTAAGACCGTGTCTTGTTATTTTGGGCTAAATTTAGCTGTTTTATATGCTGACGTTGTTTATGCAGACATGAAATCAGTCTGGCAATCTTTGGATATGTTCACATGGCACTGTCAGAGTTTTAAACATTGAGTTTGCAAAATATCACAGTTATAAACAATGCCTCACTGACAACGAAGAGGTTCACACCATACCAAAACAATTGATTAACAACTAATTAACTACAAGCCAGAAGGGGGGGGGGGGTGAAGCATTCATTTAAACTGGTATAAGCTCAAAGTTAGTTGCGTCTGTATGGCACATTATTTAGAGTGAGGATACCTTGCTGCTCATAGTTATCGTTACATAAACTTCTGAGGATATACTTCCAGTGTCGCAACAACAGGTGCATCTGCACTGTCCCTTACTTCAAGATAATTTTTGAAGTTTAAAACCATGACCTAAACTTAATGTTGATGACTTTCGTATGAACCTTACTTCTTTTTCTTGGCTCCCTCCTTTTTAAGTGCTCAATCTGATCCCCACAGAGCCACATCGACCAGATTCACTGGATTATGCTTGAATAACCAAATTGACTATTGATTTTCATCCACTTGGTTAGTTGTATACAAAAGCAATTTCTTTCCAAGAAGCAAACTATGCATATAGACATTTGACAATATCTCTCAAATATATAAGAATACTCAATCGTATAGACTGTTGATTGACAAAGTGAAATTAGAAACTTAAGTTATTACCATTATTATTCATGGTATTTTCATATTTCTTTGCATTTTCTTATTCTATCATACTTATTAAACATGGCTTTGAAATACTGTTTTTACAATTTGTGTCTATCTTAAATGTTCTCCTACACAGAAAGTACCTATTATGACAATGAAACCGGGATCATCTACACAGTTTTCTCAACGCCAAGGTAAAATTTCTTATTCCTCATTGTTAGATTGTATTAATTTGAATAAAATTTCTTCTGTCATCGGTTGTTCACTCAGAAGTTGATGGTTTTATTACACATTGATTTCATTTCATTAGTTGTCGTAAATGAATGACTACCACCATTGTAAAGTGATGTAAAGAAAGTGAAGAAGAGAGAAGTGGAAAGTGAATAACGTCGTGATTAGAGTAGAGTATGACTCTAGGAAAGGAGCAGATTTGAAGAAGAGAAGAGAAACCTTAACAGAGAGAAACTGATTACTTCCACCATATCCAACCAAACATGCATTGTTGAATTTTGCATCCATGCTGTATGAAATATAAATACATACATACACTAGAGATGATGCCCTCTCTTTCCCTTCCGTTACTATAGCAACAGCATCCATGGCTCAGCTGTCTGCGCATTCACCTTGGAGGCAATAAATGAAGCCTTCTCGGGTCCATTCACCTTTCAGCCCAACGCGGCATCAGCGTGGATCACCAAACCCAACTCAAGCCCAGAGGTAAGCTCAAGAGAAATCTTCACTTCACTCTCACATTTTTCCCTTCTTACCCCCCACCCCCTCCCCTGTTCCCCTTTTTTTTCTTCATTTCTTTGAGGAGAGAAGCATCATGTTCAAACACTAAACTTGCCCCAGGTTTCCAACTGCAAATTTACATACATTGATAGTATGTATACACTGGGTAGAAGCCCTATGCTCAGAAACTAAGCTGGATAGAAGCATCCAGTTAACAAAATATACTTTCTCTAGGTTGTCAGTTGAAAATATTGCATTCATCAAAAGTATATGTAATTTCTAGGTAAACACATCATATTAAAAAGTTAAACTTGCCTTTGGTTGCATAAATTAAAGGTAAATAGCCTGTCTGTACTTCCTAAGAAGGAAAGTAACATAAAGCTCTGTAAAATTCATGCGAATAGGCACACTTTCTCCATCCATCGTACATGGCAAAGTTTGGAAGATCTTAGCAATGTTTACAGTATGCCTTCTATTTCTGTATATAGTATTGAAAATGAATTATTGTCCTGTGTGTGTCCCAAAACTAAAAATTATAAAATAATTGCTGACAATGATGTAAGCTGGTCGGGTGCAATCACAAACTATTCCTACTTGCAAGGGAATATGGAGGAAGTGTGTGGGTGGGTAAGCCACCCTTTTTATCTCTGTCACATTCTCTTTACTCAAGTGATGATGCCGATAATGATTTTACAATGTTCATCATCAATAACACATCTGGATGTGTGCATCCATCTGTCATTCCCTGGAGAAAGTCTTTCCATAATGTACTCTATTTCCTTCTCCTGGTTTGTTTTTCTCTTTTCTTAGGATGACATTTTTGTTTTTGATGAGTAGTGGTGATGGATTTGTGGATAATGTTCTCAGGATTTTATATTCATAATCGGAATAGTTAAGTTATGCATAATTGATGAAATCTGTGTTTTTTTTCAAATGTTGGTATCATGTTATGGTGGATTGTTAGAAAATGTTAGGAGAGAAAAAAGGTTTAGAAAATGTTGGTTGGTTACAAAATGAGAAAATAATTTAAATCAACGAGTAAAAAACATTTTGTAAGGAACAAATTATAAGAGAGAGTCATGAAACTATCATTGGCATTTCAGGGAGAGCTCGGATATCCGATGCAATTAAATAGAAGAAATTGAATGTATAATGGAAATGTAAAGAACATACAGTAAAGAAGTTGAAATCAACATGAAAATATTCATAGAATCTCCTGATTCGGCAAGCTGTTTGATATCGCAAAATGACAAACAGTATTTCTGAGCGTATTAATGGGCAAGTGAGAGTATTTTTAGACCACCCATACCAATATCATTTTCAAAGAAAGGAATCGTTTATGAAAGAACTGCCCCAATTATGACGAAAGCGATATTTCAAATCTCAAACCAGCTGGAAACTGTTTGGAATTCTTTCATTGTGTTGAGGCGGTCATTATTGTGTTTTGATTTTGCCTTTTCGCATCGCTTAACAATAGGTCTTGTAAAAGCTTAGAGCATTATATCCGTCTTTAAAGGAACAAAATTGTTGTATCCTTTACCTCATTACAAGGAGTATAGTTATGAATTAATATTAAATTGAAAGTATTATCAATGGCATATAATGATTTGTTGTTCACATGAGACAAAGTGAAGTAGTATTTGATTGGGAAATCATTTATTTTATTGTCCCAAATACCGGTATGACATAAAAGAAAGTGTTCAAGAAGCAGTTTGAGTTGGAAGTAAAACTAAAAGGAGGAAAGCAACATCAACTAGGTGATATGAGATGTTTATTCTATCATATCAATTTTTTTGTTATTGAAATCATGGTTCTTTGCGTTTGAAGTCATTTTGTATCTTTAATGGTTCTGGAATTTTTCTCTATTTTGGTGAAATCTGGGAAAAAATGTATATAAAATCCCTGCTTGAAGGAAAAACTTGAACTAGAGAAAAAGACAGGAAAACGATTCTCAACAAGAGCGGCTATCCGTCCGGTCATTGCCCCAATTCTCCATTGAGACCCGTTCTCTTTTTTGCCTTCATTGTACCTCAACAGTATAATTGAAATTAGTTCTGCCAATATTGTTTTCTTCATTCTTTCTTAAGTGTGATATATAGATGCAATAGGTCTCTGTGGGTTTCTGTAAGTGCTTGGAAATACTTGGGACGAATTTGTCATTGCAAATTGTGTTTGGCTTGTCTAGGGTGTAGCTCAGAATCACAAAGATAATAGAGGAAAAATGAAATATGTAGTCTGTTTCAGTCGAGCAGTAAATGTCAATTGTTGCCCTTTCTCTCTTTTTTCCTTCTTTACAATTGCCAAAAGAACATCTCAAAAATTGACTCAAAAATGGTATGAGACATCTCATATGTAATGTTGTTGTTGTTGTTTATCTTAACCTTTTGCGTATAGGAATGTTAAATATGGCTTAAAGATAATTGGAGTTGTTCTCCAAGTTAGCATTTGATTTAAGAAAAGAAAATGTAATGGGGCGACATATCCTTTAAACTTAGTAAGATGATAGAAGAGTTTGTAAGGAAAACAGGACAACAATTTAATAAGGATATAAGGAGTAGCTGCAGGGAAATATGAAGAAAGGTATTTTTCGCGACACACCAAGGTTTCAATGATTTGAAAGAGATGAGGAATAGTGGTAGACTTCAGACATAATCTGTCCTTCCTTTCATCAATATGAAAAGATGCAAAGAGATTATGAACATATCCCAAGGACTCTTCCTTTTATAGGATTATGTGAAAAGCTAGGGATTCCTCCCAAACCATTTCTTCATGATGAGAAGGGGCTAATGTGATAGCTCTAGAAAAAAGAAATTTGTCTGGATATACCTAAATGTGATAAATTTCACAAGTTTTCTTTGTATTGCGCCGAAGATCCTTGAATCTCTCTTCTTCCATTGTTCTCCTTATCAATGCATCTCCACATCAAGCATAGATTCAAACATATAAAAGTGATAGACAGATTGCTTGTTTGATCTACATTTATTGAAAAAGCTTATTTCTGAGATTTGGATGGAAGCTTAGTGCTGAATGGGTAACATTTCTCTTTTCCTGAATGCTATTCCATTTGGGATGAATGTAAAGAAAATTTTCCTGCCCTGAATGAAAAGAATATCAAAAGTTTGGCGGGGCTGTGACATACTCGCCTTTCCAGAAAAAGTGCTTTTGTATTCTCGACTGTCAATCTTGTCTCTGTTGTTGAATATTTTCTTTGATTTTAGTTTTTATTTTGATTTATCTGCCAATCAAACATTTGATTCAAGAATTGCTCCCTGAAATTTCCAAATCCCTTTTGATTTCTTATCGATTGTTGTTTCACTGTTTTCTTAAAGATTGTTATAAAACTACTTCCCTAGAAATACATTCCCTCAAGCAATGAATATGAATAAGATTTATTTCATTGGAAAATTACATTTCCTTCAAATTGGTGGCCAATGTTGATCAAAGTATTTAGTTTGAATAGGGATATGGTAGAAAATGTAAATTCTTTTCAAAGAGAGAGACATATTAGGACTTATTGTCTTTGTAGCTGTATTTACTATTATTTTTTTTAAATCTCAAATTGATGGTAAAGCTGACCCCCTTCAGATTAATAGTAGACATCTTAGCAAAATACAAAAAGTACATGCTTGTATTTTGCTTTAAAGGGATCCGGTAACTTTGTCTCAGATTCTGAAACAAAATTCTGGATTTAGCTCATGATGCAATGATAAATATAAACCTTTGGGTCAGTCAGGAACCCCATGACTTTTACAAGCCGATCGCCTGTCTGATTATCAAGATATTTATGATTGGAATTACAAATTTTGAAAACCGTTCGCCTGACGGTTTTCATAACACTACAGTCTATTGTGGAAAACGAGTGTGGTAAAACCGGTCACTCAAAGATTTTTACTTTTTTGAGGCACTTCTTGATCATTTTGAAGCGCAATTTTTTTAGGGCTTCAATATTACACCATATCACAGACACTGATAATACGTAGGGCCGTGTATCTCAGATTTAACATTGTTGAACGATCCCTTTAAATGACAGCTAAGTGAAGTTATGGATCAGCATTTTGAGTGGTTTGGCCCTCTTTCTCTTCTGTGTTAACTGAGTCAAGTGTTTAGGCAAAAGTGGGCTGTTATGGAATTCAATGCCACTAAAGGTATCTCTTTTTGAGGTCAGGCTGTCAAGCTAAACTTGTTTGGAAAGCCGAGTAATCTTTAGACTAATATTCTTTGCAGTTTAAGGTCACAGTTCTTAGTCAATCTGAAGTTGGTGGAAGAGTATCCTAAAGATGTCTGCAGGTTACAGGCTTAAGTTGCTCTAATTCTTCTAAATATAGATCCTTCCTTGTCATGAAAATCTCTCCACCCTTCCTATACTTATTTTGTCTCCCTTTTTTGTTCTCTACATTTGTCTGTCTGTCTGTCTGTCTTTTTGTTTTGTCTGTTCCATATTCCCCCTTTTTTAAATGTTTAACCTATGTCCATGTTCTCCTTGTCCTTATGTCTGTTCTCACTGGATGATATTCTATTTGCTTTGGTACCTGCGTCCAGGTATATCTATATACATATTTTCTTATATTAGTGAACTCATCAAATGTATGAGTCCAGTGATGATACTCAATCTCTACATTCTTTTGCTGATTTGTTGTGATAGCTCCCTAACCCAAACAGATCATGAAAAAACATCACCCAGCTAATATTATTGTTTATGCATACAATCCCTCGTCGGCATATTCATAAAGGAAGCCAGGTTCCCTTCTGATCTCAAGGAATGCCACTATCTAATAACACGTGTCTGTGCATCTGCGTGGAGATAAATCCTTGATCATGTTTATTGCCAATGCCTAAATGGATGCAGTTTGAAGGAGGTCTGAGGGTTTGTGCCTTGGTTTGGGAGTTGGGATGGACATTGCCGTCTGGGCGTTGACTGCTTGACCTCCCAGAAGCTGCTAAGATATGGGGATGCGAGCATCTCATATCTGTCTGTCTGTCTATCTACCTGTCCATTTTTTTTTTGTCTCTGGTTGTGCCTTTCTTTCTTACTCTGCCTTTTATCACTTTGAAGTGTTTTGCCTTCTTTTTTTCTCTCTGCAAACATTTTCCTTGAAAGGATGCATATCTAAACTCTCTTGTTGCCCTCTATGGTTACGTTCGCGTCTGCCCTCTATGGTTACATTTGCGTCAAAGTTTCCATCTTTTTCCTTGAATCTACATTAGTTTAACCTTGTAATGATGCATGACCTTCTTTGATAGGTTTTTTTTCTCCCGACTCGTGATTTACAATCTTTCATCCTCAAAGTAGCAAGAACTGTGATGTTAATCGCTCCCCTGATCTTTTCCTTTGCCCCTACGTTTCCCAAGTCAATAGTAGGTGAACGAACATATGGGAAAAGTGTGGCTTATTGTGTGGTTTTCTATCATCATGTACTTTGTTTTGCCACAGATCTTTGATTTGTTTTGTAAATAAAGCAAAGTTTTCATTTCCTGAAGTCAAAGAAATAGTTCAGTTGGGAATGGCCAGGTTTCATATCAATTTGTGGAATTTATATGGTTTTTCATTGAGCTCATGAAACCTTTGTGGGGACTTACATGAATCCAGAATATCAAAACAGAGGTTGACAAACAGTTCTTTAAAGACTCTCAAACTCAGATTTAAAAATGTCAGTGACACAAAAGTTTTAATTTAAAAAAAATAAAATCATGATCAAGTGTTAACTTTTAGAATGAATACCTTTACCTAGTGAGGCCCCCCCCCCCTTTCCACCACTTCTTAAACCTTGCTTCAAAAGTAACCTTTCATATTTTTGGGAAATCAAAATGAGTAACTTAAATCTAAATGAATAACTTAATCTAGCAGATTTTAAAAAACATTTTGGATGAAACTTCTTCAAAATACATATCAAATCGAAATGAACCATCTTCCACCACACCATGTTAGGTTGATGATACCAATGCCTAAACATCCTTGTACAGTGAGAATACCATGGTCCCATTCTTGGGTGCCATCTTGAGTAAAATTGATCAAGTCCCGACCACTCATCACTCATCCTCATCCTCTAATTTCATCTCAAGCATGCTGCAGTTTGCGAGGAATCTCCCTGGTCAAAAATCGGGAGAAGTGGAATTGAAAACTGGCCGGGTTCGGTTTCTTTCTTTTCGTTGCCTTGTTCCACTTGCATCGCATCTAATCATGTGATTACCCAAGCCATGTCGATGCCACTGAAGGATAACATACTCTTGATTCTGCTCTGTTTCCTTCTAACATTGCTCTCTTGACTTTTCAAAGTGTTCAGGAGGGTGATGTATTACATGGTAGGAAGGAAAGTGGTTGAGGCTTAATAGTCCATCTTCAGTCTAACGCTCACCCAAATGAGCTTTCCTTGCCGATCAATAATTGTCAATCTTTTCGTATTGCTGAGGTATTGTTGTGAAGTGTCAACATATAAGTGAGTTCACAAGCTTAATTACTGTGTTAACAATGTAAATTTTCCATAAAAATTTGAAAAAGTTATCAGTTTTTATATTTATATGAATAATGGACAATGTAGACAAAAAACCTTATCAATACTTTCACATTTTTGAAGAGAAAGCTCCCAGTTGTTTTAGGAATCGCTGTAACATTATATCTCCTATTTCTTTTTTTATCTTTAAGAATTCATATTTCTGAATGGCAGTATACATTGCACTGGGAATTGTGAAATGAATGCTATTGTATAAAGTTACATCTTGTCATTGCCTTGATCCATTTCTATCATGCTTCCTCAATGCTCTTCAATCATTACTTTGTTAATACATTGTATTAACTTATCCCAGATTCACAACAAAATACATTAAGGGGAGAAGGGTTGAAGAGGAAGAATTGTAGTGCCTGTGTAAGGTTACATTTTGTCATAGGTCTGGCCCATTTATGTCTCGTCTCATAAAACAGACGCAATATAATATCTTTTCGAGTATCTCCTGCCTTCACTTAGCACCAAAGCAAAGGGCCTCAAATTTCACAAATTTGGGGGCCCAGAGCTTGTTGAATTCCTAGTTGTATGTCAGCACCTTCCCTTCCCCAACTGTTATTCAGAATAATTATGTCAGAACACATTTTCCATTGGAGAAAATTTGGAGAAATTATAATGGACATTTTGAAGCAATATACTTTTTTCTGCTTTTTGGATGAGGATCTCTTAAAACAATTAACATTTCTTGATAGATTTGTGTAAATTATATATGGATATGAGAATGGGAATAATTAAACGTACGAAGAAAAGACCCTGCTGCGTCTTTAGCTACTCCTAGGTCTGTCTTAAATGCACACCTGATGGGGATCTTAGCTGCTTTACACTTTGTAGACTTGTTCCTTTTTCCTCCATCATCTTTTCATCCTAAAAGAAGAAGTAAGGATGTGAAAGGATCTAGCTGACATGACCTTGGATGGCCTGATGTCTTACCCCTGAAACGGACACCTCTCATCATGACCTAGATACTGCCAGGACATCTTAAACCGAAAATAGAGCGTTTGGAGGGGAGGGGGAGAGGAACAGGGGGTGGGGGAACAGTTTGGAAAGTTGGATGAAGTGATGAGAAATTGGGGTCTTAGGAACGGCAAGAAACCTTAACCATCCTCCCTTGATCCCAAGTGACTAGAGCGAAACCGACGAACAACAACACAAATGTTGCTCCGGAGCAGCTTACCAGTGAAAACGACTGGGTCGGTCGAGGAAGAGTAGGGGGAAATAAGGGCAGAGCAATGATTATCTAATGGATTTTGTCACGTTTGTGCAGAGAGAGCCTAGCGCATACAAACAGGGTGCTAATGTGCACCACACATGTCATCATTTGTGTCGGGGATCGAGCGGCTCAAGCGAGGGGGCCATACCAATGCATCTCTCCTGCTCCCTTGGTAGCTATAGGGTGTTGGGATTCGATCAGAGCAGTGCAATCAATCAACGGTCCAATTAGGTTGCAAATTTGGTTTTAAGGCTGATAACTGTGATGTGGGTTTTAGAACATTCTGTTTGGTGCCTAGGAAGGGTTATGGTTAATGCTTGCTATAACATGAAGTCAAGCCTCATGACGTGACGATGGCGAGCTGATGAGCTCTGTGGATGTTTTTAAAGTTCAGGTTTCATTGATCTGTCTTACGCTACTGTGAGATCTCATAAGATCTTTTACAAAATATGACAGAGATGATTATCAGACTGTAAATGTTTTCCCTTTGGTCAGTGCTATGATAATTATGAAAGCGTATGGCGTTGGAGCTATTATTACCAGCATATCAAGTTTACTTTTGAATCAGGACAGATTTTGCAAATTTAATCATTATGAATTATTGAATCATGGCAATGAATGTACATGCACCATGTGATGGTATTCATGTGTTCTACATTATCTTCCTTTTGACTAGCTGGGCCTCTCTCTCAAAACATACTATCATGCTGGTCATGTTATTGCAGAGTGGGACAAGCAATTCACTTAGGGATGCCCTCCCATTCACCTTAAGCGTATCTTAGCCCATCTGTCAAAGTATTTTCTCTATGCCTTACCCAAGCTGTTGTATGCGCCCACCGTGTAGAGCAAAACAATGGGTATGTGATTCAGACAATTGAGCAAGAGGTTATCGTAGGAAGTAGGCTAGTGTAGGTGAGCCTCATAGCTGTCAGGGATAGATGTGCCCTTGTAAGGAATAGGTGTGCCCTCACAAATTGACCCTCCCCCCTCAAAAAAGGGGGAGACTTTTATGACGTGTTTTAAATAATAATTCAGATGTTTCTAGACTATTCTAGTGATAGTTTCTCATTGTAAAAGTCAGATTTTTGCGCCGTCATTTTTGCTTAAGGTGATTCCGACTATCAGATCGCACTCTGATTTTTTTTCCTGCGGGCATATCGATGGTGTCACATTCCAGCTGAATTTCTTCAAACTCCGCTCCATGAGCAGGCCACCCAATTTTAGAGGGGGCGGTATTTCTTCTCCTCTTCTGGGACTCCTGCCAAAAATGTGAGGTGCTGGTAGCAACAGCATTACAACAAAAGCAAAAAATGTTCCGCTGGCTGCTCATAAAAGTTTTAATACCTACGCTCACATGGTCTCACTTAATTTTATTTTCGCAAGAGCCAAAATGTTTTCTGTACTTGTAAATTTCATTTTCACCATTTTGATCATTCATTTATAAGTTAATTATGTTCAAGGAAACAATTTGCCCTCGTTCAATTTAGTTTATGGTCATTTCAGGGAGAAGGCAAATAGTAACAGTGGCCATAGAAGTTCTTCAAAGTAAATTACTTGAGGCTGATAATAGTATTGATGCAAATCAGGCTTGGACACAAGTTAGCTGCTGTAAGATGGAAAGTTATAATGCTGGTGACAGGTTTATGGTTTCTTTATATCCATTGGCTTATTTCTTGATATATTTATCGCATAAGCATTGCTAGCCTTCTTTTTGATTACCTCAATCCATCAGATTTATAACCTGGTAATACAATCTCTCATTTACCAGGACTCTATGGAGGTAGTAGGTGGTGATGATATCTCTGCAGTATAGATAGACATGGGACTATCAACAAAATGAATTAAAATTTTCCTGAGTTCATACCAGAATAGAACAATAAATGTTGTGTCATGTGGGATACCATAGCGCATTTACACTGTAAGGAAGGATCGTCGATTTGTCTAACATTCCTATGGTTTGTTGGAAGTTCCCAAACTTCTACTGGTGAACACGACAAATAACCCAAATTGAGTAAGTCACCTCTGGAGTTTGTGTTTTTTGAAACTTTTTTTTTTCAGAATAAATGCTCAATCTCAAAGTATCAGTGAATGACTTCGTATTTTGGTCACATGACTCTCCTCACTTCCCTGCTAACACATGAAGGGCAACGAGAAGTGTCGCATGCACATAACTCGTCCACATTTAAAAAAAAGAATTATCAAACACTGACGGTTTCTTATACATGAAGGTTTTATCAATAGTGTAAATGGCAGTCCAAAATATTAATGTTTTTAAAATGGTTTGGGGCTGTATAAATGGGCCAATATTCAAATGAAAATATTACAGATTTTCATGAATGAAGAAGTTGACCTTGTATAGGGCTGCATGTGTTCGTCCTGCTGTTTCATAAATTAATTGTAATTGAGCTTCCCTCCTCTTTACCAAAAGAGAACACATTTCTGCTTTGCACTCTATCAAAGTTTATTGGGTTTTCAACAGTTGTTTATGAGATAATTGAGATACTTTGTGGTTCCAGTCATCACCATTATGTCAACTTTAATCAAGCAGCCATGCGTCACATCATATGACAGTGACCAAATGGTGGCGATTGTTTTCTGCAAGTCAGCACAGGACTTGTTGGTTTTTATATGATTTAGGAATATTAGGTTCACTGTTTGTTGAAGGGACTTGTTATTCCTTTTCATTTTCTTTTATTCTTGTGATGATGTGATATTCTGAATATTCAAGGAATTGAAAGGCCTTCTTGATAGGCAGATATTCAAAAGAGCCTTAGTGATTTCACCTTGATAACAAATGGTTTTAATAAATTTGTGGCTTGCATTCTACAGGGAAAGGGCACATTATGAATGGACAAGCCCACAGTACTTGGAAATTTGGTGTCCCATATATTCCTGAGTATCCAAGTATAAGAGAACAATGAACATGATTAACATCAACATGAGTCATTTTTTTACATTTAGCTGACCCCAGCTCTATTAAAACTATCAACTTAATCCAATCATCAGGTATGCTAATGTCTTTAATCTGACCAGAATTTAAAGTATGGGACAAAATACATTCACCCCCCCCCCCCCCTTCTCCTCCCCCACATCCTTTCACTATGAAATATAGCTCTCTATGTAGATATTATTGTTATTCTTTACTAAATCAATTATATCTCGATATTTTCTTTATTCTGCAGGGTTGTAGTGAAGTGCAGAGCAGCCTGATCAGACCTGGCCAGATTGACCGATACCTTGTGGATGCCCAGAGGTATCAGCTCATGTACAAATCTGTAGAACCGGTCAGCGGAAGACCTCTCTTTGTCCATGGACAGAAAACAAGGTAGGACAACGGGTTCCATCCCATAATATAAGAACAGAAGATGGTGAATTCTCTAGACATATTGAGCAGGAGTTGGTGTCCATGCACATCTATCTTGTTGTTAATATATATATAAGTGGTAGAAGTAGATGCAGTGGTTTAAAGGTGTTGGCAGAGTACTAGAGGTAGAAGAAATAGATGTAGTAGAAGTAGAAGTAGTACACAGTATGAATTAAAACTGAGAATACATGGAAGTGAGTTACTGGATGTGCTCCCCCTAGTTATCTGGGAGGAAAAAAAATATCTTGATAACGATGACAATCAGGCCTTTCTTCAAATTAATCGTTTTCCATATAAATGACTGACAGTGCCTTGAATAGTAGAATTATTAGACAAGCAGAGTTTTGTGAGAAAAAAATAGAGAGTAGGAGATTTCATGCATGTGAAGTTGGAATGACATACCATGACTTTGTAGGTCCCAGCTGACCTGTAAATTTCATAACAGATTATGCTCCATGTTGTGACAGATCTGTGCGTAACCTGTTGGCCCTATGTCAAAACTATACTTCAAGTTAGTGCCTACCTGTTGCCATTTGCCCTCTCGCCTTGATGAGTCAAGATCAATTATTCACAGTCGGTGGGGTCTCGGCAGTCAAACTCTTACTATATGTTCAACCAAAGTCGTGCTGTTCTATATGATCAGCAAAATAAATTTGCTATCGTGTGGTTAGGCCCACATAAATGTACTCTCCCTTTGACCCTCATGATAACCTTGAACCTTGAAATTACCAATTTTACCTTACCACCCCCCCCCCCCCCATTGATATTAGTATTAATAATGGTTCATCTTTATACAGGTTTTGTAGTTTTTAGCTCCCTTGTAGATTTACTAACAGTACTTGTTAAAGGATATTCGTGATCTCTGCCAAATGACATGATGTTTGCAGAAATCTGCAGTAGGGATACGCTACCTTTAATTTGAAAATCTGATTGCACTTTCACAGGGGTTATAATTCTTCAAGGTGATGAAGGTCTTGTCCATTATATATTCAATGATTTACGTTTGAACTTTGGTTAAGAATCTATGCCATCCTCAGTTTTGCATATCATCCCCAGTGCCTTCCAACTCTGTTACCCCTGTCACAATGGAGTGACTTCAACCTATGTGTACCGCATTCTACACCTATATCTACCCTTACTTACCCCCATCTCTTTCCCTCCCATCCACCACCGAGTCCTTACAATTAACCCCTTCTCCTATGAAGTTTGATGATGAGGTGTGATTCAGCGCCCCTGGTGGCACCCCTTGGTGTGTTCTACCACCTGTTGCCCCCCTTCTCTCTTGGCCCTCTTCCACTCCATTCGTCTTCTCTGTTAGTGTCAATGTCATTGATTACATTGTCACTCAAGGCATTAGATAACCTTGTATTTACTAATGCACATCTTCTTAACATCCTTTCTTCTGAGTAAACCGGTGTTCATTAAAGGGATCGTTTAACAATGTTAAATCTGAGATACACGGCCCTACGTGTTATAAGTGTCTGTGATATGGTGTAATATTGAATCCCTAAAAAAATTGCACTTCAAAATGATCAAGAAGTGCCTCAAAAAAGTAAAAATCTTTGAGTGACCGGTTTTACCATACTCGTTTTCCCCAATAGACTGTAGTGTTATGAAAACCGTCAGGCGAACGGTTTTCAAAATTTGTAATTCCAATCATAAATATCTTGATAATCAGACGGGCGATCGGCTTGTAAAAGTCATGGGGTTCCTGACTGACCTAAAGGTTTATAATTATCATTGCATCATGAGCTAAATCCAGAATTTTGTTTCAGAATCTGAGACAAAGTTACCGGATCCCTTTAAAGAGCAACAAAGAGTGTTTTTCTTAATGGTTTCTCTATGGTATTACATGGCAGTATGATAAGTATATATTTTCTTTTTGAATCAAAGATGCTTTTTCATTGTTATTTGGGATTGTTAGGAAAATCTGGCCATCTGAATATCTTGGAGAAAAAAAGAATTAGGAGCCAGCTTTATATTTTATTTTGGGGGAGGGGTGTAATAAGTAATTTTTTGTCTCTAGAGACTTCTGGAGGTAAGATCCTTTCTAGTTATCTAAAACTCTTCTGCCAGAATTCTTTATCCAACCAAGGTAATCTTGTTTTGAATCTTCTGTGCTTGTCTCCAAACTGCCTCTCCTAATCTTCATTGAAAGTGATTTAATTAATCACTTACAGTGTCCTTAACTGGGTTTCTCTGTCCTCCTTGGGAGCTATTGTACCTCCCTAGTGCCCATTCCCTGTCATTCCTTGGCCCCTATCCTCACAGAGGGGTGTGAGTCATTACCCCTCGTGGGCTGATCCTTTGGCGGGACACACCTGTCTTGTTCCCTTCCTTTCGCACCTCCATCTATTTATCTTTCTTGGATCTTCTTTGCCTTTCACTTCTGACTTGTTCTTCGTAGATCTTGGCTAAACCAGTGCGAGATAAACCTGGGAAAGTTCTGATGCCAATTTGCTAAAGTAATAATGAAAGTAATCTTATAAATCAATTGCATAGAGACCACAAGTCATGTAAAGTTATCTAAGAAAGTGAACTTACTTTTGTTGATAAACACTTCTCAGGTGAAACAGTAAAACAAAAAGTCATAACATGCCAACTTTCAATAGGTTAAATGAAAACTAATTTTGACAAGCATAGAAGGAGCACAAAGGGTGAAAGGGAGTGAAGGGGATGGAAAAAACATAACGTAGAATAATTGAATTCTAAAATGGTGCACTATAGTGCTTTTTAACAACATTAATGCCTTTACCTGTGATTTTTTACCTCTGATTTTTACCTCTAAGCAATATGGATAAAGAAGTAATGATTACCTATCAAATCAGAGGAAGATTGTATTCTTATTTTGAGTTTTGTGAATTTTCTTAAACATTCCCTCAATTTTTAAGTATTCTAAGTATTGCCTTCACGCTTTAATCAAGTCGAGAGCTAAGAGTTTGTTAAATGAAGTACCTGGGGAAGCTTTGACTAAGACGTTGTATGACTGATGCTAGTGATTCACTGCATTGCTACGTGGTTGGATCAAGGGGTAATTAGAGAAGCTTTCTTAATCCAAGATCAGGTGATGAGACCAAATTGAAATTACTTGCTCACTACCTCGTGATCAAGCGCAAGGAATATCCAAAGAGGGATTAGGTTCCTGGAAATACTTAGTTAGCTGAGAGGCAGAAGGGCACTATTAAGTGTTTCTTATTAAGTACCGAATATTTAATGCCCTTTTGGCTCTAAGCAAATGCTTTCGAGTGCATACAGAGAGAAGCGTACCTGGTGGTTTCTGCTTTTTGAAGAACATGAAATCTAAAACTTTAAGTCATTGCTTGAGCTCTTTGAATTCTCAAGAAATGGCTCAAATGTTTTCCATTTCTTATAAATGAAGAAAAGAGAAAACTGCCAGTGCTATTCATATTTCCAAGGATTTATATCTGAGCCAGCAGTTAAGTAGAATTTCCCATGAAAGGATGGGTGCATGATCAGAGTATGTGAGTAAATTAATATTTCGTTAGACTTAAAGGATTTAATTATGGCGGTGGGTAGCAGAGAGCCTGGAACATGTGAGAAAACAAGTGATGTGGGAAAGGAAATGTTTTTCATTCTTTTATTTTTGAAAATAATTCTATTTTCATGAAAATGCATGAGCAAAGAATCCTTTCATCATTGTGAAGCTGTGCATTCGGAAAGAGATTTAATGACAAATCTTGGACTTCCTTTCGTTCACACGCATTTCTTCATGTGCGGTAATATTTCCATATCCGTATGCGGTAGCCGATTGTTTTTAACACTTCCCCCTTTTTTTTGGGGGGGGGGGGGATAGAATGGTAACTTATTTCTATTTCTTTTTGTCCCTAAAATTTTATTTTAGATATTAGATGCATTGATTTCCAAGAATTGACATTGAGTGCGTAACTGATATCCTGTAACATTTAAAAAGATGAGTTAGAAAACTACATTGCTCTTATGATGTATGAACCGCCAAACATTTTTATTATTGGAATGGTATGCTAAGGGTTAAACTATTTACAACCAGGTAAAGTCGAGTATATCACCAATACTTAGATCCTGACAGGATTGGGAACTATAAAACCAGGTGCTTACTTTTTTTATAGGCCATATTATGTTTTCCACCAAAATAAGATAAAAATCGTGTTTTAGCACTTGTTAGGATGTGAATGATATGAGAAAGTGCTGATGAAATCAATACCCTAGATGTTTGCTGCTTATTTTACTGTAAATAACTGTTTGCATCAGTTGGTGATATTTGAATGCAGACCTGTTGATCGAGAATCCATGGATCAATAAGCCCCTCGTACCCCAACCCACAACTAATCACAACTAATCTACAGAAGCACTCCTAAAATCAAGGCTGTCCAACCAAAAGTTTGGCACCGATCCCCGAGATAGTCCATCATCGACTAGGGTACTGGACCCTGGCAGAGAGGCTTTGGGCTACAAATCTTGGACTTCCTCCCCATCCAGACCCTTACCGACAGATCCAAAAGTCTGGGCTTGCTCCGACGACTATTGTGTAGCCAGCTGTTGTCATAGCGATGTGATGGGATGATGAAGGGAGGGAGAGAAGGAAGGAAAGTGGTGGGATATTTTCTCTGGAAATGAGACAACACTTTGCTCTATCTTGAGTGAGTGTTGTTGTCAGTCCTCAAGGTTGCGGCTGTACCCCTTTAAACTCTCTATTTTGTTTTCTGGCCCAAACAGCTGCCACAATCAAGTTCAGCTGCTGGATTTGCCAAGGTCATCAAAACTTTGGAAAGGGGTTTCCTTCTCTCCTTCTTATGGATTATCTTTCATTCTATAACTCCATCTGACTTTCCCCTCCTCCTCCCCCCCCCCCCCCCCCCCCCCCCCCCCTCTCTCTCTCTCTCTCTCTCTCTCTCTCTCTCTCTCTCTCTCTCTCTCTCTCTTTCTCTCTCTCTCTCTTCTATCTATTCTTCTTCTTCTTTTTTCTTCTTATTCAAAAATTGTTTGTAAAATTTTGATTATAATTCACCTTTACATCATTTAGTATGATTTGATATGACTATGATAGATCAGCAAAATCTCCCTTTTTTCAACGTTATACATCAGACTAAGTGATTATAGTCTGCCTCTCGACTTCGACCCAGAACTATCTCAGGTCAGAAAAGTGGTGTGGGGTAGCTGAAGTTCACTTTGAAGGTCTCTGACCATCACAATCCAAGGTGTAGGTCAAACATTTCATAGCTAAAAAATATGGTAACCTAAACCGCCGTTTTAAAATATGGTGACCACTGTTTCACCTGACAAGATTCAATAGCATTGCAGTGGTGTATTATGTTTGTGGATGGAATAGTCTTGTTTTCTTAGAAGTAAAGGAAGTGGTATTTGCTATTTGTTTGATGGATAGGCAAAGCAAAGAGACAAGACATGTTGGACCTAATGAAGAAGTCTTGATGTGACAGTCTTTGATGCACAGGATTGTTGAGAGTGACCAATATCTCATTTCAGACCGGAAGAGCTGTTAAACCGTGAATATTTTCAAAAGTTTTGAAATAAATGAAAAAGATATCTGATTGAGAAACGAGACAACTAAATGAGACAAGGAGACAATCACTGAATCGTTCAGAATGGTCAAGTAGTTAAATACTTATTTATGGAAACAATGCTCAAGTGAACAAGAGAATTTGTCATTTATACAAAATCATGGAGACAATAAAAAGGGAATTGGGATGAATTATTTGATATCTAACTTAGATGAATCAAAATCTTTGTGCACTAGAATGTACCTTAGTATTAAGTGGGACAGAACGGAGAAGAACAGATCATCTGCTGAGAACAAGAGTGGCATTAAGTTGATATAAAAGTATACCAGTTACGGTAACACCTTTCTGGCTCTTAAAAGATGACTTTTAAGTTTAAAGATGAAGTTGAGTTCTGGTCATGCGATTGCATTGTGAAAGAAACGGTGTGGAACCGACCAGAAAAGGTTGATCATCTAGCATATAAGAATTTGTGTGTATTGTAAGGTTCTGGAATCATCAAAATGATAAGAAATGTGGCCAAGTCTTGGTAAAGTTACAAACACTTGCACAGAAAGATGTATATGGGACTACACGAACACGTGGCGTAAAAAACCGGCCCCCCGATTTTTACGATGTTACATGCATATTTAGAATATGAAGGCATTTGAAGAGCCAAGCTTTTCAGGGAACATGTCCTAACTGATGTTCTTCCACACTTGCATAATACGAATGAGTAATGCTCTCAAATTATTTTCACCTCTTCCCAGAACTCAACTTTCTCTTTAATTGGAGATGGACTCTTGTTTCCCCGTTTTGGGGATTGGAATTCATTTGTCAACGAAGAAAGAAAACAAACAGAAAAAGGAGGAAAACCGGACAAACAGTGATGAAATAGAAAGACTAGAAATTGTGAATTCCCATCATGAATCCTAAATGATTTTTGTCAAGAATGGTCATTATTGGAGTTGACAGAATTTAATTTGATAGTATTTTTCTTCAGGTGTTTGTTCAAGATTGATTTCACCATTGGGTGGGTCTCACGTATCCCTCTTTTTATTTCTTTGATAGGATTATTCACATCTTGGGGCATTTTTAGTTCAGCCCCAATTATATGCATGATCGCAAAGTTTGACTAAAACCACCAACATGCCCTTAAATGGTCGATCTCCCGTGAGTGGAATGTATTGATTATGTAGATTCCCATGCCAGTTTCAAGTTGTGCTATTGATTGGAAATGTACATATATATTGTAGATCAGGCGGTGTCACACAGAAATATCCCATAAAAAATCCCTTGAAAAATCCTTTCAAGGGAGAATTTTCTTGCTTTGTTAGAGGATTTTTGAAGGGATAATTGATGACAGACAGCAAGAGGATAACTAAAATCCAGATTTTGGGCCTCTGTGTGACACCGCCTAATATGTGGGAAATGGCTGGTGTTTTCTGCAGGTGTGAAATTTACCCTGATTTATGTTACAATGGACTTTGTTGACACTTGTTTGAGATGGATCTTTAGATATTTAATACATAACTTACAATGTGCCTGTAGATATGGAATGATATATAAAGAAGTCTGATTGTAGTTCAGTTCACAGAACTTTGTTGAGTTTGAAACTTGATATTCTTTTAGTTCACATATTCAACTCTGGAGTGTGTTCCCTCCATGTTCACCCTATTCCTTTCTCATTGTACCCCAATTAAACTCGTTGCCTGCCCCATCAGATGTTTTCCACTCCTAAGAAAACAGCTCCAAATAAAAGCCTGAAATTGAATATGACAAGCCACACATGAATTTTTATCAAGTTTCTAGAGAGGCTCTCAACTCCTTAAAGAAATGTTTGGATTTTCTCCCAATTAACCTAATAATAATACCATCTCAAAAACACTAGAAGCTATTAGGCATCATGTTACCTTTTGAAGAAACTTGTATTTCTCAATGTTTTGGGGGTAAATTTGTGCTGAACGAACTTGACAAGGTGGCAATATATAGGTATTTCTTATGAACCACAATCTTATTCTATTTGATTGATGTGAGAGAAGTGAAAATGAATTTCTCTGAACAATTTTCCTGACATACCACCATTTTATTGCCTATAGTCATCTTTTTATTTGTAATTTTAGCATCCTTTCACCCCCTCCGTATCCCTCTTTCTTTATTGTGCTGTATTTCTCCTCCTGGTGTCTGCTCTCCCCTCCTCCCCCTCTCTCACTCTCTCTCTCTCTCTCTCTCTCTCTCTCTCTCTCTCTCTCTCTCTTTCACTCTTTTTTCCCTTCCCACAATCCTGCAGGCTGTTTTAGTAGTTTTAATGAAATGTAAACCACCTCCGAACACACCCTATCGTCCCTGCACAAACATCCGCCTCATGGTTCTGAATCGTAACTTTCATATTTCATACATTGCTCTGGGTTATTATACCAAAGTGTCATTTTAATATTGCAGAAGGGTTGATCGTTTGCAACAATATTTCAAGTTGACAGTTAGATGTTAAAGCTAAGAAGTCAAGAAGATAATTACTTCCCTTCTCGGTTTGTTCCGCTATGACATTACGAAACAGTTCATAGTACTGGTAAATTCATGTAATGAGGAAATTTATTTTGAAATACAAAATTCTTTGTTACATAAATGACTGAACTAATGATGCTTGGCTGCATGCAGAGATCAAGATTATAATGCCCATTGTACTTGTAGAGTTTTATCGAGCAGAAAATTTAACAGCTCAATTTATTGTGCTGCATTTTACATTCATCCTATATCAGGGAAAAAATCATGAAAATATTTCTGCATTTCATGCTGAGCTTCTCATGATAAAACCTGTCATCTTTTCCATTTCGGTTAAACATTCTATTATGCAATAACACATGTCTGACATAGTGGGACCATGTTCCAATTAGCTTCATCCCACACAGGATAAACTTTCATAATGCAGTAACAGGCACCCCTCTATTCAGCACAGCAGAAAAACCTGTCTTACAAATTCTTCTTGACTTTATCCTACCCAAAACCATGAAATAAGATACTGGTATTCGTGGCAGGATTCTCAAACTTCCTGGGTTTGCATCTAATGAGGAGCCCTGTCGGAGGTGTTTGTTCTTAAAACATTTCCACTACCGGTTGATCGGACGTAGCCAAATCATACTGTGAAGAAATATAGAAGCATATTTATGCTCTCACTTTGCATGTTGTTTCTGGCAACAAGAGTTCTTTCTATTCAATGACTCAAGCAGTGTGGCTCAGTCTCAATTTTTATGAAATAAGTAAGAGAGAAAAGGGAGAAATTACCCAACAAAGGGAAACCTGTCAATTTCCAAAGAACTTTTCCATTTCTAAGTATATTTAATCCTCTATGATTGACAAGTTCTTTCCACCTCTTCAATGGTGGGTAAACAGATGATGCATTCAATGAAGAAACGGCAAATATTTCAAGCTCAATATCCTAAGGCAAAATGGAAATATCTTTTTTTAATAATATTTCTATATTCATGTATTTTCTCTCCAGAATATTTGTTCCTGTTGTTGCAAATGAATATTCTTTAATTTAAACAGTAATTGTTGAAAGTGAATATTGACCCTGAATTCCAAAAGGATCCCTATTTTGTTAACGGATAGAAATAGTTAAGTTGCATCACCAACATGATTTTTGTGAAAATTGACATAGGCCTACATTCCAGATAATTTTATGACCGAATAGTTTGTTTAAAAATAGAATTTTTGTTGGTTCTATATTCATATTTGGAAAATATGTCTTTTTCGAATCGAGGGAATTCATGATCTTAAATACCCTCCATCTCAGCGTGACATTTAAACCCCATCACCTCAGAAATTACACCTCTGACCCAACCGCTGCACCCCTCTACCAAGCCCACTACCACGCCTCTCTCTACCAATCACACTCTTTGATGCCCCCCACGCATTAAACCATTAGTCATCAAACATTGATGAATGATGCTTTCTTCAAGATGATTCCTCTTTGTTGAGTTTGAAACCTGTGAAATGTTTCTAACAGAAAGTTACTTTGTTAGTTTTGAAGGTGTGGGAGTGTGGGTGATATAAACCAAATTCTGACAAGTTTCAGATGAATCAGGTTTTTTTTTCCCCTCTATAATTTGATAATGTTTCAGTGCTTTGTCATCTTGGTTTTGATAGGGTATGCCAAAGAAGTATGTTGGAGGGTTGGCATGATGCAGTTGTGGAAAAAAGCATTCTTTTCTGCGGATATTTGATAAAATGATAAATTTTCTTTCCTTTTACTTGGTATGAGGTTTTTGACCTTTTTCTTTGATTGATGTGTCTCTGAAGATCATTCAAATCTTCCCACTCTTACCAGAGTTATATTACAGTTGTAGTCCATTAATGAGGGCAATCGCTAAAATTGCAAGTCTCTAGATGATCATTGCAAAGTTCTGATTTATGTGCCCTTCCCTTAACTGGGGGTGAAAAACATGAAGGGCACATATCCACCTGTTTCAGATTTAGTTTAAACGTCTTCCATACCCTACTATTGTGGCTGGATACCAACCAACCCACACACCCAATTCCTATCATCGGTTGTGATGTTTTAAAGAATTACTCTCATGCCATTTGAAACCCCTCACTTGTTCTCCTTAAACTTTTGTCTATGCCAACCACCCTAGCCAAATATTCAACCCACGCTACCCCAAGAGAATTTAGACTAGGGGCAATACCCAGCCCCCCCCCCCAAAAAAAAGGGCTCAGAACTTTCCTGTGCAGCTGGTAACAGTTAAGAATGATATAGCTTTCATATTTCATTCCCCCTGAAAACTCTTTGGATTTTGACATATCGCATTTCACCCCTCTTGCAAATTGTTTCACGCTTTGTTAAACGTTCCACTTTCTCCCAGCAGTTTGTTGTAAAAACAGAGATTAGTGACCAAATTGAGGAACGGTTTGCGTTTTTGTTTTGTCTCTGAGGTTTCCAACAGTTTGGTTAGATTGTGTGAGGGGAAATTTATTACAGTGACCTGAAATGAACTTGGGGAAAAGCTAAATTCAGACTCCCAGAGATGTTGTCATAAATATTTAGTCATAAAAATAGATTCTCTATTTTTTGGAGACAGGGCGTGGCAAATACATTGTTTATGATACTTCTGTTCAGTTCTTTAACTTGGTTTTACTTTTAGAGAGTTTTCCATTTTAGGTCTGTCCCCTATGTGACTGCTGACTCTGTTATGTAGCATTTTGATTAAAGCTCAAATTGAAACAAGCTGTAGTAGTTAAGTCTGCACTGGAATCGAATGCAACCTGATGACATTACAAAACTTGACCAGAACCATATATGTAACTATCAGATGAGTGATGTTTACCATTTCCCAGTGGTTGCCCCAGAAGTATGGAAGCCTAAACTCTCAATTCCATCCACTTAGGTCCCTTAATTAGTTTCAATAAGAAAAGGCTTGTCTGCAGTAGTGATGTGACAACTTTTATACAAGGGGGAAAATGTTTTCCTGTGTCTACTGAATTTTGTTTCTGAAAGCATGCCATTTCATAATGGTATAAAATATTTCAGACTTTGTTTTTTATCGTCTGACTTTAAGAAAATCAAGTAAAAAAAAAAAAAAAAAAGACTTGTGTGAATGAATATTTTATTTTTCTTGAGTACCTGTGAATTATGTGTAGTACATCAGTTTGAAGATGGTTGTGATGACATTTTTTTTCTTCCTGTCCCTTCACTTGAATAGACTTCTCAATATTCACACATGGTTCCTGCTCTGGAATCTTATCATCACTTCAAAATCTCTTAATTTCTGGCTTGTTTCGCTTCTCTGTCCCCCTCAATAATGCTCCAAGTCTTGTCCTTTCATTGAACCAGGTCATTTCTCACATCCTGTTTTGAACTTCATGCAGATCACATCTCTAAAAAATGATCCTGAAAATACCATGCACTTATATTCTATGTTACATCCAACTTTAAATAAGTCACATAGCATTTTTTTCTAGTAAATCATGAGTCAATACTAAAAACTTTTACTGTACGATACTTTTTCAACTTCATTATTTTGTTTGGAGATATCTTTATAAGAAGTGTTCATTTCATTTTCCATACTGGCGCAAAATGTAGTTCATAAAAAATTGTATTGACATCACTTCACTCTCATCTTTCAAATACAAAAATATGCATACCCAAATATGGCTCACAGTCATTCTTGATACATGTAATTGATTACATGTATATGTTATAATGTATTTCTTTGTATTTACTTATAAATTTATCTATATCTACATATATGTTTTTGTATGTATGGAAATTTATATTCTAATCTGCAAAGTGTATTTCTCAATACCCTACAACTGTACAATAAACTCATCCTTTATGAAATCCAAGATGATGAAGAAACTCAGCATAACAGAGGATGACTGTGCATCAAGACAGGAAATCATTGTGGGAGTAATTCTTTTTATCCAATACTTCAATGTCCTGATTACATTTATGTAACTTCCTTCGACTTGTTAGAGATACAAGAAAAGTAAAGATGTTCTCCCATTTCTTTTCAGATTGGATAGGATTGTCGTGGACACCGTGCAGGGAAGGGATAAAGTCTACACCGTTATCTTCGTCGGAACCGGTAAGAACTCCCAAACCTTGGAATAATCATGATCTTTCTTACTGTTTAGTCCCACACAATTATGTCCAAACTGATAACTATCTTTTATTAGAAGTTTCCAACTTATATATTTCTGCCAAATCGAACAGGAAAAAAAGAAAACAGATAAAAGGCCAACACTTGCATAAGGTTCCTTGTATACACCCTCAAAGTCTTGCTAAATGTTAAGTATCATGAATTCTTGGAAGCCGACATTTTCTTGTGTTTCAATCTGTAATGGTCAAGGTTACAAATCTATCACACTTGAAGAAAAAAGATGTTCTTAAGTTTGATATCTTAGCTTTTTGTTTTGTATTATATATTATATAGATGATAATGAAAACAAATTAAAGAGAAACCTTGAAAGGTTTAGAGTGCTGTTGGATGTGGCGATAAGCTTAATTATATTTCTTTATTGATCCTGTAAAAACATCTTCTCAAATGTGCACATTTTTCCCTCTTATCACTTTTTTTCTCTTATTTTTTTTCTTTTTCAGAGGATGGAAAGATCAAGAAGTTGGTGAACCTGGAGGGCATGGACAATGCCTGCATTGTTGAAGAGCTCTGTGTCACACCTGTGAGTAGAAAGTTAAAACCTCTCCATTATCAAAATAGTACAGTCCTCTCGCCTATTTCAAGACTGTTTTCAGGTTCCACCATTACGTATTTATAGGGATGTTCAGTTTGTATTTCTGTAAGAGGGAGCGAGGACAAAAATCTACCTATTCTCTGAATAGCGTAGTCCTTGCACAGATGTCATGAATGTTCAAAGACAACACTATTAAATATTTATAGGGTTGTTCATTTTGTATGTTTCTGAGGTGGAGAAAGGAAGGGAGAAAGAAAAAAACTACCCACTCTCTAGCTAGTCCTTGCACCTATGTCATGAATGTTATAAGATGAAACTGTCAAATATTTATAGGGTTGTTCATTCTGTAGTTTTTGAGGGGGAGGGAGAATTCCCACTTGGGAAAGACATTCTAAATATAAAGTGTCTTCTTCGAAGAATCTTTGTGGCATCTGCTTGTCAAATTCATGAATCTTGTCCTGTTTGATGCGGGTAAACCTGTGGGCAGTGCAACCAATCAGCATGTCACTCTTCAAAATGATGTTAGAAGATGAGAGGGGGTGACAACCTGGCTTGATTGGGGTCAACGAAGGTCATCTGATGTTCCTCTTGAGTGGCCCACTCACCAGTAGAATACATACATATGATCTGTGGATCAATAGCCAGAAGGGTGTTTAACTTATACCAGTTATACAGGGTTCAAACTTCTCTAGTTCTCAAGCAGACAATATTTTCTTTCTGTAATTACCATGTCCCTTTAAATTCTGTGTTTCTGATATGTAAGGGATGAGTCAGTTACTTTTGAAACAATCGAAAACGTGACCTGAAATGGAAAATTCCCTTCGCAACGGAAAGAACCCATAGATACTCTGGGAATGAAATTGAAGTCTTTTCAGAGAAGAAGAAAAATGCCAACGAAATAGATATTGAGAATTTCTTAGATCCATTTATGTAACTTAATGTCATTCACTATCATGACAGCAAATACTTTAAATGGATGTATAAAGATTGAAAGACGTGGAAAATGCCAGCATTATATTCTGGCATTCTCACTCACTCTAAGACCTGAAACCATGTCTGTAATTCCCAGACGATAGCCTGAAACGTCACTATTCATTTAAAATCATCGCCATCAATATGTTTTTGATGACTTTGTTTTTCCCCATGACAATGGAGGAGTATAGTCGAGCCAAATTTGTATTTTCAAGAAACGTTGGTAGGGACCCAGAAACGATGACATGTGAATCATCGTAAGTAGTAAACTATACTCTCACGTGCTTTAAGGGAACGTCTGGCTTGAAGAGTTGATGGAAATGTATTGTTAAGAGCATATATTTATTAAGGCTTCTCAATTGTACTTTTTGCCTTTTTTGTCTCATATAATGCTGTTTGGTAATTACATAATGAATTTGGGACAGTGTTTCTGAGTCATTCATCCACCAATTTAGGTTTATTTATGCTCCAAGGCAAATAAATACTCATCATAAAGTAGGCATCCCATGATTTGTGCTAGGTTGTGTAAGGAATGTGTTTGTAGTTGGCCTTTAAATTGAGTTTGAAAATGGAGAAAAACAACTGTACCGTGATTCATGCTATAGGATGTTGGTGGGCCTACGTAAGAGAGAATGATGTTGAAAACATATGTAGCAGTTCATTGGTGAATGTGAGAACACTGTTCTGACTCACTTTCACTTTTTATACTGATTTTATGCTCTAGTTTAAATGTTTTGGAAACACAAACAAACTCCAGAGAAAATTCAACATTTTGCTAGAAATGTAACATTGTTATAGTTCTGAGTAAAGTGTTTTGTCTAAAATAAGTAATTTTTACTTCCTGTTAGGCACACTGTTAAAATCATGGTTTTGTTTTGGTAATAAAAATGATTAAATAATAGGTGAAATATAAGATTATGGAAATAAATGATTGTACTTTTCATTTTCTTGTATGTTTTTATTTTCATCAGGAACACAAGTGTGACCCACTCAGGACATTGAAAATCAGCAAAAAGAAGGTAAGAGTCTTCTTCAAAATTACTTTAAATGATTGGATATGATTTAAGTTTGTGGAAAACAGACTGCATGCAAGGTATTCTCATCAAGTACAGTCTTCACCTTGCATCTAGGTATGCTGCGAACCATTTTGCCAGGGAATTCTAATCAGGCTAGATTTGTGCTAAATATTTCGATGTATCTGAGCTAGCTCAGGTGTATAAACCTGGTACTATATCCCTTTCCCATCCCTATATCCGCCAGCCAGCAGCATCCCTCGGAAGAAGATCCCATGATTCCATTTCCAAGGCACTCAAAGCAGTCCATTGTCGCACTCCAATTTGTCGGCAGGCGTGAGATACATTAAGCTGCTCCATGCAGTATGGGTTTATGCATATGACATGAATGTTAAGACGATTACCGGCTTTTCCCTCACATGATCACGCTGGGCCTGGAGAACGTGTTTCAGACGCTTCCTGCCGATCGAGGTATTCTCTCGGTCTGTTTGTATTGAATGAAAAGAAGTATTTGTGTGATCCAGCCGAACAACAAATTGTGTTCAGTCAACTACAAATTGATGCTTTTTACCAGCTTTACTTGTGTTTGATGAGGGAGAATTGCTCTTGATGGGCGGTATATTGCAAGAAAAAAAGGACAAGGCCCTTTGCATTAGTTAGATAAAACCAAGAAGGATGCAATGTTTTAATGAAGATGGCAGCTCTCGTTGTGCCATTTGAAAGTTATTTACTCAATTTCCGTGTCTGCTTTTCTCTTCTTCTATCACTTTATTTATTTCTATCACTTTATATTGTCGTACACGTATTTAATGTGTCTTTATCTCTGTCTCAGTCATATTTCTTAGTGTGTGTGAAGGTACTCTTATGTCTTATTCCATCCTCCAGTTTATTCCTATCTATTATTTTTTCCTTTCATTTTTTCCTCATTAAGCTTACTTTGGAGTATTCCTCCTTTAATATTCTAATTTATTATTTTTCATTTCATTATTCATATCTAGTTTAGTTCCTTCTGCATTTTCATTCACTTCTTTTTAACCATTAAAAATGAAGTAAAACAAGAATTAAAATGTTTCATAAGGGGAAAAACCAAAAGACACCTTGATATTTGGTGCAGTAGAAAGACTCTAGTTCAAGGTGTTTTAAGACAACTTTCATTCAAAATAGACAAATTCCCCAAAGACTGGAATAGAGAGATTCATTCTAACCAAACTGCACTTCAGTGAAATCACCTTGAGACAGCAGTATGTCTGTGTGATGAATTCTAGTTTAAAAGAATCCATACTATTAGAGGTGAGGAATACTATCTCCAAACAAAGACTGAGGAGGTGATCAAGGATGGGCAGATGTGAGGAGGGAGAGAGGGAGAAGGTTTGAGAGATCAGAGATGGATGGAGAGAGGGAGGGAATGTACTCGGTTAGGGAGGATAAAGCCGAAACCTGAAGGACAAGGACACAAATACAAATATCTGGCATTGATATCACAAGCCTCCCCCAATTCCTTTAAAATAGTTTTATCCCCATCACTGACTTGATCTTGTAAAGATAATGTGGAGACACAGGAGAAGTAGGGAGGGAGGAGAAGGGGAAAGATAGGGAGATGGAGGATGGAGAAAGATTGGTGATGGGTTGAGAAAAAGTCATTAGGGCAGGATAAACTTAAAAGGATACAAATACACTGTCTGGCAGCTATATCAAACTGTCTTATGACTACACCACAAGCCAGACACCCCTCCCCACCCAAAAAAGTGCATCACGATCCCAGCATGGATCTCGGCAAGATGATGCGAAGATGCTCATTTTCTCATCCCGCGTCCCAGGTGCAAGCGGTGAGGCGCGCTAATGGTGCGTGAAATAATGTCAGGTTTGGGACGGGAGAAGGGTGAGGGTTAGACTGACTCATTCTAAACCATCGGCTGTGATGGAGGGTAAAGAGCGGAAATACCAAATGAAAAACATTTTGAGATTGGGATGAGGATGTAGTCTCCGGGGGAGCAGTTAGTATTGCGTGTTGGCAGATGGTTGACTATAATGTATTGTCCAGGTATTGATATCTGGTAGTTCATGTAACCTTTTCTTCCTTTTCTTTTAATGATTATGTTCGTCTATTGTCAGAAGAAAATTGTAAAATACATATCATTGGGATCTATCTCAGCTTGCACACTTCGATATTTTCTTAGATAGATGCATTGATAAAATTTAGATGACAAAAAATGACAAAAAGGTACTTTATTCAGCTCTCCCAAAGTTCTTTCTTTTTCATGTTACACTTAAAGCATTGTCTGTATATTGTTAGCAGAATTTAATAAATGTATCTTGAAGGGGCTCATATCTGATATATCTAGGTATTCTCTGTCATACTTAAAATGAATACAAGGAATACATTTTAAAATGAAAAGAAAAACATGCCATTGGTTTAATATCTTTGAAGCTATTTTGAACAGCACTCTGCAAGTCCAATGATAAGACATCCATCTATATAGCTTTCCTCTGCAAATTGCATAAGGAACTTTAGCTTCTAGCACACAGGGTATATCTTTCCAGACTGATAACGGAAACATTTCATTCTGATTATGTTTTTTATTATATCCAAACCATTTTACTCCCCTCTCAGCATCTTACATTTCCTCTCCAACCATCTGGCTATTCTAGGCTAAGTCCTTCCTAAATGAGAAGCAGAGGAGCTTTGCTAGACACAGATGCAAATTTCTAGGTCAAAACTTTTCCTTCATCTGAATTTTGACAATATTCATTCTTTTCCCCCCTTGCCGGTTATTGTCAATATCAGAAATTTATCACTCATGTGATGTCTTACTGATGATGTTAATTATTACTGTCTCTGTCTGTATTTGTATGAATCCTGTATGGTATTTTCATGTTAACTCTCTCTTTTTTGTTCATCTTTTTTATGTTTTAACTGCATTTGTCTTTCAGTTTGTTTCTTACTGCTGTTTTTGTTCTCTATGGAATTAGTGATATGTCCAGTAGTGATATATATTTCAATCTTTTATTGGTTTGTCTCCTCCATTTTTTGTGTGTTCTTTCCAGAAATTTCTGTATAATCTCTTCAATTTGTTTTTCTTTTCTGTCTTTCTTGTCACTTCTCCTTCCTTCATGAAACGATGTTTTCTCTTCCTATCTCATGCAACATATTTCCCTTCTTATTGCATCTGTTTCAATTCTTATTCTGTTTTATTTTCTCTTGTTTCTTTTTACTTTTTGTTCTTCTTTTCATTCCATATGAACCTGTCTTCCCCTTTGTTCTTCGGTCTATCTTTCTCATTCTTGTTCTTTTTCATTCTATAGTGTTGATCACTTCATCCCATCTCTCTTGAACTCCCAATATGAGTTTCTAACGAGAGCAAGGTGTGGGAGAGGGTTAAGTTTCACACCCCTGTTAGCCCCGGATTTGAAGAGTTGACATTCTGGTTTGGATATGTGGCTGGCTGCAGCCGCTGCACCCTGTTTAATTGAGAATCGTACTTCTGCCACATATTGCTGTCCAGATCGTCTACATGAAAAGAAAAAAAAATGAGAAAATTGTATGCGCCAGAGCTTCATCACTCGTTTTGCTTCATAGCATAATGGATTAGTTTTCTTTACTACCTTGGCCATTATATATATTTATTCCAATAATCTAAAAAATATAGAAATATGAAAAGTTTGTTCCCCATTATTTCACTTTAACTTTCTGAAAATGAAGAAAATTTATCAAGATAATCATGTCCATATTCACTCTATGAAAGTGTAGAATATTGATTAAAATATTCTTTATAATGATTCATTACTGCTAGATTTGTTGCAGTTGTAATTATTGTTGTTGCTGTTGCAAAATGAAATAAATTGTTAAAAGAGCCACAACATTCCATAATGTTTTAAGAGTTCTCAGAACTGTAATTTGTACTAAAAAAAAAAGAATGTTGTTGCACGAAGGTAATTTGATTGCACGCCATGCATCCTGTTTTTTCCTTCACTTCTGGTTAATAAACATCCTAGTAGTTATCTTCATGATCATAATGATGCTTTTCACACACCCAGACCAAGCAAACATCCAGCCATATATAAACTTGGCCAATGCCCTTGGCGAATCCCAGACATTAATAACAGTGGACACATCAGCGATGAAATTGTTTTTCTTCTAACGAGGATGATCGTACTCTCAGGAAATTGAAAACATTATTTGGTTGGCTCCTCGAGGTTTAGAGGTTCATAATGAGCTCATGTCATAACTAATATCTCAGGAGGCTAGGAGGAGTGAACTTCATTTTAAAACACCCTTTCTCAGACAGAATCACGAAGTGAAGTAACGATGAGATGGACAAAACTCTATTTATAAGATGAAATAATGATTGGTTTTAAAGGGGTTGCATACAAAAAATCATTTGAAACCAATCATAATTTAGTGAGTTCTCCATGGAAAATATTATTTCTCCTATTCGGCGCCAGATAGGCATTAACTCAGACACTTTAACCCAGATTTAACGCCCTCCTGGCTCTGAACGGATGATTTATCATGTTATTAGATTTTTCATCATGTTTGATCTTTGATTGTTTGTTTTTCTTTTTGTACAGAATGCTCTCTATGTTGGACTTCCAGAGGCTATCGTCAAAGTGCCAGTCGAAAGGTGTCATCAGTTCCCCACTCAAATGTAAGAATAAACGATCTTCTGAGAGCCAGTAGGGCATTATCAACTCCTATCATTCAACACAGTGTTAACTTCCTTCTTGCTCTCAACAAACTGAACATTCATAAGAATCTGCTGTAGTGATAAGTCCCTTCAATATTCAGTGGGTTACTGCATGGACCTACTTCGAAGTAGGTCCATAGTTACTGTAAACAGAAATTCATAACATCCCAATAAAATGTTTGTAGACATAGGAGGAATGAAATGAATGAAATATATAAATAAAGTGAAAGTAGGTCTCATAATGGTTGTTTAACCTGAAAGTGACTGAAGTGGGTTATTTGGGTTCAGTTTCTATTCATTCAGAATTTCTCACTAGAGGTCACTAAGGAACCTTTCATTTAGAAGACACATACATTAGCCCAATTTTCAGGTCATTCTGTTCAGGTCTTGTCACAAGCGGGATCCATCAGTGTTGAATATTCAGACCCCGACACAATTTACGTCCATTCATAAAAGTCTGAGCCGAGTGAGTGGGAAGGTGGGTGGATTGCATCAAGATGTTGATGTTGTTTTGTTCTCTGTGTGTTCTACAACTCATTGACTTATTTCTTCAAGGATTATTCTTATGTGCCCGATAAGTTACAACCCAAGTCTGACTGATTTGGGTCACGTTGTGTGTCTATCTTTGAATGTCTTTGAAAGTAAGAAGGTATGACTTAAAATAGCATTGCGTGGATTATTTCATTCACCTACAAGTTCTGGTACACTACCTAAATCGGTCACTTTACTGAAGTATTCAATACCACAGAATATTCTCCCCCGAACCCCATGGTAATACAAATTTTGATTCACAACAGCATCTCTATGATAAAAATCCACCTTGCATACATAATTTGTCGCTATGTTGGGCAATTCCTTAATAATATTTTCAATACATGAAAGATTGTATCTATTTAACGATTGTCTTTTCAATATTCTTTTCAATCAGTGAGTGTGTGAATGCCAGAGACCCATACTGTGGATGGCATCAGCTTAGATTAGAATGCACTCCATATCCAGAAAAGTAAGTAACATATATCTCTTCTATATCACTCCAATGTAATCTTTCATAATGATAGAATACCTGATGAAAACTTTGATAGATAAAATTCTGTAGCAGAATGGGGATATTTCTGTATTGTTTTATTTTATTAATCGAGTTAAGGCCCTTGTGGCTGACTCAGTGGATTGTGTAATTTTAGGCTAGATAGATAAATCACATTCAGGGGAATATAGGACAATCGTCAGTCGTGATATATGTTCTTTACAACTGCAAACACTGGCTGAATTCCTAATGAGGAATGATTCGGTGATGGATCATGTTAGTTTGCGTACTCCTGTCTTTTATTACGGTCGGTCCGGGAATACAAATCACCAATACAGGTATATCATCGTAGGGATCAAATAGAATATATTATAGCACACCAGGGAGATTAAACCATATATCATCCGATATCTTCATATGTCAGCAGCAATAAAGCCCTCACATGCTGTTTGGAAACAATCGGACAACATAAGACCCTCTCTGAAGGGTTTGTGTAACCCTTTGTCCACTTTGGTCAACCAATGGAACAAAAGTGGACCGCCACAGTTGATATTTTCACAAATATGTGTATGTAAAATATACTCCTAAACAATGCTGCAGTATTAGATTTCAATGCATAGCAAATAAAAGAATTAGACAAATACAATCTCTATTTCATCCTTTTTTAACAGTAAAGACATACCATGCAAATGCTCATAAAAATATTCTTTTTGTCTTTATTGTGTAATGATATTTAACGAGTGGTGATGTCTTGTCTTTAAGACTTCAAGCAGAACTTGATAATGAAGACATTCAGAGGAAGGGTTGAAATCGTAAAAACATGTTCCAAACATCCGCACATGAGTAAGAACATACCATATCCCAGGTCATTCGCACCCAAGAAGGTTCAACTTGACTTTTGGGACTTTATTCCTATAATTAAATTTTCTGTAATGCACAGTCAATCTATTTCTGCACAATGGGTAATGTATAAAATTTCAACAGTATTAGAGAACCTTGCAAACTTATACTAATTTTGATTATATTGAAGGGAATTAGCTATGTTTGCCATATTCTACCATAAAAGATATTATTTTGTAAATTCTTTTGCAAATTCAGTTTCAAATGCTGTCAACGTGTGAAGATTATTCTTTATACAGAAGAATGGTGTAGGAAGTGTTTAGTTCGGAATGTTTTGTGAACACAGTCTCAAGGGTGCAAGCATGAGGAGAGAATGGACCGGATGTGTCGTAATCCATGTCGGCTTAAAGCAGTGTGAAGAGTGCTATTTGATGTGACAATCCCAGTAATACCCTCTAATTTCATCCAGACAAGAATCAAAATGGAAAACAAAATCCAGTGTCTTGTTTTAATTTGGATTCATCAGACATATGAGACATTGAATCACTGTATTACGTCACTGCCAAAGATCGTTTGCTAATTCCAATAGTTATGTTGTTAGGAGAAATTCAAGGAACATCGTCATTGATACGTGTATCAGCAACTTCCAGGACTTCCTGTATATTCTGATCAAAGCTATGATATTTTCTCATTACTTCCAACTTCTAAAATTATCTTCTTTAAAAAAAAATGTATACTCAAATTTTAATTACATCGATCTTGAAAACAAAAGTTTCCTCTTTGGGCATCTTTCACAGAGAAAATTACCAGTTTCTTTAGATAATTATATTAAGAAGAGAATTGGCTGTTTTCCTGCCAGGGTTGCATGTAACCAGATGTCTAGAGATTTAGGCAAGAAGCAGAGCATTTCTGAAGTATTAGCAGTGACTCTGCAAACAATCCATCCATTATTCCTCCCTCTTCCTCTAATGACTCCTTGACAGCATTACTTCACGAATCTAAAGGGCAGTACGCCCAAGAGAAAAAGCGGAAATATTACATCAGAACATGAAAATGGAACATTCAATCGTAGTCACATCTGTATTTGGAAGTGTTTGAGAATGAAGTTAGGTCCATGTTGCGGATGAACTCTGAGTGACCTTACCCATGAGATAAGATGTCGCCTCAAAGTCAAGTTTTGATTAAGGTCTGTGAGGCAGCCTCCAGAGGGAGCTTGCCGGCTAAGCCTAAAGGGCATTGGTTACATACATGGAGATGATGGCTGTCTGATAGTCTGTCTGCAGACCTGACCCGACATGCTGAGAGATGTAAACATCAAAATAAGATGTCTTGCACCTCAAGATCTACCTTTTAAACAAAAATAAAACAAACAGAAAAACATTGATTGCTGAAAGCCCTGAAATTTATACTTGATGTATTTGATTTGTCATCGTAATATTTGATTATCATGGCATTACCAATCAAAAATCTTTATTTATATTTACAGAACTGTGTAGCATCTTGTCCCCTCTAGATCACAATTGAAAAGGTGTCTTTAGTGATACAGATGTAATAAACAAATTCAAACTTGATAATACTCATATGTCATGTGAATTGATGAGAGAGAGCTAATAGCTATCATATTTCTTTGTCTTTTTTTCTTCCATCTGCAGTCCTTTAGATGTGGAGTTCTGGCTACAAGAGATCACAGGATGCCCAATCATGGATAACGCAGGTAGGAATATACCTTTTGTTACCGTAGTAATCAAGCCACCAACAACATGCTCTATCAAATCATAGCTGATCTCATGTTGTGTAAAAGTGTGAATTGATGATACCACACATCATGGTTATAATTTGGTATAGATTGATGATAAATGTTTTAAATTAAAAGGCCATAGTACCTTACCGGTATGAAACCTTACTGTTACATCAATAAGGCTCTAATGCTCTGATATATCCATATCAATTTTTCAAAAAATGCTCAAGGCACTGAGAATGTACATGAATAATATAAACTATGATTAGATGTAAATTGCAATACAGAGAACATGAACAATATAATTAAGAGTAAAACAATACATCTTAAAACGATATTGACATAGATATATTTGAATTCTTGATAGTCATGTAAAACTGAATGGATTATTCTTTAACTCCTCAGTTGATGGCAAGTTTGGTCAGTGGTCCAACTGGACCCAGTGCTCGGACCCACTAGGAGTGGAAGCCTGCATGTGCCGCTACCGGGACTGCGACTCACCACAACCAGCGTGTGGGGGCACCACATGCATTGGGGAATATCAGCAAGTGATCAACTGTACAGGTAGACCTAGTGGCCACAGCGGGCCAGGCACGGCGCTTGAGAATTACAGGCCAGGTACTTGAGTGCATGGAGTGCATTTTGTCATTTTGTCCTTCTCTTCCTATTATTTTTTTGTTTGTTTCATGGGGGGGGGGGGTAATTTTGTAAATCATTTCTTTTATCATCACCTGTATTTCTCTCATTAACCTAATTTCTCTGAATCTTGACTCTTAAATCCTGAATCTTTGTTATACAAGGTTGTTATTATTCATGTCAAAATTGACAATGTGAATAGAAATTTTATTAAAAAATTTATAAACAAGAAGTTATACTAGTAGCTTGTCTACTCCAACTTTTGATGAGGGTAGGATATATTTTTAATGGTAGGTGGCTTCAAACATTTTTTCTGAATGTAATACATGGTCACGATATCTTGCTAAAAACTTTGGGATTATTTAGTATGTCCACATCTACCGCTGAAAGCTCACTCTACAGAAGAAAAAAAAGTTTGGCTTTATATTTTCTTTGAATAAATAGGTTGACAGTTGATGCTTCAGACAGCATGATCTACCGATTAATTTACTTAGTCCAATTGTGTCATTAATTTTGATTGATGATGTCCAACTTGTTTGGTGTTTGTTCTACCCTTTACAAGAATACCATGGGACCAAATCACCAATAAGTGAGATGATATATAGTACATGTAACACCTGTATCTATGTATTACCATGCATGAGTTGCATTCTTGTCAATTGTGCATCATTGCTTCTTCAAAGATAATTAAATACTTTCCTTTAAGTTTATGGTTTATATACAGTCAAACCTGTCTATAAAGGCCACTGAAGGGAAACAGAGAATGTGGCCTTTCCATTCAAGTTCTACAATACACATTCCTTGCTCGAAGGAGATAAAATATATTAAGGTTTTTTATCAGACCAAAGATATGTCATGGTATCTGAATTACAAAGTCTGAAGTACAAATTATCTAACAGAAAATTCTACCATGTGGAAAGGTGACCTTTATAAAGTGGTGGCCACTTAGATAGGTTTGACTGTATATCATTTATGCATTGAACTTTTCTTTACAGATATGATTTATATTATTTAAAATGAAGAAAAAAATATGCATTAAAGCATGACCTACAAGCAAGACTTCCTTGAAACTAAGATTGAATTGGAAACTTGGTAACTACAGGAATACATATGCATGATAAAACGCAACGTTTGCATCATCAATTTAGGAAATGCAAATAAATGATATGAATAATAATTTTGCTCTTATTATTTTGCATCGATCGATTGCTATATCATGGTTTCATGTCTATATATGATCTTTACACATACAGTATAATGGTTGTGATAAGTTGTAAATGTTTATCAAGTATAAAAATAACATATGCTGTTGTATTTGTCTTGTTTACTATTCTTTTGGTGGTCATTTTTGGCAGAAAACTTAAAAGAAGTCATTATGATTTTCTTAACTTAAAAAAAATAAGTATATATATATATATATATATATATATATATATATATATATATATTGCATTCAAGTATCAAGAATATGAATACTAATTACAGCCATAAGAATTTGAATAATAAGTTCATGTCTTACTTCCATTTTTGTTCAGGTTTCTGGGGTGAATGGAGTTTATGGACAGAGTGCTCTGCTCCTTGTAATGGAGGAATCCAATCTCGTGTTCGAGACTGTGTGAACGGGCAGGCCTGTGTGGGTGATTCCACTCAAACACGGGAGTGCAACAAAGAGGCTTGCTCAGGTAAGAATCTCAAGTACTCATGGAACCAATCTTGATCTTCTCTTCTTGATCAAGATCCATTAATCTTGATCTAAGGAGACACGAACAAACGATGGAACCAATAGAAAATGGTCCTCTCAACTGGTTGAATACTCTGCCTGAGATAAGTTGTGGTTTGGGTCTGCAGAAATCATATTTTATTCCAGATTCGAATCGTATCCAATGGGATAAAGTAAAGAATCTGTTGGAAGTAAACAAGAGTTTATGACCCTGTAATGTCTCCTTTTCTCTCTATCTGCCTTTTTTTCTAAAAGAATTCATGTATTCCTGTGTAGTCCTCTACATTTTCAATTTACCTTGCAGTTCTGAGGTCAAAGTTTTGACATTTATAAAAAAAAAAATTATATGTTAGAAGTGAAAATCAAGTTCATTAATGAAAAATAGGGTTGATTTGGGAGTTAAAAGGAAATGTATATGTTTGAAGTAAAAGCAAATAAACACAGACATGAAAATTCATTTTTTTCAATTTTTGTATTCTCTAATTTCTATTGGTCTTCTTCTCCCCCATCTGTCACTTTCCAGAGATACGCAGACCGACTGACTGGACTCCTTGGTTGGTTCACAATGTGTCTGAAGATGGTCTACTTATGCAACGCTTCAAGTACATCTGTAGAGCTCAGGTACCCGAGAGGGACATGGTATCAGTCGGCAGGATGAAAGGGCAGTTCAAGTTCTGTCCTTTCAGCAGTACCAACAAGAGATGCTGGGGTGACAGTGGTAAGCTAACCAGTCCAGAATTTATGGTTTATACAGATAAATCTTGATATATGTTTTTTTTTAAGAAGACACCTATGAGACAAAATTAGACCCTTCTTTTTAATGTTGAATGAATAGACCAGTTCACGGTTAGCACATGGCTGCAATGACCCCGAATTCCCACAGATCTTCAAAACATGAAGAGGTCCCACTTTTTACATTTTGAAATAATTACTCCTACAGCGATGGAGATGCTACATACTTAGCCTTTGTTTCCCCTTTTCAAAGAATACTTCCACCTGTGTATCATGGAGTGCTCTGCTTGTGCATACATGAATAATAATTACATAACTTTCATGAGCACGTATCCAGTATTCCGTCTCCATGTATTTCACAATTTGTTCTGCAATGACCTTTATCTGCTCATGCTCAGACTGCAACCGTGAACTGGCTTATTTATATACTTCTCCACTAGTCTCAAATTGTGGAAATTGCAATATAATCAAAATTATCAGCTGCTACAATTTTTTTAACCTGTTCTTTCCAATTGCTTTTGTATTTCCCATCTGATTACGTACTCAGAGGATTAAAAAAAGTGAAGGAGATTTGTCAATATCCAAAAGAAGAAATGCTCATGTTTCATTGATATTATCATGATCTATTCCATTACTGGACCCCAATGATATAAGTGATTGTAACATTTCACCTTTGACATGCAGTTCATTAAACCTCCCCATGATCAATTTCTGATTTGTCAAGAAATGGGAATTAAAATGTCATGTCTTAATTTTTGATAAAGATTGGGTATGGAAGCAATTTCATCAGTTCCAACAAAATATGATGCTCTTGATAAAATACAAGAGGGACTTGGAACCCTATATTGAAAATCATCTGCAGAGAGCCAGAAGGCGTAAACTCATAGCAGCTTACAGAGTGTCTATGGCCTGTCTGGCTGTCAACAGTTAATAATATGTGTTGTAATTGGGATATTTTGTTGGTGCATATCATGTTCCCATAACTTGCAAACTTCTCAACATGCTTTCTTGATCTGAATTAACATTTTTTGTTTACAAAAAAATATTTTACATTACAAAAATTAAATTTAAGCTCAGTTCTTGTAAAAGAATGAACATTTCTTTTAGGCAAGCACATGTTTCTCTACTATGGATTTTGAATTACGTGTTAGAAGGGAAAGGGTTTTATGGGAGATTCGAGAGAGATAGAAATGCTTATTACAGAATTTTAAATCTTCAATTATTATTTCTTTCAAATTGGCTGTTATTTTATTAAACTCTGCATGAAATATCTGACTCTCTTTTTCTGAATTTGGCTGCACTAATTGGATGTAATTCATCTTAAAGGGAGAAAAAATGCAAGAATTTAAATTCTAACTGCTCTGATTGCCTAACAACAAAAAATGGGGGAAGTGAATATAAACGATGCTTGATACTATTATAAATAACAAAACAAAGAGCTAGACAAATGTGTGAAATTAACAAAAATATTAAGGGCTTCAGTTTCTAACTTTGAAATAAGATAAGGAAAGCACTTTAAATGAGACACTCCTTCAATAAATAGCTAGTCATTATCCTTTTAAATCAAATGGAAGAGTTACATCTTTATAAAATGTAAAATTAAAAAAACAAGCAATATGATATTTGAATAACACTAGGCATATCATTTTGACTAATCCCACTATCTGTCCATCTCTTTCTAATCCTTACTTCCTTCCTTCCCCTTCATCAGAGAGCTTTGGTGGGTGGACCATGTGGTCTCCATGGTTACCATGCAGCTCATCATGCGGCCAGGGTGTACAGGTCAGGCACCGTGCTTGTTTCCCTGATAACGCTGATTGTAACGGGCAGTACTACGAAAAACGAGATTGCTTGACCTTTGTTCCCTGCCCAGGTAATTGGCTAACTGTTTTTTTGTTTGTTTTTTAATTAATGACAAGTCTGGTACGTGTGCATGTGTGTTGCTTCAGCTCCTCTTACCTCTAAAGCTTTGCCAAAAATCTAACCATCGTGTTTGATGCTCCGATATGAAGGTATGGTTTGATTAACCCCTTTTGTGCCATCAGTGTCAAAGTCTGCCACAGAACTATACCACAAATTGTCCTTAAAAGAGGACTATTTTGTATTCTAGTGACCAGTCAATGCATCCTGAAGCTTGAATTCTTGACAGATCTTTTTCTTCTGTGTTTAACATGAAAAGAAAAAAATACAACTCAAGATGTTGATGGCATAGAAGGGGTTAACATAAAAATGTAGAAAAAATGTACTCACAGATTATCTCTATGATATTATGTTAGTAAAGAATTCTAGCAGGTTTCTAACCATTTTGGGAAATGCCAGATGGAAAGAGAAAACAATAGTAAATAAATTAAAGCAAACTGCAAATATAATGCTAAAGATTTTAATGATCTTTACAATATTTCTTAATACTTTAACAAAGATATTTACAATTCAACTGCTGTATGCAGTGTCCTTCCCAATATTTCAAGGGTACTTCTGAGATCTGTATGACCTTGATACATATTCAATAAAGTAAAGCTTTTTGAAATTATATTACTACTGCATATTTATACATTCTAGCAACTTGCATGAAAGAATCCTTCCAGAAAGAGAGCAAAAATCTTTTTGTTCTCTAAGAAACTGCGAGTGTTAATAGTTTAGAGCAATTAGATGATTCAGAATCGGTCTTTGATTATGCAATGTGTTAAATCCAACATATCACCTGATTGCTTTGACAGTAAACGGAGGTTGGGGTTGCTGGGGTGAATGGGGCGAGTGTTCAGCAAGCTGTGGTAAAGGTATCAAGCAACGTTACCGTGAATGTACCAGCCCTCTACCACTCAACGAAGGACAGGATTGCGTAGGAAGGAACGTGGAGGAAGCCCCTTGTGATGGAGTAGACTGTCTTAAACCAGAAGTATTTGACTGTGAGTTCATTTGCTAATATTCAAGTAATGCCCCCTTAACAGGACTCGAGTTTTCCTGCTTTAATATTTAAAAACATCCCTAATTGTCACTTGGTTAGGTCCTTACCGTGATTTTTCCCAAATTTGTTTGCAGAGTTGAAAGGGTGAATCAATACATTTTTGTGTGTCTTTTTCATTTGATTAATATCCATATTTAATAAACAAGAATTAAAATCCCTGACTGGATATATCTTAATAGGGGAAAGCTGTAGAAAAGTTCTAAAATGTGTAGAAGTTCATATTGATTTACGTTTGACGATTCTGGATGTGACATTATATATTTCTATACTTTTCCTTGTTGAGCAGATCTTTCTGAAATGTTCTTATATGAAAATATATTAAGGGAGAGAGTTTGAAATTGCTACACATTGTGTCAAGGAAACAAATATCAGCAGTGAAATTCCAGGTATGTTCTATTCATTATGCCCTTATATATCCGAGTGTTAATCTATCATTGCTCCTCTTTCTTCTCTTTATTACAGTACCCAACTGGCCCGGTATATCAGTCCGAACCGGTCAGCGTGACCCATCAGGGGTAGCAGGAGGTGCTCCCATTGATACCAATCTTGGCTGGAAGGTGTGGAGTAAATGGTCCTCATGTAGCCACAAGGGTCGTCGCCACAGGAGCAGAAAGTGTGAAAGTCCCATGCCTCTTTACAAGCAATGTATGGGATGCGTGAAGGAGATCGACTGGTGTTATGAAAATGGTAAAGATAGAATGCTATTTTCTGTCGGTTCTTAAATGATCAACATAAATGATTATGTATACCTGCATTATGACATTTGTACTTATATTTTCTTGTCATTTTGATTTCGAGAAGAGCTAGAAGAACTTTATTCTATTTCTTTCAACCAAATTTGCAGCATAACATACTTTCTGTCTCTTAAAGTAGGACAATATACCAATGCTTTGATAGCAGCAGCTTAAAGAGACTGTAAATTGGTTATTCATTTCCATTGCAGTATAAGTCCAGTCACGTATATAGATGGAATGATGTGAGAAAATTAATTGTTCTTTGTAATGATGATGATTCTTGTATAGTTTTGGTATCCAACTCTGTTGTGCACTCATGGCACTAGCTCTACAATGTCTCACAAAAATTCTGCATTCTAAGAGAATAAGCACAACAAAAATCTATAGCGAATTGAAGGTATTGATCATTAATGTATCTAAATGTGTTCAAATCTCTTTTTCTCACTTCACCAGAGGATACACCAGCCTCACCTTTCCAAGTTCCAGCCGTTCAGAGACTTCAAGCGACTCCTAACTGTTCCAACCAGGGTGAATCCATGGAACCACTCTACTTCTGCATCGTGGCCATCGTCGCCGCCGTCGCTGGTTCAATCATGTCTCTCTCAGTCTACATCTCATGGCAAAAGAACAACAAGAGGCGGGACGCGACCAAGCTCGACTACGACGAGGAGGAGGATGACTTCGGAGACATGGCGCAGTACTCCGACTCTGAATACTCGTTCGATGGCAGCGAATCGTCGCCGGCGCATATCACCTCGAATCCAACAGAACTGGAAAACGAGAGATGAACCTGAAGAATATCTACAGACTCTTTTTGTATTTTGAGATCGAGTGTTATCACGAGATATGCCATAGTGGACTTTTTTCTTGTGCTGCATCTCGAGAAGCAGTTATCCTCTTTTGGAAGCAACTTCGAACCTCAAGAAACGATGCGTGATGGTATTCTTGCACCTTATTTATATATACATATATATATATTCTATTTTTCCCTTGTGAAGTTCAGCTGTATTCATTTGGTGTATTGTCCTATTTATGAGTGTCAGTCACTGACAAGTTAAAGTAAGCTTAAACTGTGAAATGGACGCAAACATACTTGTATTGCTTATTTCTGTTGATTGCTGAGGAGGATTGTGGAGACTATATTCCAGTGGAAGAGATGAAAGGACATGTGGAAATCATCTATGCAAATTAATGAGGACGGACATCAATGGAATGACAAGAACTTGGATATCGATCGAGAGAAACCGATTCTGCAGGAGAAACAAGTTTGCATCCTTTACTTTGAATATTGTTAAAACTATTTATAGTGTCACATTTCATAAAAGTATGAACAAAATTCATTTAAAAAGCTCACACAGTCAAAAGTCAGCTGGTGGCACTATGTATGAAACAAGCAATAAGCACTGTGGTTATATGTAGCTTTAATTCTTGATTATTTTTTCTTCTGTTATATATGAAAAAATTGTAACAATACACTGACAAATATGAAAAGAACATTGTCGATCAGAACAAAGAAAAGCTTCTTTATGTTGTATTCATTATGATATGCTTCTCATTACATTTTTGATTTGTGAAATTGTTATAATCTCCATTGATTAGCTTAAACATATGGCGTTATATGTTGTATATACATTTTATTTATATTAGCAATATCATTAATATGCTGATATTGCATGTAATGTACATTTATGTTACCCAAAATTGTGAGCACAGTTTTTGTTAGTATCATGAGTTGTTCAATACATGTTATTGCAAGAGATTACTTGTTGTTTATTGTCTGATTTTGCTTTTGTTGTTGACATTTTCCCCTAATTTCTGTGTTAATTTGTTAGACTAGCATTATATTGTGGGTTTGCCAGGCAACATACCTTTGAACCTTCATAAGAACATTTGTGAATTAAAAAACTTTGTACCAACTATTTTCAATAATGCGAATTGCATTCTACAAATAAATTTGTCCACTAAAATTGGTCTGCTTTGCGTAATCTTGAAAATACATCTCGTTGTACACCAATTATCCCAATTTTCATTCCAAAATCCAATACTGCTTTTTGATCTCTCAAATTCAGTTCTTTAAAAAATTCTTTTTATTCATGGCACTCTATCAAGATATTTTACTTCAGTTGTAATTTCAAAATTCTTGTGCTAAATGTACTGTAATTTGAATCTTTCACAGCAATAAAGTTATGCAGCTCAGCTCTTCACTTACATTTATTTCCCTTCCATTATAGACTTTGTAAATTCTGCTTGAATTACAACTTTTGATGTTTTCAATTTAAATGTCAAAAGGCAATGATGCACATGACAAATCCACCCATTTTTAAGGTTGAAAACATGGTTACATGTTATTATAGTTTCCGTAACATATATTAATTTTGAGGGAAAAATGAAATAATAAATCGTGATTGTATTAAAATTGTGTACAAACCCAGACAGCTATATATGGTATTTATATTATTGTAATATATATTGTAATGAATTGTATAGGTTGCCTTGTATTAAATGCACATATCTTTGTACTAGGGTGATTATTAACGAGACTTTTAAACATCACACATTGTTTTGTCTCTAAAGATGGAATATTTTTGTCATTTTGTATGTGTATATAATTACATGACACAGATATTGTGTTGATAAAAGTCAGCTTTTATGAAATGTATTGTAACCATTTAAAAAGGTTGATACTTGAGCTTATATTTCAGTTTGTGTAATGAAAGGTACTTTATCAGAACAATCATGTCAAACATTTTTACATCGATATAGACTGGGAAATTATGTGAAATTCATTTTAAAACTGCCTTTTTGAAAAAGCTTTCTCACTGCTGCTTTAACAAGTTCATGCATAATGGTTTTGAATTTTTTTTGTTCACTTGTAAGCAAAGCAACAGCAGTTTTAGATGTTTTTAAAGGAATAATTTTGTCAGTTTTAAAATAAATTCCTTCATATTCTATACTTTGAATAATTTTTTTTTTTGAGGGGGGGGGGGGGGGAGTATTTTGCAACGCCTTTTCTTCAGGAGATAATTTTATTTGTCTTTTTAAGGTCTTGTTTGAAAAGAGTCTCCTTTAACTTGTGAGAAAAGAATTGTTTTTATTTCATTAATCAACATGATGCTACTAGAAGTTGGAAGTTGCTTTTTACGTTGTTCATAATTTACATTTCCCTTGTATTCAAATTAAATTACTTATGCAAATGCGAAAATGTCTTGTTCTTGTGTACCAGTATTTTACCTCTTTTTAGTCAATAAAAGTGATATGCTCTTCTACCTTTCTTTGTACCGGTTGATGATTAATTGAAGTTGATGATCGGTGACAAGGCCTAAAAAAAAAGATGTTGTATTGCCCTTTGCGACCGACCCAAAATTTTTGAAATCGACGGTCGGCTTAAAAAAAAAAAAAATTACCGTTTATTAGAAGCATTCAAAAAGAAGCATTCAAAACTGAGAAATATCAGCCCAAAGAGGCAGTTGTGTTTTTTAAGTAAAAAAAAAAATCTAGACCGACCCATGTTTTGGCACCTAAGGGCAATACAACATCTCTTTTTTTTTTTTAGGCCTAAGCGAAATGCTATTGCAAGGACATTAAAATGCAAGTTCTTTGCAATACACACACACACATTTGTAATTTGTAGGAATATAACATCCTGCAGATGATTATAAAATGAACTACATAACCGAGGACTTATTATTTCCATACCCATACGTATGAAGCACCTAAATAGACGTATCCCTACATAAAAGGGCCCCAAATTCTTAAATGTATTACAAAGTTTTGGTATGGGTCATGAATTGGGTTCAAATTAACATATTGGAAGCATATGCGTTCCTACAATATACATTGATCGTTGTCGCGGTTGAAATCGAGTCTAAAGTTATGAAATTATAAATAATTAAACTCTTTATGTTGTATAGCTCCCTCTCACGGTCAAGATATTAATTTATCTATGAAACAATGTTTCTGGACTAAAATCGACCGATTAGCTATTCCCTTTTGGAAATTATATATCCCAACTACATATTCTGAGATGTTCATGATCGCAGCTACCATTGTACGACCATAGGCCCTATTTGAAATTTATCAAAATTTACCGGGAGCACCGGTAAATTTTTATATTCAATTTTTCTCCAAATCAAAAGTGTTTTAGGGGCCAATTTTTTTAGTGCTTATAATACATTCACAGGGGCATCCAAATATATCAAAATTGTAAAGATTCACTATCCACCCAATTTTCAAAATTTCCCAAAACTTTGTATTACCTAGGATTCAGGAACCACTTTTGTGTGTCATCATCAAAGTGAAGGTACAGTGTCCAATGTAGTCAGTACCCACTCACACACACACAAAATAAGAAACTAGTTCATATAGCCAAGGATGGTATTTGATGGTGGCTCAGAAATTTGATAGTGACAGCTGTGTTTGTAACAGTGGATGATGTGATTTTGAATGTGTGTATGGAGTTATGAATGTTCACGGTATGATTGTGATGGATATCATAAAAGCCTAAAGACCCTTTAGGTGCCAAAACATGGGTCGGAAATCTCTTTTCCTTTTTTACTCCCTCTTTGGGCTGATATTTCTCAGTTTTGAATGCTTCAATACATTTTTTTTCTTTAAAAAAACAGTAAAAAAAAAAAGCCTGCCATAGATTTCAAGACTTTTTGGGTGGGTTGCAAAGGGCATTACAACATCTTTTTTTTATAGGTCTAGCAGTGTTGATTAAAGTTGAACAGGTGAAAATGTTATAATTTTCCAATCATACATGAGGATGACTGCTGCCATACCAAATTGTTCATAGATACCATCTTTAACTGTCTAAATGCCAGAAAAACACATTTTCACCATATCAAAGACTTTGATCAACACTGAACGATACCCATTATCAGCCAAAACAAAATGATATGAACTTTCAGAAAATTAAATTTGCATTCACAATGGTTTAATAACAAAGCACAAAACTATACAAAAATAGGTTTATAATGCAAAGTATTCACTTTAATAATCACATAGTGAGTGATGTTAAAATGGCTTACGGTAGTCAAGCTTCCTTTTACCCCCGAAAACCATTTTTAGTGAATTCAGATTTTAAAAATTGGAATATTATAAATCCTTATGGACTTCCAATTACCTCCCTCTCATTTTCTACATAACTGATTTGACATCCAATGAAAATATGTACTTAAAAACTGAGTTAAAGTTTATTTCCCATTGCAAATGGAATAATTATGATAGTGGTTCACAGTGATAAACGACATGCTGCAAATACTTCTTAAACATTTTGATGAATGACTGTCTTTTCTTCTTGCAACAAATTGATGAAGAATTATGTCCAAATATTCAATTTTAGCCATTTAAAGGCAGCATCCACCAACTGTCCATCACTGCGAATACTGGAAAAGCTTTTAAACTTTTTCATGGGAATTCCTCCATATACATTCTTTAACCCAAAATGAAGAGTGAGATTTATTCACATTTGAGATTTATTCACATTCGCGATTCCTAAAATAGAAAATAAAATAAATACTCAAAATTTGTTTCTAAAAATATTGTTTAAAATGGTATTCCTGTGCCAAAAAAGCAAAGCAATGATATTTCCTATGTTACAAAAATGTTTTAAGGAACTTCCTTTTTTCTGTAAAAACAACATGATGTTACTCTACAACACAGATTTATCAATTTTTTCAAATGAATTAAATCTTCATATGAACTTTATGGGATAAATCATGAAATGGCATGATCCTAGATTACTCTTCTTCTTGAACACCAAATTAAATCATAATAAAAAATAATTAAAAAATGGGCCAGTAAAATATACACAATGTACAAAACAAACACAAAATCTTGTTAAAATAGAAAAGGAAGAGAAGTACATACCTAGTCAATGCTAAACATATCAAAACTGCGTAATAATGATTTATGCCTTACACAGATGAGAATATGAGTTTGGGGAGCACATAAGAAACATGTTCTTGCATGAATAAAAAACATGGACAATGTAATAAGCAGGGGCTATCTTCATCTTGAATTGAATTTGAGTCTCCAGAATCTAGACTTAGGAATAATAACCTCCAATGAAAAACAAATAGTACATGGTCCTTTCTCATTAATCATTCACTGTCTAAAATTCTAAAAAACAGAACAGTAGAAGAGAATTATCACAAATACTAAATGTCACCATGGAAACTACATATTTACACAGTATATACCTTTTACCATGTCAAGTTCGGGACGAATGCTGAATTATGCACAGTGATATCGGAGAACGTGCTTCTAGAATGCTACAAGGAGGTGATGAAATAGGGAATTTGGACTACGGGAGATTATAATTCAGCAATATTTTAATACTTACAAAAGAAGGATCGAACAATAGCATGAAAGTCAATATAATGAACATTTTTCACCACACCTTCTAACCAATTCAATATTCAGTACAATTCTTTTCAAGTAATGTGTGCATGATTTCTTTTTAATAACAAATTCATATCATGCATGCCTACAGTTCAAGTTATCCACATCAGATGGTTTACCTAAATTTGTATATCTTTGCATGGGTCAGCAAATCCTACTTACAATACTGTGAATTTCTGTACAAGACATTCAAAATCATTTTTCTTCTCAATGGTATCCCGTCACAAGCTCTTCCAAATGGATCTTATTTATCAGTCTACAATCCATCATAATTATGTACACAAGCCTCCTTCCATCTTGCCCCGGCCCTCCCCCCTACATCACCGTTCCCCAGGTCCCAGGGTTCCTTCCCTAGCGTTTTCGTGTGCGTGTGTTCCTGGCAGCAGCTCTTCTTGGACTCTTCTTCTTCCCACCCTCCTCCTCAGCCTCCTCCACAACTTCATCCTTGACCTCTCCTCCTTCATCTCCACCGACCGCATCGGTCACTTCCATCACATCTTCTTCTTCCTCTCCTCCTTCTTCATCAAGAACTTCTGTCACTTCTTCTTCTGCCTCCAGATCCTCCTCTAGATCCTCCTCCATCACTTCTTCTTCTTCTGCCTCCTCTTGAGCTTCTTCTGGCGTTTCCATCTCGCTTTCCTCTGCAGTAACTGTAAGAATTGCGCATCAAATGTTTATAAGTAGAAGCTGTCATGCCCATATTCTGGAAAATACTACAATGCTTTTACGTGAATGTTAAAAACTCCTCAAGGGTGAGAACCATGATATGAATATATTCTATAAGGTGCAAGATAAAAGACTACATGGGCAAGTCAAAGCTGTTTGGTAATTTGTGTCCCATCAAATCTTACATGTGTAAACATATTATTCTTCTTCGTCTTCTTTTGCCAGAAATTATTGTAGCATACTAGTTTGAAACTAGAAGGAACTTTGACTGCGCGCAGTCGATAATGATGCTTCCGCCATAGAGCAATTTTACAAACCAAAACGGAAGCAATTTCTAAAATTCCAGTTTGATTGTAATCCATCTGTCAGTTCCAATGATAATGCGTTCACAAGCTATCTATAGGCATACACAATGAGCCCCATGACCTTTGACCTCATGAGCCGTAAATCTTATCAGTTCTCATGATATTGCGGTCACAAGCTATTTTTTTAAATAAAAAAAAGAGCCCCATGACTTTTGACCTTTGACCTCATGACCCTAAAATCTACTCAGTCCATTAGCTCTGTAAGCTACATACATGACCCAAGTTTGGCAGTAATCCATCAATTGGTTCTTGAGATAACGCGATCAAGAGCTATTTTTGCATACATAATGAGCCCTGTGACCTTTGACCTCTTGACTACAAAATCTGATAAATTCATTAACTCTGCAAGATACATACATGACCCAAGTTTAGGGGTCTCTCCATCAGTTGGTTCTTGAGATAACGCGATCACAAGCTATTTTTGCATTCATAATGAGCCCTTTGACCTTTGACCTTGTGGCCCCCAAATCTAATCAAGTCATTAGCTCTGCAAGATACATACATGACCCAAGTTTGGTGGTAAGCAATCAATTGGTTCTTGAGGTAACGCGATCACGAGAACGGGACGTACGGACGGACGGACAACCAGAAAACATAATGCCTCCAGCTACTTTGTAGCGTAGGCATAAAAAAAACACTTTTTAATATTCTTGTAACCATCCATTCTCACTGACCTGTGGGCTTGTCTGCGTCTTCCGGGATAGTTGTATCGCTATCCTCATCGGCTGCAATGCCTTCCTCAGCAGCCTTTGCTTTTTCTGCAGCTTTGGCTTGCTCAGTGGCCTTTGCTTCCTCAGCGGCCTTCGCTTGCTCAGCGGCCTTGGCTTCCTCAGCGGCCTTAGCCTCCTCGGCCATCTTTGCTTCCTCGGCAGCCTTAGCCTCCTCAGCGGCCTTAGCTTCTTCGACGGCCTTTGCCTCCTCAGCGGCCTTTGCTTCTTCTGCGGCCTTTGCCTCCTCAGCGGCCTTCGCTTCCTCAGCGGCCTTTGCTTCCTCAGCAGCAAGTTTCTCTTCCTCCTGATTGCGTTGTGCTAGGGCAGCAGCTATGGCTGCTCGTTTATCCTGCACAAAGGGAAGAGTAAAGCCACAGATGTCGTAAACTTCTGTGATTTTTATGCCTAGCCGGAGGCATTACCTTTTCAGGTTGTCTGTCCGTCCGTCTGTACGTCCCGTTCTCATGATCACGTGGTCACAGTGCTCATTATGTATGCAAAAATAGCTTGTGATCTCGTTATCTCAAGAACTGAATGATGGATTCCTGCCAAACTTAGGTCATGTATGTATCTTGCAGAGTTAATGAATTGATTAGATTTTGGGGTCACAAGGTCAAAGTGCTCATTATGTATGCAAAAATAGCTTGTGATCTCGTTATCTCAAGAACGGATTAATGGATTCCTGCCAAACTTAGGTCATGTATGTATCTTGCAGAGCTAATGAATTGATTAGATTTTGGGGTCACAAGGTCAAAGTGCTCATTATGTATGCAAAAATAGCTTGTGATCTCGTTATCTCAAGAACCGATTAATGGATTCCTGCCAAATTGTAGGTCATGTATGTATCTTGCAACGCCAATGAATTGCTTAGATTTTGGGGTCACAAGGTCAATAGTCAAAGGTCACAGGGCTTATTATGTATGCATAAATAGCTCGTGAACACATACCATTGACAGATTACCATCAAACGCAGGACATGTATGTATCTTGCAAAGCCAATGAACTGATTAAATTTTAGGGTCATGAGGTCCAAGATAAAACGGTCATACATGTACATGAAAAATAGCTTGTTATCGCGATATTCTGAGAACCTGTTAATGGATTACAATTAAACTTGAATTTGAAAAATTGCTTCTGTTTTGGTTTGTGTAATCGCTCTATGGCGGAGGCAAGTTCCATCTAGTTTAAATATAATAACGTAAGGGTACCAAGCTTTGCATTTCTGTGGCCTATATTATAGAGCTCAGTGAATTTGTGTGGGACCTTTGTTGTGTGCAGTTTTTAAAATAAGCCGTAAGGATACAAAACACTGGAAATGAAATGGTCCATATTTTTCACAAATCTATGTTCTTATATAGACAGCTTGGTTCAGTTTTTGCAAATTGAATCACTATAAAATGGAAGAGGAAAATAATGGCAGTACCACAACTGTAATACACATGGTATGCAATATTCCATATACTATTTTCATTACATCAAATGGCTTCTAGATTATTATAATGTTATGTATTTCCTTACTTGATAAAAGCTAATCAATACATTCATTGAACAATCCTTTTTGGTGATTACCTTACCCATTGAATTCTATGCCCAAAATGACTCAAGTACGTTATATCAAACTAAGTTGTATTCAACTGGTTAGACCTTATTGAAACTTTTAATATGAGCAGCCATCACAACTCCAGTCAGTAGATCCAGATGCCGTTAAAGAAAATTATCTTAAAAATTATAGCCAATTTCAGATGTCACTAATGATGGCAATTATACGAGAAGTAATAGGGGTGGTGCTCAGCCCATACCTTGGTTGCTTTGAAGTGAGACTCGGTCCTACAGTGGGTCACCCAGGCGCTGGCCTCGTTGGTATAGAAGCGACGACACAGCTTGCAGAAGAAACCTGTGACAGGCACCACGTACTGAACCCCTGGTAGCCATAAGAAACAAGGTACAACAACATGTTAGTTAAAGATTCAAATACTACGATGCTAGTTTCAGTTGCACCCTCGAAACTAGCGACGTAAGCATGGGATGCCTTGTGCCAATTTGACTTTTGGATGTTATGAACTGTTCTGTGACCCGAAAGATGCGAAGAGTTCAAATCAATCAAACCCTTAGAGGTCCTACATGTAGATGAGAGAGCCGAATATTTGTTGCTTTCACATTTCACCTTGAATTAAAATCAACACCCAAACGTGAAGATTGTTTATAGGAAAGACTTTCCTTGTTGTCATAATGTATATTCATGAGAAAGACTGAGCTTGCAGCATCGCTGAGCCGTTTGCAGATTCAGAACATTGCAAACATATCAGCTGTTCTTTGCTGTGTTTGTATGGTCTTAAGAGCAAGTCAAATTCAGAAGCTTGCAACCATCTCTATTGCTCTTCCAATAAAGCTAAATATTCCTGTTTCGTTTGCTTTTTTTTGTCTTTCTTGTCTTCCAGAGAAAATAGGGCATCCACATAAAATTAAATATAAACTTAGGGACTTTTCATTTGTTAAATAAAACTGGATGTTCTGAAAAGAAGTTTAAGATATACAAGTATATCTCTTGCATTCAAGATCCAGTACAGAGAGGCAAGCACATGAGCGTACCTTCTCTCCAATGTGTACTTTGATAAACACAAGTTCTCTAAAACTCTTTTAGCTCCAGTTCAAGATTCATTAAAACACAAAGGGGTATTGATCAGATCCATTAAAATTCAATAATCTTGTGATGTGAAGACACAGTACTCTTAGCTCATCATCAGAGCTATTTTCTTGATCAAACTCAATGAATGTGTGAGAGAATTCAATGCGTCTTTTGGCACTAACAGACCAATATAGGGTGGTGTTGATGCAGTGTAAAGGTGTGTAGAGGTGTTGTGGTCTAGTGGATAAGTCATCCGACTGCAGGTCACAAGGTACGGGATTCAAGTCCTGCCGCAGCACCAATGACCTTAATCTACATTTGCCACTCTCCACCCAGGTTTAAATGGGTACCCGGTAGGATAAGAACGTTAATAAGGTTGGATGAGCAAGTGTGCGCTTGTAAAATGGCGACTAGCCGGAATGCTCCCTAGCACTCCCTAGGGAGTGGAGAATGTGCATACATTGTGTGCGGGTAAGTCTGAATCCGATTACCTGGGTAATAATACATCTGTCAAGGACACTTAGACACATCATATCGATGTATTGGGCGCTACATAAAAGCGGAATATTATAATTATTATCACACCTCTTGCTATCGTTGGATTGAAGTAATATTTGATGAGCAAAGGAGACCAGCAATGGAAGCAGGAAATGGTAGATTCACTGCTCAACTACACTAGTCACTTGTTCATCTTTTACAAGTAACGGTAAGTACAATATTTGGCCAAAAATGTAGACATGTACAATGCCATGGTGGTGTAGATGCCTTTTTAAGTGGGATCCACATGGACTGTGACATCTAAGCTCGCAACATAACCGAGGGGCTCTCCCAATAATGCAGCAATGACTTCATCTTTCTGATTGTGTTATGTATTCCCTCAAATCCGGTAGGTTGTTGCATCAAAATCAGCCAACCATCGAGGATCGATTTTGACTAGTTGACAGCCCCAGTGAGGATCCCCTTCAATACCAGGCCGAATTCCAGTGGTCCCTCATACTTTTCTCTTAGGGTGCATGAAAGTAAGGGACCACAAACAGATCAACTCGATCAATCAATCTAGTGGGTAAGTAACCCGACTACAGATCACAAGGTACGGGTTCGAGTCTGGCCACGGCACTAATGTCCTTTGGCAAGACATTAATCTACATTTGCCACTCGCCACCCAGGTGTTAAATTGGTACCCGGTAGGATGCAAAAGTTAACGTGGATGGTTGAGCAAGTGTGCGCTTGTAAAATGGCGACTGGCCGAAACGCTCCAAAGGGAGTGGAGAATGTGCATACATTTTGTGCGGGTTAACCTGAATCAGATGACCGGGGTAATAATGTATTTGTAAAGCGCTTAGACACATCGTTGATATTATTATTAAATAATAAGCGGAGATGCTGCAAAAGAATCTGGTCATAGGTAGCAAATGACAAATTATACTTTATCTGTTTCAATACAGTAGTCAAATACGAGTACACTATAAGTGCACTGAAAACATTGACTACCCACTTTAAATTCCTTGCACTTTAGTAATGGTGACATCGTGTGAGAGGATTAGCAGGCATGCATTATCGGTACGTGCTAATTGCAAGGATGACAAAGCCATTTACCAAAAGAATGTCTTGTGTTTGATCACTTGGATATCACAAAAGAAATGCCATATTTTTTTCCACCGTTGTCATTTGTCCAATATTTGGCTATGTATACTTTTGACACTTGTATCTAATGAACTCCAGCATGAGGAAAACCCACTAACATCACAGCAATTCAGTGAGCACTGTACAGATGTCGTATGAATTTGCTATGCCATTTGTGGTTCATATTTCATTGGTATACTGTTTCAGGAATTGCTATAATCCATGCAAAGTTTTATAGCCACGAATAGAACATCAAGGCATGAAATATCCCATTTTCCAGGTATTGTCTGAGAAGGCAATACCGGAACCTTCTTTTATCCCTCTGCTTCCAAACTACATCTATAGTTCATTGAATTTTTTATTCCTGAATATGCCAAGCTCTTTCTTGCATGTAAATTTTCATTTTAAAGACTTCCAGATATTGAAACACCTCTAGCGTATGCTCTCAATGTCAACTTGTACGTCTTTCTTGAAATGAAAATGAATCGTCTAAAAGTGAGAACAGAAAAATTGCTGTGAAATTTAGCAATATTTCAACATTTCACTTTAGAGTAGGATGCAGTGAAGAACCTTTTTTTTCCATGTGAAATTGGTTTTTGGTTCAATTCAATAACAGAAGTTGTAAATCTGATTTTGTAGGTTCCATAGCACGGTAAGGCAAAAATCCAGGCCGATAAACATGACTGACTATGTGCTAGAATTCAATGCAATGCTGCCAGCTTGACAGAGCTGCTTATCTATAACGAAAGCTTGCTGGGTAGAGGTTTAATTAAAGACCTGATAATACACCTCCAAGAGACATGAAACTATCAACACATACATAATAGACGAGCTCTTGGAGGGTACAATCTGCAAAGACGTGGTAGGTTAGAGAAATGCACACTTGCATCTCAATCTTACAAACCACAACGTCAAGGTCTTTTAGATGAACATTAGCCATGGCTAACAAAAAGGGATGACGTTTACTTGAGGGGTGTTGGGAGAAACGAAGTTGAACTTCTAGAGCCTGGAGGCTCGTGATGATAACCTACCCACGGAGACGTTTCGATTGAAAACAGACAAATCTTCCTCTTGGTCTTCTTCGACTGACTTGTGTGCTGGTCCGGATTTGGTTTGGGAATCTGCAGTGGCCGCAGAATCGGCCTCACCAGGCTCGTTCTGAGCCTGGTCAGACGTGGTGGTCAATGTCTGACCATTCTCGTCTGAAGATTTGGCAGTTGTGGATTCCCCATCAGCTTTTTCCTGGAAAGGTTTCATTCAAATAGATAATCATATCAAATGCTTCATTGTTCTTTAACTTCATTTTCACAAGCAGGTTTTTTTTTAAATAAATATCAATGACTACTAGAACCTGCAAATTCAAAAACTTCTAAAATCTATACACATATCATATGAAGTCAGACAAATCAACTAGCCTTATTACTTTGTTTATAAAATATAAAAGCATTCTAATATCAAAATCAAAAAGGCCAAGTTCTACAAGGTTCTTTATGCTATTTTACGTGATAAATATTAAAAACCCACTGATTTCATATTTCATAGCTGCTTACGAGTTCACTCTGAAGTGAACAAAGAAGAAGTATAGTTTGTTGTTATAAACACCAACTGCATCACTGACATATTCAAAGCAATAGTGAAGGCTAAATATATTAAATGTATCACAAAAATTATCACTATATCAGTTACTCCTGGTTAAAGAACTATAATTAACATCAAATTATCATAATGGTTCATGTTCCATTTCACTCACTGCTGTGGGGGATTCCATTTCAAACATATCCGGGATCTCCCCTTTCTCTTCCACCATCTGTAAAAAAAAATATTAAAAAAAATATTAAACACCTAATTTTCAGACACAGGCCTCGAATTACATCAAATTTGGGTCAAGGCCACTTTTTTGAGAGGGCACAAATCCACTGAAAGGGGCACAAATCTATCCTAAGGGGCACTAAGGCCAACGTGGAAAGTGCGCGTAAAATCACCTCACGCCGTTGTTTTCAAGGTCGGGGGGGGGGGGGGATATGTGAACCCAGGGGCGGATCCAGGATTTCTTCCTTAGGAAGGGGGGGGGGCCCACTTTTTTTTTTGTCCCAACGACTCAGCCAGCCGCTGAATAAGCGGGGGGGGGGTAATTTTGACATTTTGTTCCCTTTGGAGTGGGGGGAGGGGTGGGGGGGTGAGGTCACCTTTTTTAGATCAGCCATTGGCATAATTTTTTTTTGTGTGTGTGTTTCATTTTAAAAAAAAGGGGGGGTTTGCTCCAAAATACAGACATAAAAAAAACCGAAGGGGGGGGGGTTTAAAGCCCCAAACCCCCCCCCCCCCCCCCCCCCCCTGCGTACGTGCCTGCTCGTCTGAATACAGTTCCCCTCCCTCCGCGCAAAGCGCGGAAGCTTTTACGTCTCATTAAATCATTAGAGAAAGAAAGGGATTCGTTGTACCGTTTTTTACTCTTAATCCTCGTCTAAATTCACCCCCCCCCCCTCCCCCGCAAAGCTCGGAAGCTTTTACGTTTCATTAAATCATTAGAGAAAGAAGACGATTCGTTGTCCCGTTTTTTACTCTTAATCCTCGTCTAAATTCATCCCCCCCCCCTCCCCCGCAAAGCTCGGAAGCTTTTACGTTTCATTAAATCATTAGAGAAAGAAGACGATGCGTTGTCCCGTTCTCGACTCTTAATCCTCGTCTGAATTCAGTTCCCCCCCCCATCCGCGCGCGCAAAGCTCGGAAGCTTTTACGTTTTATTAAATCATTGGAGAAAGAAGACAATTCGTTGTATCGTTCTCGACTCTTAATCCTTGTCTAAACTCAGTTACCCCACCTCCTGCGCGATCGAAGCGCGGAAGCTTTGACATTTAATTTAATTATTTGAGAAACAAGACGATTCGTTGTACCGTTCTCGAAAATAATCCTCGCCTGCATGAATACAGTTTTCCCCTTTCCGCGCAAAGCGCGCAAGCTTTTATGTTTCATTAAATCATTAGAGAAAGAAGACGATTCGTTGTACCGTTCTCGACTCTTAATCCTTGTCTGAATTTCAAAACTGTTTTTTTTTGTCTGCTCCTTTTTCTTCATACGTCCTTTTCCTTTTCTCTCCTCTCTTTTTTTGGCTTTTTTTTTTTGGGGGGGCGCCCCCACTGCCCACCCCCCCCCCCCCCCCCCCCGGCTACGTGCCTGCGGTCAGATGAACATCTTTTGATACCTTGTTCACCCCCGGAAACTCATGGGTTGAAGGCAAATTACGGTCAGATAAGCATTCAGGGGCCCGCCTCAGGGCCCCTGGTGGAGTCGAGGGTGCGGAAACCCCTGAATTTCAGGGGTTTCAGGCATTTGATTACGGTCAGATGAACATATTTTTATACCTTATTTGTGACACTGGCAGGATACTGATTGGCGTGAGGTCCAGCGGAGCCCATGGGTTTAAAGCATTACATTACCGTCAGATTAGCATCCAGTGGGGTCCAGGGGGCAGATCCCCCGGAAGCTCAGGGGTTTAAGCATTTGATTACAGTCAGATGAACATGTTTTTATACTTTATTTGTGACACTGGCAGGACACTGATTGGCTTGAGGTCCAGCGGGCGGAGCCCCCAGAAGATCAAGGGTTTTAGGCACTAAATTGCAGTCAGATGAGTATCAAGAGGCCTGCCAAAGGGCCCTTGGTTGGGTCCCGGGGGCAGAGCCCACGGAAGCTCAGGGGTTTTAGGCGTTTAATTACGATCAGATGAGCAATTTTTGATACCTTATTTTGTTGAGAAACTGGTAGTTAACTATTTTTTCTTTCTTGCTCTCTTTCTTTCTATTTCTCTTTAAAATGCTTTTCAAAAAAAAAAAATTGGGGGGGGGGGGAGCTGGAGGGGGGGGGGGGGAGTTTTCCCCTTTGACGTTTCATTGAATTATTAGAGAAAGAAGATGATTCGTTGTACCGTTCTTGACTCTTTATCCTTTTCTGAATTCCAAGGGAAGCGCAGAAGCTTAGACGTTTTTAATAAATTATTAGGGAAAGAAGACGATTCGTCTCGATCTCGACTACCGGTATTATCCTTTTCTGAACTCAATTCACACCCCTCCCGCGCGATGGGCGGAAGCTATGACGTTTTAATTAAAACGTATGGGAAAGAAGACGATTCTTTGTACCATTATCTCGACTCTTAATCCTTTTCTGATTTAATTCCAGACCCTCCTCCCGAGAAAAATCCAAGTTTTTCACTGATTAAAAACTGTGAAAACGCACCCAAAAAGGTCACAACGCGAAGTAAAGATGTTGAACCAACGATGGGTAAACAAAACTTCCCGATATTGATTGGTTCAAATAAAAAGGATGGATTGAAAAACTAAGCCTTAGTCATTACGGTTTTTGTGCCAAACGTTTCAGTCATTTGGATGAAGACATTCTTTCATATCTCCGTATCGGCAATTAAGTCCCGCCAATTAAGTTAGGAGTTCCATAGTGGAAATTAAGTCTCGCCAATCATTATTGTTTTAGAACTCCGTAGGGGCAACAAAGTCTTGCCGATTATCATTGTTTTAGATCTCCGTAGGGGAAACAAAGCCTTGCTGATAATTATTGTTTTAAGAGCTCCGAAGGGGCAACAAAACCTTGCCGACTATTATTGTTTTTAGAGCTCCGGAGGGGCAACAATACCTTCCGGTAATTATTGTTTTTAGAGCTCCGGAGGGGCAACAAAACCTTGCCGACTATTATTGTTTTTAGAGCTCCGGAGGGGCAACAAAACCTTCCGGTAATTGTTGTTTTTAGAGCTCCGGAGGGGCAACAAAACCTTGCCGACTATTATTGTTTTTAGAGCTCCGTAGGGGCAACAAAACCTTCCGGTAATTATTGTTTTTAGAGCTCCGGAGGGGCAACAAAACCTTGCCGATAAATATTGTTTTTAGAGCTCCAGAGGGGCAACAAAACCTTCTGGTAATAGTGATTTTAGATCTCCGGAGGGGCAACAAAACCTTGCCGACTATTATTGTTTTTAGCGCTCCGTAGGGGCAACAAAACCTTCCGGTAATTATTGTTTTTAGAGCTCCGGAGGGGCAACAAAACCTTGCCGATAAATATTGTTTTTAGAGCTCCGGAGGGGCAACAAAACCTTGCCGACTATTATTGTTTTTAGAGCTCCGTAGGGGCAACAAAACCTTGCCGACTATCATTGTTTTTAGAGCTCCGGAGGGGCAACAAAACCTTCCGGTAATTATTGTTTTTAGAGCTCCGGAGGGGCAACAAAACCTTGCCGATAAATATTGTTTTTAGAGCTCCGGAGGGGCAACAAAACCTTGCCGATAAATATTGTTTTTAGAGCTCCGGAGGGGCAACAAAACCTTGCCGACTATTATTGTTTTTAGAGCTCCGGAGGGGCAACAAAACCTTGCCGACTATCATTGTTTTTAGAGCTCCGGAGGGGCAACAAAACCTTCCGGTAATTATTGTTTTTAGAGCTCCGGAGGGGCAACAAAACCTTGCCGATAAATATTGTTTTTAGAGCTCCGGAGGGGCAACAAAACCTTCCGGTAATTATTGTTTTTAGAGCTCCGGAGGGGCAACAAAACCTTGCCAACTATAATTGTTTTATGAGCTCCGTAGGGGCAACAAAACCTTCCGGTAATTATTGTTTTTAGAGCTCCGGAGGGTCAACAAAACCTTGCCGATAATATTGTTTTTAGAGCTCCGGAGGGGCAACAAAACCTTACCGATTATTATTGTTTTTAGAGCTCCGGAGGGGCAACAAAACCTTCCGATAATTATTGTTTTTAGAGCTCCAGAGGGGCAACAAAACCTTGCCGATTATTATTGTTTTTAGAGCCTCGGAGGGGCAACAAAACCTTGCCGATAAATATTGTTTTTAGAGCTCCGGAGGGGCAACAAAATCTTGCCGACTATTATTGTTTTTAGAGCTCCGTAGGGGCAACAAAACCTTCCGGTAATTATTGTTTTTAGAGCTCCGGAGGGGCAACAAAACCTTGCCAACTATAATTGTTTTATGAGCTCCGTAGGGGCAACAAAACCTTCCGGTAATTATTGTTTTTAGAGCTCCGGAGGGTCAACAAAACCTTCCGATAATTATTGTTTTTAGAGCTCCAGAGGGGCAACAAAACCTTGCCGATTATTATTGTTTTTAGAGCCTCGGAGGGGCAACAAAACCTTGCCGATAAATATTGTTTTTAGAGCTCCGGAGGGGCAACAAAATCTTGCCGACTATTATTGTTTTTAGAGCTCCGTAGGGGCAACAAAACCTTCCGGTAATTATTGTTTTTAGAGCTCCAGAGGGGCAACAAAACCTTGCCGATTATTATTGTTTTTAGAGGTCCGTAGGGGCAACTAAACCTTGCCGATAATTATTGTTTTTAGAGCTCCGGAGGGGCAACAAAACCTTCCGATAATTATTGTTTTTAGAGCTCCGGAGGGGCAACAAAACCTTGCCGACTATTATTGTTTTAAGAGCTCCGGAGGGGCAACAAAACCTTCCGGTAATTATTGTTTTTAGAGCTCCGGAGGGGCAACAAAACCTTGCCGACTATTATTGTTTTTAGAGCTCCGTAGGGGCAACAAAACCTTGCCGACTATCATTGTTTTTAGAGCTCCGGAGGGGCAACAAAACCTTCCGGTAATTATTGTTTTTAGAGCTCCGGAGGGGCAACAAAACCTTGCCGATAAATATTGTTTTTAGAGCTCCGGAGGGGCAACAAAACCTTGCCGTAAATATTGTTTTTAGAGCTCCGGAGGGGCAACAAAACCTTGCCGACTATTATTGTTTTTAGAGCTCCGGAGGGGCAACAAAACCTTGCCGACTATCATTGTTTTTAGAGCTCCGGAGGGGCAACAAAACCTTCCGGTAATTATTGTTTTTAGAGCTCCGTAGGGGCAACAAAACCTTGCCGACTATCATTGTTTTTAGTGCTCCGGAGGGGCAACAAAACTTGCCGACTATCATTGTTTTTAGAGCTCCGTATGGGCAACAAAACCTTTTTGAACATTACAAGTCGGGTTGGCTTACGATGACTATAATGTCGGCAAAACTTTTGTGGATTAAAATATTGTGGCCGTAAACGGTTTGATTTTGAAAAGGGCATTCCGGCCAGTGAGAGGGGCATGGCGGCAAATTGCCGATTGCCGGTGGGTAATTCGAGCCCTGCAGACACAACTTCATTTGTGACATACTCATATTTGAAAGAATCTGTGCAATATAAATAACTTCAAAACAATAATTTGGTACTTTCTGAAACAAACATGCATTTCAGGGCAACCTCTTCAGGGTTTGTGTATCCAACAAATTGGAAAACTGAGCACATATATATTCCTACCGCTTTGACTTTTACGCTGAACATTCCCCAAACTGCAGTTAATAGGAAAAAAGCAATAACAAACAGAAGCCTAGTTTCTATCATGCTGCATCATAATCCATGTATACAGAGAGAAAGTTAACTCATTGACTACCGACATCCTTTATGCCCATAGGCTCTAACACAGGAGCCACCCAATTCTTGTAGGCAGTGGATTAATCTTACCTTCAAGTGCTCTGGACTCTTCAAATGACGCTTGTAGATACCCATTCCAGGGAAACTTTCGTTGCACAGTTTACACCGAGGACTCTTCTCTATTTTCTTCTCCTATTTAGAAAAGAAAAATCAAAATAATAATAATATTAATAGCATGAGGATTTAGATAGACGATACTCAAGGGAGTAGAACAATTATCTACAGTGACAAGAGTTTCCATAAAGAGAATCTTAGCGTGTCATGGTATTAGATACATGTAAATATTGATCGTATGCCCGTTGCTTTATATATTACTTGATTTATTTGATTTACATTAGTAATAGAACTTTCGCCAAATTTGTTTCAGTATACATAAACATAGTGCAAAGCCCATCATCTTATAAACTCGTAAGTTCTTCATGTACGCAAAATCTTTACTTCTGTGTTTAGTTCAATGGCACATATTTTCTAAACTTATAACGCAAAATTATACGTTTATCCAAGTTTGGAATATTTTGACATAAATTGAATCATATGACTTCTGAAATAATAATAATTACAAAATGAAATGCTATTTATTACACAAACACACTAGTTCAGGTTTACCGTAAAAGAATTATTTGGACACTGACGTCCTTTGCTATAGTGTGATGTTGAGCATGTAAAGGTCATTTTGATATGATGCATGTGTGTTACATACCTTGTGTTTCTCAGTCTGTGCATGGGCTACGAGTGACCCTCTGATATGTTCCTTACACAGCAGACAGAACTTGACCTGGTAGGTCTTGGTCTTGGGCACTACTGCATCTTCGCCATCTCTGAGATTTGAAGATGAAGGACAAATTGTCCAAAATGCATGTTACTCATCGCTTGGAAAAAGAAAAATAAATAGTTGAGGTTGTTTCCCTTCATCTTTAAAAATTTACTTCTAATTTGCATAAAAATCAACATTTGACCTTATTTATACAATTTCATTCATTTCTGAATATTATAATAACAATTTTGCCACATAATGTGATGATTGACACAAAATAATATTGTATGGGTGACATCAAAATTGAAACAATTTAATGAAAATGGATTTATAGTAATGTATTAATTAGGAAAGAGGGAGTATTGGTAATAGTACAAGTAATAGCAGTAGACTGTATTGGAAAGCTAATATGCCACTAGATCCATGAGAATTGTAGCCATTTTGAAGAATGTTCTTGAGACTTCTCAATGGACTATTTGCTGCTTTATTTCTGGCCTGCCCCAAGGATCCCTTCACTCACCCTTCTCCTTCTTTAGGTTTCATCTCCACCTCCTGCTCCACCATCTGGATCTCAGACAGGTTCTCTATGTGCATGTTACTGAACATGTGGTTCTTGAAGGACTGTCAAATTAGTATGATCATAATCATCATTACAATCATAATAATATAACACAGAGCATGTATTAAGGGAGATAATAACTCTTATCTCTTCTACCACTTCCTTATAAACAACTTAGCAGAATCTGAGTTATCCATTATGAAGCTCAAGTTATTATTACTATGGAATTCATGAAATCAAATAAAATTCCCAAATTAAAGGACATTCTTTAATTGTTTCAAATTAGCAATTACAAATAAATCATATCTGACCCTTGACAATTAGCTACATTGTATTCAATTCTATACTACCATCGTCTTATGTTTCCCCATTTATTCAAACAAAAGGCATATTTTTTATAGTTCAAATAATATTCTCCAGACTATATTTCCCCTAACATATGTCACCTTTTCCTACTTCACAACACCACAATTCACGAAACAAAGTAGAATGCACATTCACATAGCTGTACATATACAGTCAAACCTGCTTTAGTGACCACCTGTCTACAAAGACCACTTATTTTCCCCCTTGAAAATGATTACTCTTTGAAACATGTACTAAAGGAATCTGTCTAACAAAGACCACTTTTTGTGTTTCCCTTGGGCTGTCGCTATAGACAGGTTTGATTGTACTTTAAAATCATCAAATAGTCACACATCTTACATGGATATCCCTGCATTGCCACTGGCAGATGTGACAGAACAACTGCTCCAAATTCAATGATCCACCAGGTGACCTGTTTCCACCGAAATTGCCCCTGCCGGAACCACCGAATCTGCCCCTGCCGGAACCACCGAAATTGCCCCTGCCGGAACCACCGAAATTGCCCCTGCCGGAACCACCAAAATTGCCCCTGCCGGAACCACCAAAACCGCCCCTGGGGGCACCACCGAAACCACCCCTGGGTGTAATATTAAACCCGCCCCTTCCACCTCTCTGGCTACTCGAGGATCCAATCGTTCTCTCACGTCGGTTCTTAGTACGGCGCCCTTTCGTGTTGTCTCCAGCTGCTGGACTCCTATCCGAGGACCTATCCACAGGTGTCTAGGAGAGGATCAACAAGGGAATCAATTCAGTCTTTATAGAATACTACAGTTTTCACATAATTGCACTGACAAATCATATAATCAACTAGATGGAACTTCGACTGCGCGCAGTCGAAAATGATGCCTCCGTCATAGAGCAATTTTAGAAACCAAAACAGAAGAAATTTTTAAAATTCCAGTTCAATTGTAATCCATTAACAGGTTCTCAGAATATCGTGATTACAAGCAATTTCTCATATACATATATGACCCTATGATCTTTGACCTCATGACCCTAAAATCTACTCAGTTCATTGGCTCTGCAAGATGTCCTGAGTTAAATAGTAATCCATCTGTCAGTTCTAATGAGAATGCTTTCACAAGCTATTTTTGCATACATAATGAGCCAATGACCTTTGACCTTTGACCTTATGAACCAAGAATCTACTCAGTTTATTGGCTCTGCAAAATACATAAATGAAGTTTGGCAGGAATCCATCAATCTGTTCTAATGATTGTACGATCACAAGCTATTTTTTGCATACATAATGTGCCCTGTGACCTTTGACCTTTGACCTCGTGACCCCAAAATCTAATCAGTTCATCGGCTCTGCAAGTAACATACATGACCTAAGTTTGGCAGGAATCCATCAATCGGTTCTTGAGATAACGCGATCACGAGAACGGGACGTACGTACGTACAGACGTACGCACAGACGTACGTACGGACGGACGGACAACCCGAAAACATAATGCCTCCGGCTACTTCGTAACGGAGGCATAAAAACTTCATCTACAGGTTGTGGGTAGAAAATGGGTGACTGGTACTAAGGTATTACTTGACTGCTCAAGCACCACTTTGAATAGTTTGTCAATACTTTCCAATTGAAGGTTGGAAGCATAAGGACAATTATTTTTCAAGCTGTAAGGGTAATGAATATGTTAAAAACTGTTGTTCCAATGAGGACTCTTTTAACGTTGTATTATCCAATGATTTTACTTTATTTATCATATTGCAAAATTGTATGGGGGCACAGTGCAATGTTTCTTAGAGATAGAATTAAGATTTGCAATTCACAACCCCTTGCCCCCAAAACCCTTTATTTTAAAAATTGTGCATTTTAAAGTTGGATCAAATATGTACTTTGCGAGTAGCAATTTATATGTACTCCTATTCTAAGAACATAAGTTTTAATAATTATTCTACTTCAAATTGTGCAATTCATAGCTATAGTACGAGAATTTCAGAGTACTCAGGATTTTTATTACATAATTATAGTTTTTCACAAACAACAATATCATACATTGGTGTACAATGCTGGAATCCAATACCAATAGAGATTAGGGACAGTCCCACACTTTCTAGATTCAAACATAAATTTAAACTTGTAAATGAAAACAATTGTTAATTTAACAATGGTAAAATATTTGAATGTTTAGCCCGTTACATTTGCCAGTCACTTTAACGACTGTCATATTGTCATATTGTTGAGGGGTTGTTGTTTTTTTATTTTATATTTTATATAAAAATATTAAAAATGCCTATTATTGTACTGGGGATGAGCCTTGACAGGCCCCTGGCATTTGCTGGTCCACCCACATGTTTTTTCACATCTATTTATTTTGTTCACTGTTTTTTTTTTCTCTTAATATTATTCTCTGTTAATTTTGTGTTACTTTGCATCTTTTATATGTCTGGACATGTATGTATACTTGTTTCTTATGAACTACATGTGGAAATAAACTAGACTTGAAACTTGAAACATAGGTTATATATAAACTATTTATGATTACAGCTATGGTTCTTACATCATTTCCAACTGCTTTCCGTTTCACTGGTGGTTGACTTGAAGAGGCCAAGGAGGGGATATTTTGTGGTTCTGCAAAATCGGGCTTCCTGTTTCCACCACTGCTTCCACGGTTCCCTATGAAAATCATTGACACATTTAATGTTCATCTCAATCATAAAATCCTTAACAAAAATCAGATGGATACAATACATCTCCAATATGCCAATATCTCTATAAACTGAATGTCAAGAATATTTAGCATTGTGAATGTAATCGTAGTGTTACATTCGATTGATCTGTGTGTATATGCATGCGTCAACTGTACAGACATAAACCAGATCATGAACATGATGTCAAGTAGAGGCGATCAACAAGAGAAAAGAAAATGGTTACGGAGAGTAAATTCATACTGTTAAAAGCTTCTCTTACCTGGTGAATCCATCTTGCGCTTCTGGCCTTGTTGTCTTCCACCACCCTTCCTGTCACGAGACCCATCTCGGCCTCCTCTCCCGCCCTGCATGCCTCCACGGAAACCTCCGCGACCACCACGCTGCTGCTGCTGTCCTCCTTGGCTCCCTCCAAAGTTTCTCCCACCTTTATCTCCTCCTCCTCCTCCTGACTGGCGCCTGCCTCCACCTCCACCACCACCACCCTGTCCTCTGCCTCCACCACCACCTTGTCCTCTGCCTCCACCACCACCCTGTCCTCTTCCTCCTCCACTCATTCTCCTCTGGTCCTGTCTGGGTCCACGCCCTGGGCTCCTCCTCTGTCCTCCTTGGTTGCCTTGGTTGCGTCTTAGGTCTTGATGACCGGCTATCATGAGCTTTTTACGCTCCCTAAAAGTCAGAAAGAGCACATAAACTGTCAGGCAAGAATGATGACAAATAGGAAATGAAGAATAAATTTATGATGCATGTACAGAAAGGACTATCAATTTGAAGAACATAATACATGAGACAAATCTGTTACCAACATTTTTGCATTGTCCTGTATGTGGTTGCATTGTACTTCAAATGTAAGAAAAAATCTTTCCTGAAATTTCTCATTGTAATTATCACCTGTCGATGAAGATTATAGCCATTATATCCAAAGGGACAGTAGTTCTGATCATGTGATGTGAAAATACAAGTCTATCACAAACTCCACGTATATCCCAATAAGATCACTCCACAAAAACAAGATAATACACATGAATAATCTAAGCTCTGCATTTACTTGGATTAATCACAAACTTGTTATTTATGGGGCAAAATAACTTACATATCTAGGAGCAAGGCTTGTTCTTCAAGGATGGCTTTCTGCAACTGCACCTTTGCAGCCAGATTTTCTGTGTATCCAGTCGCCCTGCCAGAACTGATCAGATTATGGCATCCACCAGTGTTCATGTCATCAAACCTTGACATGTCTCTTGACATGTCTCTCGGCATGTCTCTCGGCATCTCCCTGGGCGCGTTCCTTTGGAGGTCCCTACCGCTGTCCAGGGGGTAACGGTTGCTGGCTTGGGAAGAGAACTGTCCCATGCTGGGTGAAGTCGGGAAACTCATCTCATGGGATTTAAGGTCAGATGAAGAGTCCTGAAAAGATCGTCCTTGGCCAAGGTTATCCCTTCCTGTATTTCCTTCAAAGAAATATCAAGAGATTTATTATGTATCCTGAAATGACATAGTATGATATTGAAGATGGCTCTAACTAGAATGACACATTGGAAGATAAACACAATTCAAAATACCCCCCCCCCACACACACACACACACACACACACACAACATACACAGGAAGCTCTGTATGACAATCATTTTGCTGCCAGAATTCTTAATCCCTAATTTTATTACAACTAGGTTTTAAACAGATCTATTTGACACTTAAGTGGACCCAATGTAGACACTTCTCTATCAGTGTTTAATAAAATGATTTGAGGTATAGTTTATGATGACTAAATTGACTTTAGATATCCAATGACTTCCAACAAGTTTCTGAATAGCTGAAAATGCTCACCATAAGACTGTCTGTCAGAGTAGAAGTCTGCCCTATCACTGGCTGACCTCGAGAGTACAGAGTTGTCATATCTGTCATCATCTCGATCCCTCCTGAATGTATTTCGGTCACTGCTACTACTCAGGTCGTCATTACCATAAGTGTTTCCGGTAGGGTAGCTGGACCTCTGAGTGTTCCCGGTCGAGTAGTTAGACCTTGGAGAGGTCCTGGATCCTTGCTTGTTGAAATCTCTGGAGCGGAAAGAGCCAGAATCATCCAACCGACCAGTGAAAGGAACATCCACAAGCATGCTGCCTGATGAAGATTGGCTGAACCTCCCACGGTCACCTTGTCTATCTCTTCCATCGTTTGTGTTACGGTCATATTTTGAATACATACTTGCACAGTATCTCTGCAACTGCAAGGAAAATAAAAAGCAATGATAAAATATAAAAGATTGTATCATCTAGACCTACAATAATAGCGTTTAGTGTCAAGAGGCACGCGCAGAGATTTTGATAAATTCTGCACACTCCATGTCTGGAGGGCTTGGTGATAATGTAAAATATGATATCGATATCACCAAGCCTTAACTGGACCCATAGACCTGCGCAGATAGGCTGGTAAACGAACCCTAAAATGTGTCCAAAATCACCCCTTCCTGCACGACGAATATTCCACAGTGGCTTTAACGTTTGCTATCGGACTCTTCTTAGTAAAGGTGCGATTTAAATGCGGCCTAGATCTACACTTAAAAACTTTTTTTTTACGGTAATAGCATTTAGTGTTAAAAATGCGGCGCTACTGCAGTTCCCTATCCATTTTTTTTAGCAGTTTCATATCCATTCTTAGCAAAGGAATTTTAACCCAATTTTTTACTAATTTTAATCATAATCATATATTGCATTTTCAACCTGGAATTTGGATCACATCCAACATCGGGAAGCCTCCGTTTAGGGCTTCGATGTCGACGTCGTCGCTCAGTACCGTGTCCGCGCTACAGCTTTGCAACTCAAACTGAAGCTATCAGTCTAAAAATTATGCAAGCTTCTCGTATAGCTTATGGTATCGTGCATGTGCGTAATACCATAAAGCATACGCGAAGTTTGCATAATTTTAGACTGATAGCTTCAGTTTGAGGTGCAGAGCTATAGCGTGGACACGGTACTGAGCGACGACGTCGACATCGAAGCCCTAAACGGAGGCTTCCCGATGTCAGACGTGATCCAAATTCAGGTGGAAAATACAATATATGATTAGGAATTGTCCGTCTTCCCAAGGATTTACCGTTCACAACCTGAAAGTCTCTGTGCTGCGTAAGTGAGACAGGACATGTTCCATGCATGCAGCATCATCGCACTCGCAGAATAAATGCAGACAATCCCCATTGCCTTGGTTTTGAAAAATAAATGAGAAGAAAAAGAGTGTGCAAGGTTCATCAGTGCAGGATTGAGTGATTATGAACGCATTTCAGGTTTTTTTTATCATCACTTTTCACGCAGCTTGGGCTAGATGAGATCAATTCACACACAGGCTAGCTCCGTGCACTTGCTAGAGTCACAAACACGCACTGACTAACAAACACGCACTGACTTACACTCGCACAAAGACTGAAGAAGTCAGTCACATACGCACACGGACGTGCAAAGCCAAATCCAAACTAAAGGCAAAGCCGAAGGCGAAAAGCAGCATGTGAAACGATCGGATCCTCAATTTTCATTCTACAATTCATGCCCCCTCACCCCCTCCCCAATAGAGACACAGTTTTAAAGGAGATAAATAACATATTTTCTGTTTTCCCCCTTACCTTCAGGAGACGAAGAAATAGGCTGTAAGTAGACGAAGTTGATATAAAAACACGCTCACGCTAAAACAAATTGTCTTATGATCTCGCCCTAAATAATTCTGAGGATAACAAATTCGCCCATAACATTTACACAAAACTAGTCTTGTATTCGTTGATTTCTTTCTTTCTTCCTCTCTTTCCTTTTTGTTTTGTTTGTTTGTTTCCTTTTTCTTTATTTTCTTTTTCTCTCTTTCTTTCATGTTTCTTCTTTATTTTTTTCTGTAATATTCCCCCATTCTTGTAAGTATGACATAGACCTAATGAAATGTCAAGAGAAAGACGATCGGAGTCCGGGGCCTTTTTCAACTGACTCGGCCGGATAATGTATAATATTATCTAGATCAATTAGGATCAATCATTGTCAAAAATCATCCATAAATGGGGGTAAAAATAATTATTCCACCATTATGACCAACCGTGTAGATGACACAGGCGCGGATCCAGGATTTCTTAGGGGAGGGGGCCCAATTTTTTTTTTTTTGCTCCCGAAAATTTGAAAATCGCGCCGGCCGAAAAGTCGCTCAGTGGGGGGGGGGGGGGGGGGGGGGGGGGGGGGGGGGGTAGTGAGCACATTTTTTTTTTTTTATGATCCTCAAAAAAAATTCAATTTGCACCCCCCCCCCCCCTTGAGCGCCAGGGGGGGGCCCAACCACCCAAAAAGGTAAAAATCACGTGATTTTACATGATTTTTTTTCTCATATTTTTTTTTTACACAACTGTTTAGCCACTTCAGTCAAATATACTGTCCAAACGACTAGAGACAGAGTCTAGCATTACCCTTAGCAGTTTTGTTGGATTGCTGGAGTAGTATGTGTACATACTCGTTATTTCGGGTTAAATCTAACCTCTCTTCTCTTTCATTATATATTTCTGTGCTCTCCTTCTATCTATCCTCTTCTCTTTTGTCATGAATTTTTTTTTTCTTCAATCTATCCTTTTTCTCCTTCGTTATACATTTCTTTGTTTTTCCGAGTCAATCTATCCCCCAGTTCTCCTTCGTTATGTATTTCTTTTGTTCTCCTTTATTCTAACCTCTATTCTTTTGTTTTATGTATTTCGTTGTTTCCCCTTCAATCTATCCTTTTCTCCTTCGTCATCTATGTCTTTGTTTTAATCTGATAGATGATCCCTTAATCCTTCTTTATGTATTTCCATGTTTTTCCTTAGTCTAGATGATTATCCTCTTGGCTCTTCACATATGTATTTGTATGTTCTTCCTTTGACTTATCCTCTTCTCTTTCCTTATGTATTTCCTTGTTTTTCCTTCTCCATATCCTCTCCACTATCCTTGTTTTCCCCTTCTATCATCTTTGCTTGCACATTATATAGTGCGCTGACGACCTAGACTCTTTCACCAGAGCACTTCTTGGAATTTTTTCGCGAAAATGGCTAAACAGTTGTGTATTATGCGCGGGCGGTGGCTGGTGGGGGCAAAAGTCGGGGCACAAGTGCGGTAAATCTTTTGCATGCTTTACCTCCTCAAACTCATTAATCGCATGAAAATGAATTTTATTTACGTATTCCACAAATTACAAAATCCTTGTTTACGTACTCATGTGATAAAAAAAGATGACTAAAGTTTTCTTTTTAAGTTGTTGAGCCGGCCTATGGTTTCTTCTTTATTCTTTTCTTTAATATTCCCCCATTCTTGTTAGTTTGCATCAACTGGATGTCTCCTATAAAAATCTCCACTGCATGATGAAATGTTCTCAAGAGAACCGATCAGAGTCCAACAGGGCCTTTTTCAACTGACTCGGATAATGAACTATATATTTATGATAGAGTTAAAATGCTTTAAATTAGAAGAATAAATAATGTTGATGTAACCCAAAATTACCCAACAACCCACCCTTTTTTGTTGTTGTGGGGGGGGGGGGGGTGTTTGTATTGGACCTTCTTTTTTGCTCTCCGAAAATCATACACATATTAAAAGGTACTTGCATGGCGCTTTACTTGCGGCGATTAATTTTCTTGTTCTATACCGTCCACGATGCAATTTGAATTTTTTGATTTTTTTTAAATTTACATGGAAACAAAATATTTCTAAAAAGGACGCATAATGTTTGGTGACATTATACAGTTAATATTCATTGATATTTTAAATCGTATACTCTTTCTGTTGTTGTCACCAACAACAACAAAAAAAAAAAGGGAAAAAAAGAATTGGTAATGAATTAGGCTATAAAGTGTGTGTGTGTGTGTGTGTGTGTGTGTATTGGTTTAAAAAAAAAAAAAAGGTTTCGGGTGTATGCCTATCAATCAGATACAAGGGTGTCGATTTGTATCCGTGGTTGCGGGGGGGGGGATGGGGGATGATAGGTGCCAAAATATTTTCGGCAATGGATCAAAGCAGCCAAGAGGTAGAAGCGTGTGGCAGGTAGCACCCCTCCCCAAGGGCGTAGCCAGGATTTTATTTTAGGGGGGCGGTAGTGAGCACGCAAAGCTAGGGGGTTGGGTGCAGGGAAGGGAGAGCTTCCCCCCTCCCCCGCGAAGCGCGGAAGCTTTGACGTTTAATTAACTTATTAGAGAAAGAAGACGATTCGTTGGACCGTTCTCGACCCTTAATCCTTGTTTGAATCAAGTTCCCCTTCCTCCGCGCGTAGCGCGGAAGCTCCGTGGGTTAATTAGATTATTAAAGAAAGAAGGCGATTCGATGTACCATTCTCGACTCTTAATCCTTAATGTTTGAACAAGTTCCCCTTCCTCCGCCCATAGCGCGGAATCTCTGAAGTTTCTTTAGATTATTAAAGAAAGAAGACGATTCGATGTACCATTCTCGACTCTTAATCCTTGTCTGCATGAGTGCAATTCGCCCCCGCCCTCCCGCGCGAAGCGCGGAAGCTTTGACGTTTCAATAAATTATTACTCTTAATCCTTGTCTGTATTCATTTTCGTCCATCCAGCGCTAAGCGCGGAAGCCTTTTACCGTTTCATTAAATTATTAGAGAAGGAAGACGATTCGTTGTACCGTGTCCTTGTCTGAGTGCAATTCGCCCCCGCCGCGGAAGCTTTGACGTTTCATTATTGTTACTCTTAATCCACGTCTAAAATCGTTTTCGCCCATCCCGCGCATAGCGCGGAAGCTTTCACGTTTCATTAAATTATAATAAAAAGAAGATGATTCGTTGTATCGTGTACTTTGACGTTTCATTTAATTATAACTCTTAATCCTAGTCTGAATTCAGTTGCCCCCCTTCGGAAGCTTTGCCGTTTCACTAAATTATTAGAGAAAGAAGACGATTCGTATACTGTTCTCTATATTTCCTTGTCTGAATTCAGTTTCCCCACATGATGTACGTATGGAACGTTCGTTTGCAAATCTTTGCCTGCACAGCCCGAATGGTGGGTAGCATGTTATCTCCCGGCAATGCTTGTCGCAATAGCTTCTGGAAAGGAATTGTATTCTACTGTTAGTGTTAACGGCCACTAATTAGGCCCATTAGTGACTATACAAAATATATGCTCTTCCTGGCTATTTGGGAATGTGTCAGTTTGCAACAGAAATGGAGAAACGCGAATTTTGTTGAAAATCATGTGATATCACGAACATTTATAAGTCACTTGTATAAAATACGCCAGTTACATAGGCCTACATCAGCTTTTCAATAAAACAAAAATAATTTGTGACATAATATTCGTTCTCCAAAATATCAGGAAATAAAATGAGTAAAAAAATAAAAATAAAGATACAATGACGTCAATTTTTAAAAGGGTGAACGGAAACAACATAACATCTAGTGAACTATCTTATAAGTCATACTAATGTCCGAAATCTTTCTCCTTGTCTCCGATCTCATCTTTTTTTTGTCACAGAGTTCATCTATGTTTACATTATCCAGGATTGTCTGATGTTGCAGATTGCCTACTTTTGTGCTTCGCGCTTAACATTTAGCTCGTTGCTTTTTAACGCTGCGTCTTTGCATTTTGCGCTCTGCATTTCTATGATGCTGTTGATTGAACAAATTTAATAAATTCATCAATTCCTGATGAAGCCGTATGAGCGAGAATTCAATTTATTCTTGTCTCATATACGGTTGTCTCATTTACCTCGTACTATGTATTATGAAAATGAGATAACAAAATGTGTATATTGACGGTCATCTTGCGAGTAATAACCATCAACTACTCTCATCGGGCTCTCATCATAAAATTTTCTCTTAATTTTTTTTAGGGTGAATTATTGGGGGGGGGGGGGATGATTGTACAGGCCACCCCCCACCTAAAATATTGGGGGGGGGATATATCCCCCCCCCCATCCCCCCGGGATCGACATCACTTACATCTGGTGACCGGCCTTTAACATTAAAGACTGTCTAAATTACACCGATTATGCTCTGAAATGCGCTAAAACGCAAAGCTACTGAATTCTTTAATGTTCTCGCAGAAATATAGGTTGTGACGGATATAGAAGATTATTAGGGCTAGTAGGTGATGTAGGCTGTAGACCGACACCCCTACCAGTGGCGGATCCAGGGGGGGGGGGTCCGGGCCCCCCGTCCCCCCCCCTTGAGAAAAAAATCATGCAAAATCACGCGATTTTACCTTTTTGGGGGGTTGGGCCCCCCCCTGGCGCTCAAGGGGGGGGGGGGGTGCAAATTTTAAAATTTTCGAGGACCCCCCCCCCAAAAAAAAATGTGCTCACTACCCCCCCCCCCCCCCCCCCTCCCCCCCCCCCCCCCCCACTGAGCGACTTTTCGGCCGGCGCAATTTTCAAATTTTCGGGAGCAAAAAAAAAAAAAGTTGGGCCCCCTCCCCTAAGAAATCATGGATCCGCGCCTGACCCCTACAGACTAACAATATCGGTCTCCTGGACGTTCTGTCAACTTTTCAGAGGGTTTACTAGACTGATAGCTCAGTGAACCAAATAGACCACTTTTCAGAGACTATAGCTATTATCTGCGTACATGTATTGATCAATGGTCAATAAATGAATCTTTTTGCTATCCGATACGATCTGTGAATTGTGAACAACTACCGAGATGGAATGGACCGATTTGTAGATGGGGCGAGTTAACTGGTGTATCATTGGCAAGCGATCTAGCAGGCAGTGCACACAAGTCATGCACATGCTAAGCCTTAGACCTCGTTCTCACTAACTTCCTAGACCGATCCAGGCTAGTTATCTTTCTAACTGTGAGTGTAAACAGACAAGCGGTACAGGAAGCGATTTCTGGACCGGTTCGCTTCCTAGATCGCCCCTCACCGATCTAGCATGCAGTGTGAACATAAACCGTGCCAGAATAAAAACAGAGAAATATAAGGAAAGATAGAAAGAAAATGAAAAAATGACAGAGAATTACATACGAGAAGGTGATGGAAGGAAGAGACAAAGAATAATGTAAGGAAAGACAGAAAAAGAAAGTGATAGAATGATAAAAACAAAGAATAACATTTTGAAACGGCTAACAAAAGGATGACAGAAAGATAAAGTAATAAAATCATAAAACAAGAAATAACATAAGAAAAGTAATGGAAGGCAGAAACAAAAGGATAGTGAAGGAAAGATAGGAAGAGAAAATAGTAGAATAATTAAAACAAAGAATAACAAAAGAGAATGTAATAGAAGGAAGAAACAAAAAATAACATAAGGAAAGACAGAAGTGATAGAATGATAAAAACAAAGAATAACATTAGAGAAGGTATAAAGAGGAAACTAAGGATAGTGTAAGGAAAGATAGGAAGACTAAACTGAAATAATAAAAACAATGCAAAACATATAATATTAAGAAAAGGTGATAGACGGAAAACAAAGAATGACATAAATGCCGGGAATAAATGGTATGAAGAAAAAGTGACAGAAGGAAGAAACAAAGTGTAACATGAGGAAATTGCACTCTAAATCATGATTCATATATACAAAATACTTTTCAACACTTTTAGTTGGTAAAATTCCTTTGCCTATGGAATTTGTTCAAGTCTTTCATATCATAATAGACAAAACAAACAATTCTATAATCAGATAATATATCGACTACATCTTCAGGAGATATTTTTCTTTTCAGTTTTGTGGCCATGAACACTCCATTTAAAATGGGGGTGTTAGAATGTATTTATTTTCCAATTACTTATTGTATCCTTACGTTTCAAATCGAATTGAAGTTAAAGTATAATAAATATGTAAAAATTATAATATGAGAATACAATCGTATACTTATTTCATAAATAGCCATCAAATAATGTGTAATTTTTGTCATCGATATCCATCTTTTTGTTTGTTTATCTGCAATGGTCGTGTCCAGTGAAACATGTGTAAAGGAAATTTAAACGGTGTTCATCATGCTGCGTACCGTATCCGGGTTGTGTGGTATCGTACCTGAAGATGTTCATACCTGCGATGAGAATTCCATCAACATTTTGGAACGAGGATTAACAGGATATCTTTAGTTTGCTTTAAATCGTTGTGATCTATGGAATTATATAAAAATGGATCGAAATAAAGGACTACGAGGTGCGAGCTACTTGGAGCCCAGAAACAGGATACGGACGAGTAGCAGCGACAGCAGCGGGTCTTCGTGCGGGGACAGTGAAGGGAGCCAGGAGAAGCTCAGGCGATTGTTCCAGACGTGTGATAGCGACGGCGATGGTTTTATCGATGGGTATGTAGTCTGCGCGTGAGTTTGTACATGATGTATGTGCAAAGCCGAAGTCTTCAAGAATGTGACTAACAGTAACAGGCTTGGATAGGAAAGAAGTTTACAAGTAGGGCCTAGGCAGTTGAAAACCCTAGTCTAAGAATAATCGTATTGATATGAGATGGTAATATTAACGAGAGAGAGAGAGAGAGAGAGAGAGAGAAGGGGGAGGAGGGGGGGAGAGAGAGAGAGAGAGAGAGAGTCTAATCAATAAAATAAAAATTAGACTTGTTTAGCAATAAAGGTAAAGACCAGTTCTGGAAACGCCCCTCAAGTCATTTTTATCTTTATTTATTTGAAACTTATACATGTACATGTAGATGATCAACCTTTTCTGATCGATTCCACAATGTTTCTTTCACAATGCAGTTGCATGACCATAACTGGTCTTTATCTTTAAGTTTAAAAATAAAAAAGACAATCAGACAATCATGTTTGTATGCATTTTAGAGCTGCTACAGTGTTCATGATTACCACTCCAATTTAAAGGAAACTTGAAAAGTGGTTGTTAAAGGCAGTTGGTCTTTATTGTCGTGCTCCTTTGATTGTAGGTTTCAATAAGAAACCCTATTCTTTTAGTCTTATTAAATTGTGGCACCATCTTTGTCGCTCTCCTCTGTACCCATTCAACCTCGTCTCCATCTTAACAAACAGGTGACGTGCAAGTTTGTAACAAATAACATATTCTTTTCAAACAAGTGAAAACAAGTATATTTTGTTTTAAAAAGAAATACAAATTGATTTCTACATTATTCATCTCGCAAGGAATCACAGATAAACATTCACTCTTTATAAATGTACCCTGGCAAGACTTCCACTTTGTTCATAATCAACCAAATGATAACCAAATATCACCAGAGGATGCATTAAAACTATATAACACATCCAATGGTTTTGATTTAAAGAAAACCAAAGAATTTAAAGGGGAAAAACAATGCCATACCAAGACCCATGTGCACATGTTATTTTTTGCACATGTTATCTTCTACATATACTTGGGTGTACTGTGTATGGTCACTGCATATAGTCCACTCACAAGTCATTTTTATCTTTATTTATTTGAAACTTATAGTATACATGTACATGTACTTTGTACAGGCATGGAGCCCCAAACAAATATTGTTTGTTGTTGATTATTCAGAGCAATTGTAGAATACCGCACCACAAATCTAAAGCTAAATCTAAAGACTTAAGTTTCTTAGGTCATACTAACCCTAAGTCTAACCCTAACTCTAACCCTATCCCTATAGCTGTCACCCTAGATGTTGGATGTTCATATGCATTATAAGTATAAATCCTATTGATGGGGTACTCTACTGTTAAGCTGATTATTTCCTACATAATACACTATACCATGCATCAGGCAATTATCCATTATGCTATTTGCCATCTCTCTTGCACTTGCATGCTGTCCTAGGCTACATGTAGATTATTTTATTTTTTTAACGTGGCGAAATCAATACAAAATTATCATCTAGACTAGAGCAAATATCTTAATTTCTAATTACATTATAAGCAGTTATCTAATGATATGCAAGAACAATTCAAAAAAAATTGTGTGATTATGAATATTGCAATCACAAACTCAATAACGAGATCAGATCACCTAATTTTAGGTACAAGATTATCAGTTGGATGGCCATAACTAATTGACTGTCTAACGGTAACTCTTAAGATGTAGGAAATTGAATAATGTGTACTTGTGACATTTTTGTGTAAAAGAGTCAAATGCGTAAACAATGTGAGCTAAAATTGACTACATGTGTATGTTTAGGACAGCCAAGATAGCAGCCCAGTCAGACACGAGAAGAATGGTGATATGTATTGGTGCTAATAGATGTTAATAGAAGCCACATACCAATCATTATTAGTCGAGATGACAATGTCCCCCTGCTGTAAAGAATGGCCAGATGATGCCCTGGATCACGTTTGCATGAGAAGAGATTAAGTGGATGGAACTACAGGCTCCTCATAGTACTGTACTGTAAAAACATAAAACTTAATTGACTTGAAAAAAAAATTTTGCAAAGTTTTAAGGACATGCATTTTCATGGCAGAAATTACATATATTGCACAGTGATATTTACACAGTGTTCATAAGTCAATGATTTTGTGATTGTAAATTTTGTGCATCTGGACCACTCAATTGACTTCATGAAATATGTTGAACTTTCATGATGCAAAGTATTCTTGTTAAAATAGGAGGTAGTGGGAAGGGGAATTCCCCTCAACAGGGATTATTAATGTTATGAGCATGCACATTTATGCTGAAGTTCTAACTTCTAATCTATTGATTTTGTACAGTAATTGTACCAATTAGTTTGTGATTTACTTGGTGATTATAAATGTCTGTAGCAATAATTGGCTAATGGTTTCGTACTTGTCAGTGCAGAACATAAAGTGTCTGTTTTTGGCATAAATGCACCATTACAATTTTTCATAGTTCCCCATCTTTTACACGATTTTGCAGACATCCTGAATGTGTATGGTGTGAACAATGTGCAGTGCACATAATACAGTATAGGTGCATGCATGTGTACATACAGAGTTGGGTATAGATTACACATCTTTTGTTCCCATTGTGAAACCTGGCTTTGCAAGCAGCCATTGTAGTATGAGCTGAGCTTTACATACAATACAAAGGATGGGAGCCCTTTACAAAATCTGTGACTTTCCCAAGTCTGTGACTTTCCTGATGAAGCAAAATCTGTGACTTTCTTGACAAAGCAAAATCTGTGATTTTCCTTAGCTGTGCATATTGAGAGACATTGAAGTGTGATAGAGATAAATGTATGTACTCCTTGCATACAGTGTTAAAGATAAAGACCAGTTATGGTCATGCGATTGCATTGTGAAAGAAACGTTGTGGAGTCGATCAGAAAAGGTTGATCATCTAGCATATAAGTATTGGTGTGTACTGCATTAAGGTTCTGGAATCATCAAAATTATAAGAAATTTGCCCAGTCTTGATAAAGCTACAAGCACTGTACACAGAAAGATGTATATGGGACTACCCCCACACGTGCGTGACACATGCATTATATCTATCAGGTCCAAATAGATATAATAATTTACCAAATATATCAATTAGTAGGCGGTTTCTTGGCAAAATTTGTATGATCACGTATTAGTCAAAATATATTCTTTCACATGGGTGGTAATAAGAGCTTCCAATTCATTTTTTGAGAGGGGGGCATTTCCAAAACTGGTCTTTACCTTTAATGTTTCACTATTTGGACCCTGATGTAGTTCCATGACTAAACACTGATGGACGTAGAACCACATTTGTTAGCTTAGACCTAAAATAAAGTACCCCGGTAGAAGCGAATACGTAGTAGCTTACAGTATTGTATTTGTTTTCCAGATGACGGTCTGGAAAGTTCTAAAAGAAATCTGGTTTTACTGCAATAAAATGTCACTACATCTTCCGAAACCCCCCCCCCCCCCCCCCCCCCCCCCCCACACAAAAAAAGATGATTGTAAACTAATTTTTCATGCCTGAGAAAAGTTCTTATACAGCTATAGAACAATAAACATGACTAAGTTCTAATCATTGAATTGTCACGTACATGTATCATACCACTGTTTTGCACAGCTCAGTAGATCAATGATACTTGTATTTGTGAGAAAGGACTGTACATGAACATGTACATTGTATAGTGTATGAACATGTTTACTGTAGGCTCTGCTATCATGATAAAATTCATGTTTTTGTGAAATTCAGGATTGAACGGTAAATGTTTTCCAGTATCATGAATAAAAAAATGTTCACTGGGCCCATCCTCCGTCCCATCCATCTTCCCGTCCATCTCATCTGTGTCAGCCGGAGTAACCCTAGAGCCTGGCGATGACCTGATGTGACCCTCGTCAGCCATGTCTGCCTAGGCTATAACAGGGCTTTACCTTACTGGTTATTAATAGATCGTCTTTAAAGGAGGTCATCAATCATTGTCCTGCCAAGTTCATGGTCAAAGAAAGGGAGAGGGACTGTTTAGGAGTACTGTTTAGGAGAGTATAACAAATGTGAATTTGGGATTATATTACGTGTACATGTAGGCCTGCAGGTTCATTCTTTAACTTCAATCATCAGGAACTTCCTTTCAAATTGAGTATAATTCTACCAGGTTCAGAATAACATGAAGTAAGAAGAAACGTGTAATAAAAATAAAAATGATGAAGACAAGAAACCTTTGGTATCCATCTGTTGGTCTTGTTTTTGTTGATTGCGATCTGTAGATGGTGAGGTGGGAATAAAAGAAAATCATGCAGTAATAAAGTATTTTAAAAACCCTTTTAAGGTACATAAACATGTAATGGCAGTTGGAAATGACTACAAGAGATATTCTCTTTTATTCAAGTTTATTTCTGAAGCTCAGATGACCTGCCTATTTGTTATATACACACAAACTTTAGTATTCTATTGGACAAAAACAACTCGAGACCTATTCTCTAAACATTCTGCAATACAAATATTAAATAAAGGATAAATGTGAGAAGTGCACACCCCATTGACAGCTGATTTTTTAAACAAATTTCAACTTTCTTTGGACTCTTCACCACACCTTTTGAATATCTTGTTCCAATTGTCAATATGGCCTTCAGAAACCCGCCTGTCAGTCACTCAGTCAGACCATCCTTTGTATTTTCTTTAGGACACTATCTTTGTTGACTTTTTTGTCATTCATCTGTCTTTTGTTGCTTAATCTTCGGTTGTAGGATATATTTTGATGGATGATTCAGGATTCATCTTTGCCTCTGCAATGATATTTTATCTGTTCAGAAACAGAATGGAGTTAATACCCTACTGGCTCCAAACAGACTCTACTGAGTGCTCCCAGCTTTATTTCATGTATGGTTATGGCTTGGTTATACATGTACTGTAGGTTAGAGTTATGGTATGGTTTTGAGTTCAGCCACCATAGTTAAAAATACCATTTCAATTAGTGTTTGAAATTGAAGTGAACAATTCCTGCCAGAATGTTGGCTTCTGTTTGATTTTTTTATAAAAAGACTCTAAGATAGAATGTGCTGTATTGGATTTGATTCCCCCATAGGCCCTATGCCCCTATAGATGATAAATGAAAACATGTCATACATGTGTGCAATAAATCCATGGATTTCCATATAGTTACAGTATTATGTACACCGAGGCACTACCTTACCCGTATCCGAGTTCCATGTTCTGAACTAGAAAGTAGAAACGCATTTTTCTTCTTATTCATTAAATTGCATCAAGGACTTTTATTGTCCAAGATTATCATACCGTAATTAACGTTGTATAAACCGCCCTCGTGTATTAACCGCACCCCTCTTTTTCGCCCTAAAAAAAAATTTAAAAATTGCCAACTCTGTCGACAGCAAGCCAGGTCCATGTTTAAAAAACCCATGGGGGAAGGCCTTTCATTTAACTGCGAGGTGCAGCTGAATGTGTAAGATCATTAATGTAAATTAAAAAAACAGTAGAGGACCTAGGATAGAACCTTGTGGTACACCGTGTGTAGGAATTATTATTATAAACTATATATTGAGATCTATCAGAAAGATTACTTTCAAACCAAGATGACAGACAAATATGAGTGTTGTTCTAGTTTCCTCGTGGTGAGTCAACACACGGATTACTGAGCTGGGAGACATTGCCAGGCATAGCGCCAGATGGAGGGGCATAAATCGAAACTTCAAAAAAATTTTTGTTGTTGTTTTTGTTTTGGTGTACCGTGTATAAACTGCACCCCCGACTTTAAATTTTTTTCGGCGGCAAAAAGGTGCGGTTTATACACCGTTAATTACGGTACATTTAATATGTACTCCATGTATCTGAATGCATTACCCCCCATTAAACCAAGTTGGTTCTGACCAATCCTTATTTCTTCTCTGTTGTGCATCTCAACTGGGATGTGTCAGAGATCGAACAAAGGCTTCTGATATGTCTCATTAATAGTACAAGGTGTGGGAGAACTCACACCGTTGTAATTGCACCAGACGAGCTGATCGTCAAAACTATGGGCATGCACGTCTGCTGTAAGTTCAAGGCATCACTTGATCTCTTTTCATTACAGCGACCTACTATTTGAACTTGTCGCCATTGGGAGAGACTGTGGTGGCGAAAATAATTTCCCCCCTCTCTCTCTCTCTCTTCCCCCCTCTCTCTCTCTCCCCCCCCCCCCCTCTCTCTCTCCCTCCCCCCTCAAGTCAATTAATCGTAGAGAGGTGTTTGAGTTGGTTGTGGATGAATAACGAGTAATGAGGTGTGGAGAATGGATTTTGGAATAGAGAGGTGACTAATAATGATGACAGTTTATGAGATGATTTCTGAATGAATGAATGAATGGAGAGTAGTTTTATGAGGATGATTTGGTTTTGGATTCCTCCTGGGAGAGTTTAATGGAGAGTCAAAAATTCTGCACTATTAAAATATACATTGAATATTAAAAATACTGTTTTATTTTGTAATGTTAAGATGATGTATTTTTATATGTATGCAAATACACTTGATTTTATATTCATTATATTTTTTTCCAAATATTTCATATTTTATTAAGTTTTTTTGTGAATAATGTAGGTTATGCTTGGAAAATTCAGATTTCTATTTGTTATGTTTCATAATTATGCAGTCACAATACATCTAGTTAGCAAATTTCACTGCTTTTATTTTCATGCAATTGGTGCTATTTCCTACAGTACCCTACAGTACATGTAGAATACATCATTAGATAGTTAGATACATTATCATTTACCAATTTCAGTCAATATTTGCATAAATATCTGTAAATATTGTTTGTCCAGTAGTCACTTCACACATATGCTCAGCTTATGAAAGTCTGAAAGATATGAGGCAACGGCGTCTTGGTATCATGTAAAGATGACATGTATGAGGACATCTGTGAAAATAAACAAGAAATCTATTTTTGAAACAGACATTGCACAGCTGTTTCTCATCCTACCCCAAGTGAACTGGTAATGAGAGAGAGAGAGAGAGTCACTGTGGAGTTTGTGTGTGCTATTAACTGAGAGAGTGAGAGATGGAGCGAGGGAGGGAGAGAGATATTGAATTTTGCTACAAAGTTATTTGAAATTGAAGATTATTTGTCATTCTGTCTACAACGGTACATAACTGGCTGATTTAAAGTGTCAAAATACCTTAAACATTCTTCATGCTGTGGACTAGACTTTTGCAATTTAAAATAAATAAATTTGTATGCTGTTTTATACTAACCCAATTTGTTGTATAAATGGTTTCATCCAGATTGAAGACATGTACAGTGTATTTTATATTCTTACATGTACACCTGTATATACATATATATTCAGATCTTGCCCCTCCTGCCAAATAATGTTTGTCTCTTCATACTTCTTTACAAATTTCCAGGAAATATGGATGCCTGCAGGGTCTATTTTTGATGCTCCATGACAAAGTCTTCCTAATATGTCCTCATCAGTTTGAGCATTGATTTAAAGAGTAGGACAAACACTGCATTGCCACTCCTAAGTGAAGAATGGTAAGGAGGATGGGGGCTAAGTGAAAAATAAACGGGAAACTATTGATTGTGATCCCACATTGTGTGCACTGGCTAGCCAGACCAGAGTGTAATCACCATGGCGATTGAGGAGGGATTGTTTGTTCTGTCCTCATCTGACCGGGGTGTCTGGGAGGAAAACGGCATCTCGATTCTCGAACTCAAACAACAAAGTCAATAGTGTGTGTGAAATAGTCATGAGATCACAGCTCATAGGCTTGCCATCTGCCGTCCTCTTTGTGTACACACATTACCATATACTGAGTAATATTTAAATTTGGCTACAAATGGTGTAGACCTATTGGTTTCTGAATTTCTCCTCAACTTTATATTGGTTTTTTGAGTTTTTCCTTCCATGATGTATTATATATTAATTTTATGAATTAAAAAAAAAATCTATACTCTTTGTGATAACTGTGCATTTCTCTTTTACTCATTACTCTTTTACTATATTGGTTTCCAGTTGAACAATGTTTCACTTTATATATAAAGTCCTTCTCAATTTCTCATCACAAACATGTATTGTGTTTTGAAATTCTCCTTACCCTAATACATCTCTTCTCTTATCAACCTTCACAAGCAATGTTGCTCTGGTCTCCATACATCATAGAATCTACTCTAATAAATCTAATTGTCCCCAAAACTAACCTATCATAGGGAGATGGACTGTTGCTCTCAGCAACTGCCGGTTGGGAAAAAGACTCCCCAAATCATTGAAAGATTGTGAACTCATCTATTAAAGAAAGGTGTTTTCCTCTAAATATCTTTTGTCCTGTTGTATTGTAAGCACTTTCAAAGCATTTTTGTTATTACATTTAATGTAAATCATTGAACAGTGAACATGATACTGAAAACTAAGGATATATGGGCCTGTAGCGTGTCCAGTTTGGCTTTAATATTCCAACATATCCAATTGGAAAGTCAATAATTCAGAATTTCTTTCCTTATTCAACCCTCCCCATTTCCATGAGAACCAGCAGAAAAACCACATTTTAGGTCTGTATTTCCCTTTCATCTCGGTCAGCTCACAAGACAGGTACAAATAAGTGTAGACCAGTGACATTCGCAGACAAATCATATACTCATGGATAAAATATTCATAACTTTGAGGATCATCTGCATAGCGCAGCGTATCCTCTCCCACCCCAGGATTTGTAAATAGACCGGTATAATTGATGAGACCCGGCTCCTCGTAATAGGAGATGACTAATACCACATCAAACTCTCACCGACAGACAGCCAGTGATGTGTTGCCATGGTAACCCAGTGAGCATTTCTACTACCAAATATGTACATGAGGATGAATTTGTCCCATCTGGCATATATCTTCCAGCGTGGATGGATCATTAGCTTGTATAGAGGGGTATCAGAGTAGAAATAACTATCACTTAGAAAAATTCAGGGGATTGGGGATTATTTTGCACTTTCCTTTTAGCAGAATTTTCATATGTACACTATAATGCACACTCCTCTTTTAATAGTGAGCAATAGTGTGTTTTATTGATACTATGATAAAGAGTTTGTTTTGTATATTTAAGATATTTATAAAGATATGGTGCTCTAAGAATGATCTTTATTTATAAAGTAACCAAGAGCACATCAGTAGCATACACATTGACATTTAATGCTTCATAGAAATATGAGAGATTTTCACTGTCTCTTCAAAATACTGAAGATACTAAAGAGTTGTATAGACTACATTGGAAGGAAAAGAAAAAACTTTTATAACATACATATTAGTATGAAAGCCCCTAATATTACAATATTGCACCTTATACTATTTGTTCACTTAACAGCAGTTAAATTTACTGGGTTTTGCCCATTCAAAAGAATAACGTATCTTACTCATATGTTTCAAGCATCGATATTGAATAGGAGAAAAAGAATATGAAGACTACAAAGTATACCAGAAGATGAAATAATTTGATATAAATGTATGGAAATTGAGAAGAAAAAAACAAACACAGAAACACAAGAGGAAGAGGTACATTTATTTGTTTATTCACATAAGGCATTGAATTGTTGAATGGCATGAAAGAAAATGCTTGGAAACATTTCACCAAGCTCTGTTTTTGTCGTGTCCTGTGCATATGGCTCAATGTTTGCTTCAATGTCAACAAAGGTTGGTCTGTAGGGAACGCCTGTCTTGGTATGTCTTTGTCATCACGTACTTGGGATCATCAAAGTTATGTGACATCTGACTACCTCAGCGACCTGCTTTCTTCTCGATATCAACCAATCGTGGGCTCCAGTGACCCAAGTCCAATAATAACATGCTATTATAGCATCAGAGGAGGTTAATAACTTGTGGCTCTAATTTTGGAAAGGAGGATAAATATAATTCCACAGAAAAATCTCATTTTAGCAGCTGTATTTAGAAAAAGGAATTGAACATGAAATAGTCAAGAAAGTGCACCTAACTGGAGCCAAAGAATCAAGTTGGTAGAAAATTGTCTGCATGATCATGTACCGGTATGTCCAATGTTTTCCCAAGGAGTTTTTCCACTGTTATCACTTTGATATACAGGGCCTATCAAAATGGTAGAGGTTTCTTTGTAGCTTTGTACAGAAAAGTGAAATCCCATGTAACCGTGAGTTTTATTTTAATGAATAACTTATATTCTGTTCGATGATACATCAGTACTTGAACTTTCATTGCCATCAGATTTGGTTAAAGTCTTGTCAAAATCTCTAACTTTAGGCTGATGGCATGGATATGGGTCAAAGCACACCCCAATCAGGCCGAGTATATGGCATCTGCAAGAATCTTCTGTATTGAAGGAGGCAGATTATCTTGAAGAAGAAGAAGAAAAAGAAAGTGCTGTATTGTTTTGCTGTTTATTATGTCACCTCAGTAAAATTCTAGTTACTCACTTGTTTCAGGTGAAATATGGTTATATTGGTTGTTACCTAAAAGCAAATATGAGTTTTGATATTTTTCAGGTTCTCATACAAAATGGCCTAGATATGTATTTTGAATTGGTATTATTATTGAACATTTTATTCAATATATGCCTCTTTTGGTTTCTTTACAGACAAGACATATACTTGATGTGCCGTGAGCTGAATATGGAGGACAGCGTGCATGATCTAATGGTACAGCTTGGGGCCGACCGTCATGGCAGAATCTCTTTTGAAGAGTTCTTACGGTGCCAGCAAAAGCTACAGGGCGAGATCAGGTCAGTGACGGAAAGTTCACCCGCCAGACCACCAGACCACCACAGAGGTAGTATGAGCAGTGCTGATGAGCTGTACCAGGACAGACTACAGAGGGCGGGCTCCCCGAAGATGGGCAGTAATTCTAGCCTTCCGCGAAGCGGGCATTTAGGTTCATGGCCAGCTAGCAGTGATAACAGTTTAGGTGAGATTTATTGCAAGAAATCTCTCATCTGCTGAGGTTCAGAAGGAAGTTAACTCATAGCATTCAATACACAGTTAATGCCTTTTTGCCTCACAACAGATTATTTAGTCTATTGAGGAATAGAAAGCATTTACACACGTGTATATCCATAAAAATTTATCTTACGCCCTCCATGCATGCTCATAGCAGAGAGTGTCATACACCTTCAGTTCTGTTATTTCTCTAGCTTTTTGTTTTGTGCATTCGAAATTGAATTGTCAATTACAAACAATCAGAATAAAATTCATCATTCTCTCCAACTTACTTCTTTGATTCCACTTGGTCTATTTTGACAGATTTCATACTTTTGTTATGAGGGTCCTAGATATGGAGACATACTTGTTAACCTGTGTGCCTTTGGGCTGCTACATTCTCGTTTTTCTGAGGAAAAAAAAGGATATGAAGGAAAAGAAGAAGAAAATGGTATAGAGAATGTCTTGCTCATGGAATCCAAAAATACAGTTCAGGGCCACACCTTTACAAATATGGAATTCACCAAATTTAACAAGAAAGAACAGATAACCACGGCCCCCTGTCACTCTTGTAATATTCCCCTATATAAGAATTCTTGAGATGATTTTTCCAACCTCCCACAAGGTGTAATGCAGAAGTGTTTGGGCACGTTCACATATGGTGCAGTAAATAAGTGGGATTTCTTTGGTGTGTAAATGAATGGCAAGTTGAGGCTTGTTCAGACGTACATGTATATGTATAAACCGGCGCTAAAAAGCTGCCACTTAAAAAAAACAATGTATTACTGAATGGCAACTGCGTACTACAAGGGTCCTGAAGATTCAGTGAGCTCTGTGTAGAAGATACAGAAATGTGAAGCATAATTTCAAGCGTAAAACCTGCGTCATATCTGAACGAGGCTTTAGAATGAGAGAATGTTTTTCACGCAACACATGTCCTACACATACTCACCATCTGTATGTTAGAAGATACAGAAAGGTGATGTATAGTGTGCTATTATTATCATTAACAAATATTTAAAAAGAACACTGTGGTCTACCTTATCATACAATATGTGAACGTGCCTTTATTGGTTGAGAACCCATGTTGAGAATACCCCATGGAGAAAACAAATATCGAGCACCCGAGACCAGTATCATATATCAAACCTAATACCCATAAAGAATGAGCATTATGAAAAATCTTTATAAGTTCTGTTTATTATGGAAATACTGAGGATTTTTTTTGTCAGAAATGAAAGATGACAGGGAGTCTTAATAATACCCCCATTTACTACCAAACAAATTGACATCATGCTCAATGGTATGTTGGCTACTTTATCCTGCACTTCTACATGCATACCTACAACTGCTGTTGTTATTGCTGCTACTGCTATTCATATTTCTTTAAATTATTTCTATTCATAAAATTATAGTCCTTCTACTTATCAGATTATTTTCACACTACAAAAGCATATGTAATGTAAAAACCAGACACTTGATTTAATGCAACTTATTAATAATGGTCATTTTTTATCGCGAGAAACTTTAATGAATATCAAATATTTCAGGTTGTTATTCAATCTAAATTGTCTATTTCATGGCATAAAACCTTCACATACCTCAACCATTTGCAAATTTGGAAGAGCTTTATGTATACATGGAAAAAAAGAGACAGGACTGATGAAAAAAGTTGTCCTCATTAGAGTTCATTAGTGTGTCTATCCAATCCCAAAAGGATAAATCACTCTACTTCTTGATACATAATTACAACATGATTATTTGATGATGATTGATCATTTCAGGAGCATCGTCTACGGCGAGGGACAGTTGGGAGCGGGATTCCGGAGCTCGTGATCTCACAAGTCCGGAGCCAGGTACCTTCCTTCAGAAGCTGATGGACAGTGCCACCGCAGCTGGGGGAGGGGCCAACTTCCTGGAGCTCGCCAATACTGTGAGTACATGAGTGTATTTGAGAGAAGGTGAAAAGTGTGGCAATTATGGAAATGCATTATGAATGGAACAAGAATTAGATAGGGAATAGTAGAAGGATAAACTTGCAAATTGTTATTTGCTCAAATTTATTATGGAGTGCATCAAACTATACTTCAATATTTCAAGAAGAGAGAGATATCCAAAATAAGTATTAGATGAAACACAAGATTCTGATTGTATGCAGTAGTGTGATGTCAGATGTTCTGGTTTCTGATATTTTGTCAAAATTGCATGAACAGTTTTTGAAATGTTTGCGACTGTTCATTCAGCCTAAGCAGTGGGGCATAATGCATGTTTGAGATTATTTGTATTTTGTGGCGAGATAGAGAGAGAGAAAGAGAGAGAGAGACAAAAAAGAGAGTAAATTCCTGTTTGAAAGTATCCATTTCGTTCCATTTTGTTGTTTTTAATGTACATGTACAGTACAGTTTGTTGAAATCTGGAGGAAAAAAAAAGTGTGTACCGGTAATGATTATGAATCGAACTGGAGATTCACATAACAATGTGATTTATGTTTCTGATAAGTATGTTAATGATGGCAGTGCTAGTGAAAGTTAAAATGTAACTGATGTGGGAAATATGCGGAAAGATGATGGGTTAAAAAGGTTAAGTCATTCATTAATTATCCTAGCATTTTTATAAACACATGCAAACATGTTGTACAGAGCCCTAAACAAAAAACATTAGTGAGGCAGTAATTCTTTTTATCTCAATGATTCTGCTGCATACTGGTAATGATTCAAACTAAATAGATATTTTCTGGTCATCAGAAATATAGATATTTAGTGTTGACAAATACAGACATGCTCTACTGGTACATGTATACTGCCCTCACAGTCCTGATCTGCAACAATGTATACAAAAGTCTACAGTATCGAATGCAATGCTTGATGACTTGATATTTCCAGGGTATATTGTAACTACAACTTTTCCAGCTTTTGCAGTGTGCCAGTGAAGCAAAAATGAAACACTGCCATCTGTAGTTCATATACAGAATTTACCAGCCACGGTGTAAACAGCTACATGGAGACGTGCAACATCAATTATCATGTTATGTTATTATCCAATTATCTCATTCAACGTGCATTTTATCATCTACATAAAGTTGGGAGAAGGTCTGGAGCTTTGATGCAGGGTGTATTATTGTAGGCTTGGAGATTGATTCCCAATAAGATTAGCTCTGGTCTTCAGGCCTACATTGAAATCGAAATGTTAATCTGTGGCTATAAATCCCATTTAATCTCCTGCCCTAGAAATGCAATCCATGAACCAGATAGTCACTCCGTCACAAGTGGTAACATGGCGTATCGTAGTATGCTGAATCACAACAAGCAAATTGGCAACTCGCGTAGCGGCATTCTCTCTGATAGTGATCCCCACTTCATGTTTTGACAGAATTACGGCCCCGAGATGCAGAGAGATGCAGGGGGTCATCTTACATAGGACATAATGCGCTTGACTTTGTCCCAAGTACTCGTACACAGACAGTCTATCCCTCTTTGTCTGCTTTGCTGTTTATGTTATATATTCACGGAACATACTGAACCCTAAAGGAGGGTTACCGATTCAATCAAATTCCAGGAAATTCAATTTCTTAGTTCGTTTCCAAATGTTTTTCCTGAATTAAGTTGTGATGAATTGGCATATTCATATTGTTTTTGGAGGGCATTGCAAGTTCATGGACATGTATCAACAACTTGTCTACCCAAAACAATGTCATAATAAAGATTCTGAGATACTTCTTTAAAGCTTTCAATATCAAAAAATTAAATATAAGTAAGATATTTATTTCTATGGATGTAAAAGAAAGAATAAACAAATTGCGAGTAATCATGGCTGTTTCAAGTAGATGTACATGCATCTTGATTCTTGCCAGTTGTTCATTTTATAAACTACATGTACATGTATTAATTGTAGAAATAAGACATGTTATTGTAATGAAATAATATCGTAGCATCGTTTTAATTATGTTATTTTATTTCATTTAATCAGCAATGCTTTTCATTAGTCAGTATTTTCCTAGATGATCATTAAAAAGAAAGAAGATAAAAAAAGGTTACCGGTATACTTTGTCCGCTGCACTGATTTTATTAAGATCCTGCATGCAGAAGCTCAGGCTAATTTTGAAAGGTTTTAGAGAAGTGCAGGGAGCATTTGACATTTCAAAGACTTAGGGTAATAGCAGATAATTAATGAATTGGACTTCCGAGGTTTAACAAATGTCTCGGTAGGAACGAAGACAAAAGTTACTTTAAATAGTAGTTATCGATTCATTGCATGAGAGAACATGAGATGCAGGGGCCTACAGAATGAGAGTCTACTGGGAGAAAGAGAGATATGTTGAAGGAAAATGGGGAGAATCATACAAATAATACAGACAGATTGGAAATAAATCTCTGTGCCAGAAGTACATTCAGGTTTAGATTTCAAGATTGGAAAAATTTGAAATAGCATGTCACGCAGTAGCTTCATAAGCAGTACAGCTACTGTATGCAAAATGTGATGCTTAAAAAAAAATTGTGATATTTGTTTTCTAGAAGTTGCATGGTGCAGACAGGATTTTTCCAAACAGCATCCAGGGCTTCAAACTCATTCTTTCTTCATAAGTGGTCCAGATTTAAATTTGAGGATCTGTATGGATGAGCCCCAGAAAATTTTGAATTTATTTTTGGGGATCTGGACTTTGGTTTTAGTTGCCCATGGGTCTCGAGTGTCTGTAAATGTCTAGCCATGTGATAGACAATAATATCCCTGCAAAATATTTCACTAATATTCCACTATAGGCCCGTCTTCACTATCTCGAGATTGCCAAATATCCAGCTATTTGAACTATCCCGATCGAATCTATCCAGCTAATTTGCGTCTTCATTAGACCGAAGTAGCAAATTAGCTGGATAGTTGGTCGGGATAATATCCCAAGACATCTTGGTCTAGTTTGCAAAATATCCCACTATTTCCCAACTAGCGGGATAGTTTGCGACCGTCTTCATTAGACCGAAGTAGGGAGTCAAATATCCCGATCCCATCATGCACAACGATTTCCGGCGCACATGCGATCTATACCGCTCAGCGCGCTAGTACAACTAGTAAACACAGAAAACCGGAAATCGTTGTGCATGATGGGATCGGGATATTTGACTCCGTACTTCTGTCTAATGAAGACGGTCGCAAACTATCCCGCTAGTTGGGAAATAGTGTGATATTTTGCAAACTATCCCAAGATATCTTGGGATATTATCCCGACTATCCAGCTAATTTGCTACTTCGGTCTAATGAAGACGCAAATTAGCTGGATAGTTTCGATCGGGAGAGTTCAAATAGCTGAATATTTGGCAATCTCGAGATAGTGAAGACACGCCTTATTGGAGGTGGAGTATTTCTACCTTTTGGTAGCCTTGTTGTGACAATTACATTCCATACATCAACAAAAATATTCTGTTGGTTAGCAGGTTAGGTCATTTTAAAAGATCATAAGCAAAGTCATTTGTAAAGCTCCTCAAGTGAGAGTCTGCAGTTTTGAATCTTCCAAAACTTTTGATAGTTTTCTGAAAAATAACTTCCAGGTGATGAATATTTCCTAGTCTGGACAAAGTTAGTCAGATAATATGTTAGATTCTAACAACCTCAAAGCAGAAATTGACTTTTGAAATTGCCACTTTATTGGTTCACTCATGAAAAGTAGTTGTAACGCAGGATTTTGTGATAAGGTTTCTGAATTAGATTTCGAAGGTCCCTTTGGTCATGTAATGCAAGGCTTGCCAAGAATAGTGGAGTGGTTCTGAAATTTGAGGTGCCTGGGGGTAAATTTTGTATTCCTGTCAAACTGTTTTACTGTTAGCATGGCAAGTAAATCAAATGTTGTAATGTATCCTGTTTTGAAAATTTAGTTTGGATTTGAGTGGAATCCAATATTGATGTCATTACTTTGCAAATTTGGTGATAGTGCTCGCTCAGAAACCTCACCCGGCATTGGCCTTGTTTGGTCTGTTATCCACAATTCTATGAATGTGCATGTTTTGTAAATCCATCTGTGTCTTTCTATTTCTGTCACATCAATTGATTTATTTCTTACATTATTTCTTTCCCTCCATCATGGCCCAATTCTCCTTCTTTCTCCAATCTCTTGCACACTTCACTTTCAAATGGATTATTTTCTATTTTGACAACTTTTGTTGCAACTCGATGTTAAAGTGATCACATAAACACAAGTCCAAACCTATTTCTTTTGAAAGATAATCAAACTTTTCAAACATTTTGTTCAACCTATAGCATTGCAAGATAGCATGAACAAAATGTAGAACCTTTCTTATATTGACTTTGTGTAAACCAGGACATTTTAAGCATACTTGCCTTTTCAAACCCATTATCATCACTTTCTAATTTCTTTTGACCCTCCTTTTTATAATTTAACATTTCATGTAGTGATGGTGAATGATGGGTCATATCTCAATTGAACGTGGATGAGATGGCTAAATGATATTGCTGATTCAGTTATTAATAGAAAACAGAGCTTGTAGAAGTATAATATTTGGCCTTGTGACATGCCATTGAATTATGTTGTTTGAAAGGTGAATACACAACGTAATTCAATCTGTCAACAAATTCATATTAGCATGTTGAGAGATGTGAAATATGTTTCTCTGCATAGAATCAGCAGTATAAATGATGTCCACAATATATATGTCATGAGCAGGAGATCATGATTTTTTTTTCTCATTGGTGGGAGTTTTGTGGTGTATAGGTGAGGTCTCTTGACTCTCAAACTAGGGGTCCTGGGTTCAACACTTCCCAGATGCTTACAACCTTGAACAAGGCATTTCATCCACATGTGTTCCTCTCGACCCAGGTGAATTATGTAGGTACCTGACAATGTATTGAGGGTGTAGAATTCATTATTATTGATTGTCAAAGTGAAATGAGATTTCAGTGCATTTGATGAGACCAAGGCAAAAGTAATGATTTTCTGAATGTCGTCTTGTAGTAAAACTTGATCTTCAATTAAATACCAGCTTACAATGTTTTGCATTAAGTTGATGTAATTATACAAGGCTTTCATGAGACAAAAGTTAAATGTTTGTTTTTAAAAAAAAATGCATATTTACCCCTTCAAAACTAGTCAGAGTGATCTAATGTTACCACTGTCATAATTAAACAGATATCAGAGTACTCGTTAACGTGTACCCTTTCTGTTATGGAACCCAAGAGGGCTGTTTGATTGTTTGGGGATCAACATGACACGAAACTTCATAAAGGTCACATTGCTTTACCCAAGGAAAGTAGAAAGGTGAAGACAGAAAGAATGAAGTGTTAAGCCAATTAGATACCAGGGCGCGACAAACCCGCTTGCCCGACGTCCCGGGGCAACCAAATTGAGCCGTCGGGCAAGTAAATCAAATTATCACTTGCCCGATTCGGGCAAGTGATACTTTTACAGTAATTTCCTAGTGTCCAAGAACTCTACCATTCACCCGTCAACTTCTTACCCGTCGTCAAAATCCAGAAGCAAAAAAGCGATCGTTCCGATTTCGAAAAAACTTCACAGACAGCTAGCCAGCTCAGCTAGCTCAGCGCGCATGCAACAGTGACACTTCAAGCCATGAATGCCGCTCCGCCTCCACGCACGGCCGGCCGTGAGCTAGCTAGAGACAGCTAGCGCGATCGTACCAGCTGCGAGCTTATTCGCGCTCTCTCTCTCTAGCTCTGCAGGCCGCACCGACAGGCCTTTGCTATTCTCTGATTGCCGATTGGTTGAATCACGCCAAATATGACGTCATTATTCTAGGGAAATGAACACGTGCGAATCGGAATGGAATAAACAACAGGGATTTTCTAGTAAGTACAAAAAGTCAAATGTTTGATATTTATTCATAATGACTGTTAATGATTGTGAACATATTATTTAAAACTCGCTGCTCATATAAATCAGATGAATGTTTTTGTCTCGTTTTCAATTTATTACTGCGGTCTCAAGATCCGACCGAGCGAGTCATTTTGATAATAGTATCGAGTGGTACATGTGGCTACCATTAATGACATGTTTGTATCATATTTTTTACAACAGGGTCATTATGCTTTTTTACATGACTGAATATTAAAAACTTAAACTTGCTTGAACCATTCTACCTTGCCGAGATTCATGTGAATCTGATTATTTATGGAGAATCAATAAAATGCGTTTTTTAAACCTTCAACCATCCTTTGTTGACCATTTTCTTTGACATATTAGGTTATTATTCAGTACAGTTACACTGTACATGTATGTGCATTAATTTGCTATCTAAAACACTAACTTATCATTACGAGATAATAAATGCTTTAACCTCGAGTCCTTTTTCGCTTTAAAGTTTTGGGCAAGTGGAAATATTGTTTGGGCAAGTAAATTGAAAACCCACTTGCCCGACAGGGCAAGTGGTGAAAAAAATTCTTGTAGCACCCTGGATACTGATTTGTTTTCTGATTTAATTGACATTTCATCGTTATGATAAAGATGACAAGGGATAAAGAAGGAATGGGGGGGGGGGGGGTCTAGGGGAAGGGTGATAAGGGGGCGGGAAAATGGACATAGAAAAATAGAAACTTGATGATAGAGGGAACTTTATGTTTAGCAAATTTAAAACTTGGCACATTTGATAATCAGCAAAACTTGTTCTGTGGTTTAATTTATGTGTCATTGTATTAACAAAGATGATGAGAAATAGAAAAGTGAGGGTGGGGGTCTAGGGGAGAATGATAAGGGGTGGGGGAAAGGGATGTCCAGGTGATTCACGGTTCCCTCCTCCCCCCACCTTTGAGAATAGAGGCATCCGCAATAACTCCGCGCTATGGACTGTGTCTATCTTCTTCATTGTCATTGCTAGAAGGAAAAGAGAGTGAAGAAAGTTCTTGGATCGTTCCCAATGATCAAAAGTTTATGGACGATTCTAAACTTTAGATTGTTTGAGCTTAATGATCACAAATGAGATACAAATGTCAGATTCTCATCTCTGAGAACATGCTGGCCCCTCACTTTGGATAGCTATTAGGTGTATAATCCCGTCAGCATCGATACTTGAGTTGTAACGAGAATGTAACCTAGACCATGAAACTTCTGATGGAAGAAACGTGAGTTGACTACTTCACTCACACCTACATACATGCTCGCACAGAATAGGGCTTGCACAGAACCCAATTCATGCGCTGAGTTTTATGATATTGTTCATTTTCTGTTTACTCCTTATTTGTCTGCTCATAGAATGCTAGGTAAAGGTTTTTGAGATGGACGTTGTACATTCTATTTTTCTATTATTTTTGTAGGGGACTGGTACACCTGTCCATAAAGACTTCATATCACCTGTTTGGAGCAGGAAGGAAATTAAATCACATACTGTAACACAGAGTAAATGCCCTTCTGGCTCTGAATGTATGATATTTAGTCTCCCCTGAGCAGTCTTAATTTTCAAGTGTCACTGTGTATGACTGAAGGAGAGCATTAACAAAAATGCACTGAAATAAATTCATATTTTCATCACAAATGGTGTTTTGATGATATTTTATGTATGAGTTAAACTCTCTGAAGGAAGGGCCTAAGGGTTTTTATGGTAATTCAGAAGACGTGTTTGTCATTTTGGAAAGCACTCACGTGTGTCTGCATTAGGCTTGAGTCGGTACGGTCGATCACACCGGGACCCGACCGTTGCCGTCGGGTCCCGGTTTCGTTTTTTGAGAACCGACGCTCCGAAAAAAATAACGAAATATGTAAGAAATTGCAGTTTTGCACACCACTAAAATCAATCCACCTTAAAACTTAAGTATTTAATTGTTACCAATCATATTCTAGCTCATCCTGAATCAATCCGAACTGCTGATATAAATATATGGGTTGCATGCAAGGCAGTTCGCCCCATGGGGTTGTTGTTGCCAGCTGCTAGCTAGCTACTGTACTGGCCGGGTCTCTCGGCAGGATTAATAAATCAGGTTGAAAGAAACATTAATGTTTGAATAATAAAACGGCTTTTTAAAAAGTACTTCTTTACAACATACCGATCGAATAATTTTTAAAAGACAAAATAGATATTTTTTCTTTGATTTTGAACACCGCATGCTTCTTTTAAAAGCTGAAAATTACTTGGTAATCACAAGAAGTTTCGATACGGATAGCTGTTGCAAGGCAAGTTCAGACTAGTCTCGGAAAAATGCGCAGTGCTCCTCGTTAGCTGTAATGCGTGCCAGAACGAACCCAAACAAAGACGTGATCGTAACGAGAAAAAAAACTACGAGAGCACAATTGGAAAGACAACTACTCAAAATTATCGTAAGCAGATACATAACTTGGAGGAAGAAAACTATAGTTGTCCAAGGAAAGCCACATAAATAGCGATATTTAAGGAGTTACTATAGGTACAATCATTATCGGAAGGGCCTGCTGCAATATCCAAATTACACGTGTTTAAATTGAACACGAGGTTATACGAGGCAAATAACGCCCTCTACGGTAAAAAGCAGTATAACAAAGGATTCGAGTATTTGCAGCAGGCCCCAGTTACCCAGTTACTCCTCGATTATCACAATTTCTGAGGCATTTCTTGGGCGATTATTGAATTCATTGTCCAAGTTATATATCTGATTATGGTAATTTTGAGCAGAAGTTGTCTTTCCAATTGTGCTCTCGTAGTTTTTAATGATTTTTTTTCTCGTTACGATCACGTCTTTGTTTGGGTTCGTTCTGGCACGCATTACAGCTAATTACGAGGAGCACTGCGCATTTTTCCGATGCTAGTCTGAACTTGCCTTGCAACAGCTATCCGTATCGAAACTCTTGATTACCAAGTAATTTTCAGCTTTTAGAAAAAGCATGCGATGTTTAAAATAAGAGATAAATATTTATTTTGTCTTTAAAATATTATATGATCGGTATATTGTACAGAAGAAATTTTTAGAAAGCCGTTTTATTATTCTAACATTCATATTTTTTGACCAGATTTATTCAACCTGCATAAATCAAAATGGCGGCTCGAATGTTGTCTTTCTATTTCTGCTCCAGTTTTTTTTACTTTTAGAGGCACGAAAATGGCACTAAACATCGCCAATCATGGATAAAAATAATGTCAAATGGAAGAATATACCGATCTGAGCAGAGGTATGCATGTGTTGATTTATTTAATTGATAAAAAAGGTCACTTTTAAGGGACATACTGATGATATGCGCTTTTTATAGAGGCAAGTGGCAAATCCTGCGAGCTGATTCGGGACACCGGGTCCCGATCGGTACAAGGCCGTCGGGACCCGGTTTATGAAAATCCCGACATGACTCAGGCCTAGTCTGCATATGCTCCAATAGATGGCGTTTAAAAAAATATTATAAAGATCAGAACTTGTCTTCTCTATAAAATGTATGAAATGTGTTCATTGGATTTCAACATTGTAGTTAATAGTCAAGTGATGTGAAAGAAGTGAGAGAAAATTTGTGTCAGTTCCTAGGGAACACCCATGACAAGTCCAGGAAATCACTGTCCTTCAATCTTTACTTTCTGTGCCAATATCTGTCAGTTCTCGCTTCAAACGCCCAAATTAAGAGTTTGTGTTTTGACTTTGATACACTGTCTTTGAATTTGTAGAGAGTGAGCAAAACTTCATGAAGAAGACCTTTTATGCATGCCTGAGTCAAATGAAATCTATGGTAAAGAAAACATAATTATGTCTTATGTTGAGGCAATAATTTCTTTTAGGAATATTGCAATTGTGGTCTTTGATGAGCATGTTGAACCCATGTTGAACCCTTGTCAGTCTTTTGACTCCTGTAAATGTGGAAGATTCCAAATATTTCACCTCTTCATGTGCTAGATACTTTGTAGCATAATGTAACAACTAACAAAGTGATGAGTTGACAGTATTTCTAGAAAATATGATTAAAGAATACTCCTGACATCTTCAGGATGCTCTCTCTGGTCTATCTCCCTATCTCTTGCACCTTCTGCTTGAATTCTGAAAAAAAAATGCCAGGCTGTGAGTTTCGTTCAAATTTTGATGTGTGCTCTTGACTTCCCCTGTCCAAATTGACAACTCATCATGCCGGAAAAACAGTTGGTGTTTTATCTGAAGACATAGTGATGTACATGGTTTGTATATAGGGTTGTGGCTTTTTGTATTTCAAGAATGCATCACATACATGATGCTGTAAATCAAGGTTTTTTTGGTGTATGCGGTTGATTATCATTGAGCCTTATTAACTAATGATTGAACAGGAAAGCAAGATGGATGCTCGTTTGAAGATTCATGGACGGTTACTTGCAAACTATCTCTGCTTGCACTCTCCAGACACGTTTTTATATCCTATGATTTTCCCTCTGGAGAGCCTTACGAAGGCTATCCAGGAAAGTGGAATTAAAAGAAGAAGCTCACAAACAAACATGAAATCATGTTCCTGAGATCCAGGGACCCAGCTGCCATGCATAACATATTTCTAGTGTGAGTGCATGGAACCCTCTTGATAATTTAGTCTGAAACAAGTGGTATTCTCTCTTTTTTTTCTCAAATTTACACTGCACAGTGTCGATTTTGTTTTGTTTAGAACTGCCTTAATTAAAGGACTATATTAATGCCCCATTTGTAAGATTGGCAATCTTAATCAGACCGATTGCTTAGGGATATGAGTCCACTAAATTAGGGACTATTCATATGAGAAGAGTGTTTAGGTAAGGTTACATCATAATTAAAGTTATTCATATATACCGGTAAGCACATCTTTAATTGATCTGCTGAGAATCAGAAGGTAATGTTGACTCATACATTTTATCACAGATTTAATTTTCTCCCGGTTTTCAGCAGATGAGATATGATTTTAGAATGGCCACTCGTTGTGGAAAGCTTTCACTAAAAATAGCATTAATGCTTAGGTAGAACATTGTTTTATAACTGATTGTCGTATTGATACAAGCCCTTTTACATGACCTAATTGTATAGTTTATCAAAAGGCTGTAGAATTAATGTTTCGCCAATGTACATGTAGATTTTCCTTGTGTGAATAGGGATAGGGTGACTTTCCATTGGGTGCCAAATATGATGGAGAGTCTATTTTCAAACTAACTTTTCTCAGCGGGCTACCTAACCTGACTCATTAAACATTCAAGACCTGAGGCAAGGCAAAAAACAAATTATGGTGAAGAGGAGACTTAATTAGTTAATCTAATTGCCATTTATCTAGGGAAAACAAAATCTGAGAAGGATGCCCTGGTTCTGGGTAATCAAAATGATCAAGAAAGAATTCATGGACATTTTAAAGAGAGATGGAAATGATGGATGGTTTCATAAAGTCCTGGTTGTCTAATTCAAAGTGATGCTAACTTCCTGAAGGATGTACAGTATTCCCAAGTAGGTCAGAATCGTATTCATGTCATGGTTGAATTAGCATCAGGGATAGCATGCATGTCGTTGACATTTCAATTCATTAATTATCCTCATTTGGTGAATTGGAATGAAGGCCTGTTGTCCTTCTTTCTCTGGTTTTCAGATTCTGATTAGCATCGATGTCCTCTTGATTTTGGAATAAATTCATAACAACACTTCATGTTTTATTCAGTCTGCATTAGGCCATATTTTGTAATTTAATGGAAAGTAATTTGAACTCTGATTTTAACTGTAGTTGTATATTTTAGAGTAGTATATTTAGCATTCAATTTTCAAATTAAGTGATTTATGATCCTTGTAATTTAGAGGTTATTAAATCAATTTCGGTGAAGTCTGTACTTTTGAGACAACTCAGAAAACGGGATAATTTGATCATCAATTTTGTAAACTAATATCTGCTATTACAAATTGGGTAACAATTATACTTCTCCTACTATCTGACTGAGACAGACAGCATGAGCAAAGATGTATATATGAAGTTCAAAAGACAATGAAGTTGATAACTCTTTACTTAAATTTGTTAGTTTAGGCAAAAAGCTAATTGCTGAAACTGTTCAAAGACTATAGAATTGGAATTCAAAGTGCATCATTTTCTATTTCTTTTTGAGGTGCGATGGTATAGGAAATTGGGGGATCTAAACTAGAACATCCTTTCTGATCATATCCCACTTTTTCAAAGACCTGTTCATGAATGGACACTTACTTCTTATGGAGATGTGAATGCACTATAATGGTTGACTCTCCAGTTTGAAGCCTGAACTTGTCTCATCGGACACCAAGTGTCAATTTGCTTAGGGTAGGCAGCGTTACAACCGATTCCCCAAAGCCCTTGCCCAAGAAATACATGCACAGCCCTCCGGAGTCAGTCAGGCGGAGACGAGTGAGATGCGGAGATGTGACAATTAACAGTGAGAAATTGCATGAATATCAATGGAACGAGGAGAATGGCTTGTACGTCATGAATGTTGAAGGCCATGGCTACAGTATACCAGTTCCAGATGCATTTTTAATGTTTCATTACTGGTAGATGAGGTGGAAACAGGAATAATATTAGGATGGGAAACTTGGAGCTGACACAACTTCTTGCACACATACTTATATTAGACTTGTGTAGGTTTTCCTTTATACATATGTATGACTATTTCACCAACCATTCTTTGAATGTAATAAATTAACACACAATGTCTGACTGCAATGTATATAAACTTCTGTAATTAAACATCTAAGCTGCAGAGAGATGAAAGTCTGAGAAAGTGAATGACGTAAAAGTGTATTTCTATGCGATGTCAAATTTCACTGAGAGATAGGGAGACAGAGAGAAAGAAAGAGAGAGATAACAGATGAAATCATGAATTAATTTTTCAAGAATTTGTAAGAAAACTAAAAACTAAAATATTATAATGTCTTCTCACTGAAGAGATCCCTACATTGCTGAAACGTGAAAGGGAAAAGAGAGGGGCATTTTCTTCGAAACCTAGAAACACAGCACTTCAAGAGATGTTCAGTTTGTAAATCACAAATGACACATAGACCACACTGAAGCGTCAACCTTGACGCGTTGTGGTAAGATCGTAGTAATCAAATCAGACATAAAATCATGTCAACTTGACTATCGCCTCAAACATAAAATTAGAACATCAGGATATAACCAGTGTCACTTGTTATTTTTCATATTCTAAGAAGTTCTTCTATCTGCAGAAGAGTCAATGTCATTCATGTTTTAAAGTGCATCTGTGTCATGATGTCTATTTGTTGTCATGTTCAAGAAGCATGTTTGCATGCAATAGCTATGAGAGCTGGGGGGGGGGGGCATGTGCCCCAATTGACAATGGATTGGAAGAAAGAAAGAAAGTAGAGAAAAAGAGGAGGACATGTGTAATAAAAAGAAAGAGAAAGAGAGAAATAAGCGAAAGGACGGAGGCAACACGAAAAGAAGATATTACAACCCATTCTCACACCCTTCTCTCACCCAATGGTGAAATCTAACATTTCATTCACTGATGCCCCCCCCCCCCAATTTTTTTTTTTTATATATATCCCCTCAATAGCGCCTTCTAAATGGTTGGACCCATGCTACAGCACTATTTGCACAGAATTAAACATTTGCTTCATTAACAAGTTGACAACAGGATTGAACAACTTCCCCCTCCCTCCCCTCCCCCAACTATCGCCTCCTCTTTCATTCTGTTTGTTTCTTGGTGTAAATCTCTACCGGTAATACTCTCCCACACGTCATCATCCGTGAACCATCGCCGATTATTGTCTCAGTTACAGTTGATCCTTTGGGTTTGCTTCATTAGTCATCTATCTCTGGGACCTGCATCTTCGTTCGGATCATGAGTATCGATGGGGGAATGGGATTATGATAATGGTGTCCTTGAAGGGTATATTGTCTGATGAGAGCTAAAAGGACATTCATTTTGTGTCAAATGACATGAGTTAACACCTTTCTGGCTCTGACATTAAACAGGGCAACCGGTATATCAAGACTCAAGAGGATTAGCAACATGGAGGTGCATACTAATGAAGCTCTAGATTATTTAACCGTTGAAATGTTGATGACTACTGTACGCTTTAATTAACTTATCCACTGAAAAAAACAGTATGAGGGTAATTCGAATACCTCTATACAATATGTGCCACGTGGGTTTTAAACAAAACGTTAATCATGACTTCATGTCCAGAAATCATGTTGAGGAAGATCAGACTTAAAAAAGACATGTTTTGAAATTTGAAGTATGCTTTAAAAAAACTGGAACATGTCTATCAATCCTTATGAAACATACACTGTAGGACCTGTACATCAATACACAGTTCAACATCTGAGGATTATAAATTATCAGCCATTGCTTACAGTACAATGTCAAGAAATAGTTTTTTGAAGATCAGTTTACAAACATTTTGTTTGGGAAGACTTTTCTTTCCAGCTCTGAAACCCTTGGATCACTTGAGAACATATTACCTTCATCATCTAACATTATAAAGTTCTATATATTTTTGAAGATCAAATCATCAATCATTACTTGATATGAAAATTTGTAATTTTAGAAGAAAATCAGTTAGCAAAAATATATGATTCCTTGTTCTTATGACCTGGACCAGCTACCATTTCAGATTTAAAACAAATTAAGACAGTTCATCTTGTGCCGTCCACGTTATGGGGTATACATAGGCTGTATGGTAAAGATCCAAAGAGTGGGGGTGGGGGGAGGGTAGGGGGGGGGGGGGCAGGCGACGGGCATTGAAGTTTACTTTTTCATCGCTAGACTGATGCAAATTAGCTACATTCCTGCCATCTCACGATGAGAGAGGTAATCCTGTCTGAGCTTGCAGCTCCTCTCATTACAGATCATCACTGAGCTCACTGGATGGGTGGATGAGAGAGAGAGAGAGAGAGAGAGAGAGAGAGAGAGAGAGAGAGAGAGAGAGAGAGAGAAGGGGGAGAGAGGGAGAGAGAGGGGGAGGAGAGAGAGAGAGAGAGAGAGAGAGAGAGAGGGGGGAGAGAGGGGGGAGAGAGAGAGAGAGAGAGAGTGAGAGGGGGGGGGGGGAGAGAAAGAGAGAGAGAAGGAAAATAACATGGAAAGCGAGAGGAGGATTTTACACCACTCCAGCTTAAAATAGATATCAATTTTGCTTTAAAAAGTTGAAAAAGAATGCTCTGAAGTAAATCAACAATATATCACTGAGGTCTTACTTTTATTTCTATATAGACCTCCAATAATCCAAAATCTGCACTGCCCCACTGTATATTATGAGGTTTTCCTATTTGGTGGGCATTACTATGAAAATTATGGAAAATAGCAGTGATGTCAATACAATTTTGTAAAATATTGAATACTGAATATTTAATACTGCAATGCCATGCATATTACTTTGGCCATAGAAATGCCCCCCTTGGGCCAGTGTGTACAGTGTAGTGGTAATTGAATCCACATAGCACCTACATATTTGAAATTATTATTTATATATTTATTATTAAAAGAGCTGGTTTATAAAATTCGAATTTACTCCTGATCAAGAGGATCAAAGTGTACCCATGATTCACCAATATTAATAGGAGATGTAATATGCCTTCACTTTTTATTATTGCTATGTTGTGTGAACAGGGAAGCAGTGTGGATGCATAGTCTGGAATAAACTGCTAATAATGAGGATCAGAGAAGTTAGCTTCTTCTCCCCGTGGGATTTGCCAAGCATTTGCAGGGTGATGATAGAATGTATAATTGTGTCTGTCTCTCCACCAGCAACTTAAGACAGACAATAGGGAAGGACCAACCAACAAAATATTTCTTATGTATGATGAATGTATAATGGAGCTCAGTGAGTAAACTTTTCGAAACGAAAACAAGATATATAATGCTTCACTTTGTATTAGAATATGAAACCAAAGATAAGAGATTTCATATTTACTTGTAGATTGTTGTTTCCCATCTTTGGCCCATGTCACACTCCTTGAGTCATTGCAGAATCATCTACAATTCTACATGTATATTACATGTTCTGTAAGAGTAGTGATGATATGTTCTGATTGAGCATTCTACCAGGCTAACTTCTGAAGGTAGTCCAGAGGCACAGTATGCTTCCAATAGTCCCCAGGGCTAATATTGACAAAACCTTACTAAGCCTAGTTGTCAACTTACTTTATTCTGAGTGTGAATGGATTCTAAGTGATGTCATAAATGCAGGTGCTGTGGGTACCAGTTCTACATGGACTCTTTCAGACACACTGCCTCATCTATTCATAGTAGCATGTCATTTGTATCTCCATCTATTGTCTAGTTATCTTCAGTAGATATGAAAATTACAGGTATATAAGGACTTAAGAAACAAGCAAAATTATAAATTCAGTTGAACTTTTGTCATTCTTTTTTCTTGATGAAATCAAATGCAAATGGCAGAACCAGTAAAGCCTTGTTTAGGTATGATGCGGTGTTTTTTTTGTTGGCTGATGATACATTTTTGTATCTTTTGACACAGAGCTTATTTAATAGGTGTGGGACTTTTGATGTACGCAGTAGCTATTCATGTACATGCTTTGATTTTTTTTTTAATGGCTGTGGTTTACGGTTACCGCAATTTGTGAACAAGCCTAAAGTAATGATGCCCCTTAATTTTTCACTATTCTCTTTTCTTCAAAATGCTGTCCTTCAATATTATTTAAACCCTCATAAATCCTTACAACTTAATGTCTGAGTCCTTAGGACACTCTTTATGACTTCGACTGAAAAAAAGCTGGGACTGAATAGTAGGCCTACATTCGATTAGAGTTTGCTTGACTGGTGATATAAAAGGCCTTGTCAATGTTAAGTTAGATACCTTACTCCTTAGCTCAAGTTTTAAGTTTCTTCACAGTTCCTTGAAAACCACAAAAAAGAAATCAACTGTAGAAGGCCATGCATGTTCGCTGCCTTGGTAATGAAGCATATTGTCTTACGGGTAGTTAGAAAAACATGACTTTATCATGAGTGTGCGTTTCATTGTGTGAAAATGTCATCATCATAGAGTTACTTGCTTCGTAGATTCAGGTCAAATCTTTTCTCCATCTTCCGTGTCTTCGAGACCTGATATGTGATGCTGATGATATTATTAAATTTCCATGGATGATGAAATTTGACACTTATATGATTTTCATGGCAGTCACATAATTCCTAGGTGGGTGGGGATTGCAAGGAGGAGTATGGCAACTATCCACAATTTCCGAATCATATGGCTGGGCATGGTTAAAGGTAAAGACCAGTATTGGAAACGCCCCAATTTCAAAAAATGAAATCGAAGCTCTCATTACCAATCATGTGAAAGAATATGTTTTGACTAATACATGATGATAAAAAATTTGCTTGGAAACCACCTACTAATTCATATATTTGGTAAATTTGTTTCTCTCATGGTCTGTGAGAGATATAGGGTAGTCCCATATACATCTTTCTGTGTATAGTGCTTGTAACTTTACGAAGAATGGGCCAAATTTCTTATCATTTTGATGATTCCAGAACCTTGCAGATGCTAGATGCTAGATGATCAACCTTTTCTGATCGATTCCACAACGTTTCTTTCACAATGCAATCGCATGACCATAACTGGTCTTTACCTTTAAGTATTTTCATTTCTTGGAGGATGAGTTTCATGTAATCCATGCATTACATGTGCAGTCAATATAAAAGAGATATAAAAGGGAATAGTAGAGAGCTTGTTTTCTAGGGAAAAAAAAGATGGACAAGATAGCAAGAAAAGAAGAAAATATTGACAGAAGTTAAGGACAAATTTCTTTGTCTAACAACAACAATTGTGGTATTTCTGGTGCATTTTATAGAAGAAAATGAATGTAATCAATACTCATATTTTCATTGAAATTCAGCTAAGTTTTGTGAATCTTTATTGAAGTACAGGAAACTACTTTTGTTATTTATGTCTAGCTCAATGTGAGGCTTTGATGATAGCAAACAAATGGTATAGATTTCAGTAATTATACAGAGAAATCTAATAAAAGATTATGTGAGACTTTTCATCACCTTTAATTGGCATACATTGACATTTAGAGAAAGACAGATAGTGGTAATTATCCTAGTAAAGTAGGCCTCATGTAGTTTGAGAAGTCACCCTGCCACTCTTTCAGTTTTGTTTCATCATATCAGGCCGCTACGTATTTTTTTCGACGTTTATCGCCAAAATGACACGTGTCTCTCTCATGTCACCTCCACTTATTTCCAATCTCATTCTTTTCCTGGGCATGTGTCTGATGTCACATGACCTGTCTATATGAAGCAGTGTGAAATTAATAGTTCCTTTGGGCCATGTTTTTGTAACTCAGAACATTTTGCATTTTCAAGAATATACATCATAGTTTCATTCATCCTGAATCTCAGAGATGATTCAGTGGCGGTCTGTGGGTTTCAGGCTTGTTTTGAAATGATATGAAGGTATTATTCATTATTGAAGATGGAAAGAGGGATGGGAGATGATTTGGAGGCAGATCTCATGGTACCGACATAAATGGAAGCGAGGTAATGAAGAAAAAGAAAATCAAAATATTTATAATTTTCAATACTTAGTAAAATAATTCTAACTGACTGAAATACATAATGTCTTGTGAAATGGAGCATGGAAATACAAATAAAAACAAAATGTGCCGAGTTCTCTCATGGCATACAACCTTTTTTGTTTGAAATGATTAAATGATTTCATTAAAGTAAATTAAAAATTATACACATACATTTTTGCATTTTCGCTTGAAAATGTGAAATTTTAGCTTAAAAAGTTGCATGAAGTGAAGAAAAATTATATAGGCCTATCTAGTGTTGTTTATTTGCGCCCCACAAAAAAATAAAAAAATAACCTCTCCCCAAAAGACGAGGGAAGTAGGTAAAATGAGATGAGAGACTGGCATTATGTTCCTTTTCCAGTGTATTTTGAAGACTCTTTTACAGATGAGGTAAACTATCTTGAAGGGAAAACTGTGAGAAAGGAAATGACCAACAATACATCTGTCAAAAACATTAAAACAATGAAGCTAACAGGTTATGATTTCTGATTGAACTTTGTCCAAACAAGGCTGAAAAGCAGACTGTTCTCAAACTCTGGCCAGAAATGATTTAAATTTTCAACAATCTCTCTAATGGAGATTTCTCGTTTCCTCTTGGCGTGATTCAAGTCTCTCTGAAAGTGGAGAAAACATAAAAAATTATGTCTGATTGAGTCATAATGCCAGTCAATCTGTCTGCGGCTCTTTTTTGGTTGCCGGGGGCGACTATCGGACAAAGTGTGATTGTCTTCTCAGTGGACGGATGAGTAATCATTAACAATAGAGAGCTGTCTCTTCTGATTTAGATCTGGGCATTCTAGATCTACCCTGGGTACAGAGAAGCCTCCATCCCGCTGTCTCACTTTTACAGGCAACAGAAGGGCATTTTGAGGGGTCTTCAAGGGGTGCAAGAGAAAGTAGCCTCCCTGCATTTGCTCTACTCACAGGCTACAATATAGTGATCCCTTTTTTAGGGGACTTAGAGGGGTACACTGAGAAGTCTTCATTCTTTGGCCTCACTTACAAGCAGCACAGAAAGAGAGAGAGAGAGAGAGAGAGAGAGAGAGAGACATATATACCTTTGGAGGGGGCTTTCGAGGGTTGCAAGAGAGAACGAAAACTTCCTTCATCTGTTTTATTCAAAGGTTGCTAGCAGAATGAATTCCCTTTGAGCCTTTTGAGGGATCTTTGGAGGGGCACAAGAGAGAAAAGATCTCCATCCATCCATCTATCTCACTTGCTTGCAGTGAAAGAGAGAGAGAGAGAGAGAGATGTCTCCTTTTTTCAGCTTTCTTGTGAGCACATTAGGTATGACACCCCCATTAAAAATGGTATAGCAATAACACCCGTTCTTGGAAGAAAGCAAGAAGGTTTGTGACTTGGCTATCAGTGAGATCTTAAGCCCCTGAGAGAGACATCACTTGGCATGAAGCGTGAATCATTCATGTTGCGTGACTTCCAGGTGAAAATCGGAATGACATTGTTTGTTTTCCCTTTCATTGTGAATGTACCCCTTCCTCAACAACTTGTAGATCATTTGTTGACAGAGCAAACTTGCCAACCATTCATGAGCCAAGTAGCCGAAAATTACAGCCAGGTTTAAATGATTTTTGTATGAAATAACAGTTTATTTTTTGTGGGGGGGGGGGGGGGGGCAGAAAACATTTTTTAATGGAGTAATGTGTCATCGGTTATGAGCTGGCATGCATTCAGAAATGCATAAATATACATGAATTCTAGGCAAAGCAATGTTTTGGTTAAATGTTGTCTATGAAATTAATTGTACTGGAGAGTGTGATGTGGAGAAAGGGATTAAGAAAAAGACAGAGATACAGAGAGATGCAGACACTGAGACATAAATTAAGGAAGAGAAGAGAGAGAGAGAGAGAGAGAGAGAGCAAGAGAGAGAGAGAGAGAGAGAGAGAGAGAGAGAGAGAGAGAGAGTGAGAGAAGTGGATGAAATGAAGGCGAGGAGGAGAGCAGGTAGACTGGGAGAAAGAGAGATGAGAAGGACAGAGGAGATGTAGAGAGAAAGAAAAAGAGGGAGATTTTTTAAAAGAGATAGAAAGGGAAGGTAAATTGAGAGAGAAGGCTGTTCCAAGAGGGAGATTGAGAAAGAGAGCTAAAGGAGAGAGAATGGGGAAAGGTAATGGGGAGGCAGCGAGAAGGGTTACTGTAATCATATTTCATGCTTTTATAATAGTTGAGGCATGCATCATCATATTATCGATCAGGTCACCCCCTGTATATACATAAGCATGCCTAGCTAAGCCTCATCCCCTAGATAGATCAAGGGCATGGAAAACACCTGCCTTGAAATGGAATGAAAGACCCCTCAACCTCCAGGCTCCCTATTTCAACCCTAGCTATATATACATATCCCATTAATCATCATTTGGTGACATGCTCAATATTATATTTTAGGGAGCAGGAATTATGGAGAAAAACCTTTCCTTTCCTGGCAGGTAACCAACAGGTAATAAAGTCTTGCCAGCAAGCCTTTTATTAAGTCAAAGCAGACCGGGAGCCAAATATCTGAAAAAGCGGCTCCCGGTCCTTAATTTTTTTAGAGAACCGGGAGCCGTTTTCCAGGACCAGGAGCCGTTTCCAAAATTGATGAAAATATGTATTCTTTTAAATTATGTTACCTTTTATTTATACATACGGTAGTTTAATTTGTACAGTTTACATTTTGAGCACTCTTATATTAAATCACTCATACCTTGGATAAATCTGTCATATGTAGTTGTTGTAGTTCATGTTTAATACTATTTTCATGCCGTTAAATGTCAAAAATTGAAAAATGTTAGGAAGGGGAGAATTAAATTATTTTTATAAAAAAAATACGTAAGAAAAACCATCTATAATGACAATGCAGAGCTGCCAACCTGTCACTTTCAAAAAACATATTACCGGTATTCAGCTTGAAAAAGCATATTTTAGGTGAAAAAAAAGATTTTGCCTGTTTAACGGGTTTGTTATTTAGACCTGTCACTGAAAAAAAAAAAAAATAAAAAAAAAAAAAAATAATAATAATAATAAAAAAAAATTAAAAAAAGATTTGTTAAATATATTTACCTATTTGATCAAAAAAATCCATTATTTAAAACATCACAGAATTTTAGTCAATGAGTACGAGGGCCGCTGAATCAAGGCAAGTCTGGAGTTGCAATCAACTTTGTACATAAAGTCAATGCATCAGCAGGTCCGGTGTTCTGTTTTTCATTTGGCTTTTTGAAGATACCATTACATCCGAAGGGCATGCGATAGGCAAAAAAAACTGGCAACAAAATCGCCGATTTCTTGATTTTTAGCGCTATTTTGATGAAACTGTTTCTTAAACCTGGGCTAAACCCCCGTGAGCTTTGGAAATATGACTCCGATTCCGCATTTTTGACGGCAAAATTTGGCTTTTGGGATCGATTTTTGGAAGTTACATCGAGACTTTCTTGTACTGACACTGTGTGTGTAGTGCAGTACAGCACTGATGTCATTTGTGTGTGTATGCATGGCTTGGGGAAATGCGCTCGTCTTGGCTTTGAGTGGTGTACATCCCCTGTATTGTGTGCTCCGTACTCCGCTAGGAGTAGGAGATAGCGGCCGCTCGTATTAGTGCTGCAATTGTTTCTGGGCGATTTTAATTAGGATTCTCATTATGTAATGATTTGTTAGGGTTCATTCAGTCCATGTTTAACTCGTATCAAGTAAGTTTTTGTCACATTTGTGAACATTTAGTGCTAGACATGTGGAAGTTTATGAAACAGAAAATGTTAATTCTCCCAGACCGGGCGCCAGAAATAAAAATGAACCGGCGCCCGGTACTCATTTTCCCCGTCTTACCGGGCGCCAAAAGTCAGGGACCGTAGGGTAAAAATCGCCCGGCGCCCGGTTAATAAAAGGCTTGCTTGCCAGGTGCTTCAGCTCAAAATGAATTTATTCAGTGAATTTGTTTTGTGCATTATCTGTAATCAGATTCCTGACTGTTGAAGGTCGAAACATGAATTGGAAAATCAGAAAGTAATAATCTAAAATGTATTTAAAAACTATTATTCATATATTTTGATTGGCTGAAAGCTTTGAACAGTTATACTGCAGTGTTGCACATAAAATGGATGGTGTGTTGCTGATGTACATTCTATTTACTGCAACATTGTGAATTAAATTGACAATTTCATTTTGTCCAACAAAATGTTTTTATACAATGGAGGTAAAGATACGTATTTGAAAATGTTATTTATCAGAATGGTATGACGGGTTTGCAAATATAGATAGACCTGTTTTGTATTGTTATATATGTTATTTTTAGTTTGTTTCAACATATGTCCTTTCATACGTAGATGTCAAATCAAATCAAATCAAATCAATTAAAGATGTCTGCTGCTGATAAACTTGAAATGTTTACCTAAAGAGTTCATTAATCATCCTACCTTGATGTAAAATGATATGACTCCCAATATTATTTTATTAACTTGAAGAGGAAATGAAATAAGGAACTATCCTAGGTCAGTTTAGTTTAAGCTTGCTGTACTTTAAGGTTCCTTCCTGGCTTTTTACCTCTCGGCTGTATGGAGAGCAAAGCTTACTTTCCTGTCCCAGTCCGAGACAACATCCGCCTTCCATGAAAGGACAGGCCAAGCGAAACTGATTTATGCTTTCTAGTACAGTATGTTGAGAGTCGGAAGGTGTTTACTGTTAACTCTACGTTATTAAGTATATCACTTAATGCTTTTATGTCTCTCAGCAGGTAATATGTTTAAGTGGATTTAAGTAATATGATTGTTTGGTTCATGATCAGTGAATTTCTTTAGATTTTTTTTCTTGGGGGGGGGGGGGGGGGGGGGGGAGATCTCTACTGAATGGGAGAATTATAAATTAAATGAATTACATTGTATAGTTGAAAAAAGAATTAAGAAAAACATATACATGTATTTTATACCATTACCATCAAGCATTTGAATTTGTTGTAAAATATGGGGAGGGGTGCAGTAAATCATGGATGAATTATATCCAAATCTCTTCAATAAATTGATTACCCTGGGCCTGTAATTACATTTGCATATTAGTCTTGCAATTATAATTAATATTTTTTTACATGGGAAAGCTTCTCATAAGTTACAGCCGACTTTTACACATTTGTGTAGAGATTAATGTATGGCTACACCACAACAGCATTTCCTCATGCTACCCAAGTATACTCCTCCATAACTTACGTACTTGCATTGAGATTCGCCTGACATTTGTTGACTAACACGTGTTAGGACACTGAGGAAGCTTCCGAAGCTCATTTGGATATCATCCAGACCAATAATGGAATAACCCTCAAGTCATCGTCTCATCCAACTATGTAACCCTGGAACCCCCCCCCCCCCCTCTGTTTCAAACAGTCGAACCCAAGCACTCCATACCCAACCCCACCCACTTAACCCCTCCCTCTCTACCCCTCCCTCTCTACCCCTCCCCCTCCTCAACCCTTCTTCCATCCAGACCAACCCTGGACCCCCCCCCCCCCCGGTCCCAAACAGTCGAACCCAATCACTCCATACCCAACCCCACCCACTTAACTCCTCCACATCCCATCCCCCCCACCAACCCCTCTCCCTCCCCCCCCCCCCACCAACCCCTCTCCCTCAACTCCCTCGCTACCCCATCAATCCCTCCTCTTACTTAATCCCTCCACCCCTCTCCCATCAACCCCCACCCTTTAATCCCTCCACCTCTCTCCCTTCAAACCCTCCACCCCTCTCCCTTCCAGCCCCCACCCCTTTCCCATCAACCCCACCCCTCAATCCCTTCACCCCTCTCCCTTCAAACCCTTCACCCCTCTCCCTTCCAGCCCCCACCCCTCTCCCATCAACCCAACCCCTCAATCCCTCCACCCTGAACACTCCCTGATAGGAACCCAAACACACTGCATACAAAACAGACGACACAGTTGCAAGTGCAGGCAGACATCGATTCAGGTAGCATGGCATTAAGTAGCATTTCCCATCCCTGGCTTGACGAGATCCTGTATCACGGCAGGGTAATTGCGTTATGATAGTTCATCGCTCAGAGATACACTTTCTAAGTCTGATGATAGGGGTATATCCCACCGCTCTCGTTGTCGTGACTATCAAAACCTGTCTGGACTGTGAGTGAGAGATGTTAAACTTGAATTGCTTTTTCAAATGTGAGTATCTAGAGTTGAATTTTACCCAGTCGAAATTCATTCAGAAGAAGATTGTCTGTGGCTTGCATTCATCTGCTGCTTGTAATTTATTGGATCGGGATTGATTGAGGATTTCATCTGTGTTGTGATTATTGAGAGACAATCACAAAGTTTATGTTTTGATGTGAGTGTCATGATCATCAGTGGAATTTTGCTGAGTAAAAACGCAGTTGGAGGAAGATTGTTTATGGAACACATTCATGTGCCACTTGTAATTTATTGGACCAGGAATGATCATGGATCCTGTCTGCGATGCGCTCAATAAGAGACAATGAGGCTAATAAGCCAGTTTTTAATTTTTAATTGATTTGGCATTAACCACAGGAAAAGATCAATTTTCCTTCCTCTATCCAGCCACCTTTGGTTGATGTTTATTCAATATTCATTTGGAACATGTACCATTGAATGGGATTGACTGCCCATTAAAGTGGTTTAATAATCATTGTGTATATATGTCATTGCTCTGGAGCATTGCAGCATCAGTTTGGATCTTTCTTTTAATTTTTAATTCAGGATTATCCAGAAGGTTTTCCATTCAATTCTGTATGGACAAATCTGTGCTTTGCTGCAAATATGAATGGATGACCATATTCATCTCCATTTCATGACCGCATTGACAAAGGCAGGGTATCACTTTTGCTGTTGTTGACTGCAGTAAGCTTGGTTTTTCAGGCAGTCACATATACATGTACTAGATACATGGATAGAAGATTTCTTCACTGGATGTGTTTCTATTGGAAAAGTGTTCATTTGTGGTGATTTTGCTTATGCAATGAGTCTATTCCAGTCTATTTGGACCAGTTTTGATCAGTCAAAAGGGCTAGTATTTTACATACACTTGGATTTAATGATGCTAGTATTGATGTGTTTAATTGTGAGAAGTCTCCTATGGAATCACCCATTTTAATAAGGAGATCTTTTGGTCATATGTCCATTTTTTAAAATGCTAGATTTGTGTAATATTGCAAGTGCATGTAGTAGTGCAGAATCTTCAGGACCAATGTAATTTAAGGTTAGTGAAGTGGTGATAATTTGTATTGCTTTTTAATCAAGTTTCCCTTGTGCAGCTGCAAGAAAATTGACAATTGATTACAGGGAAGTATATAATACAAATACAAGTACATGAAGGTGAAGCAATATGCAATATCCAGATAATACATGTATGCTAATGCACTCTATGGAGAGGCCCCCCCCCCCTCGAAGGCTGTACATTGGGCTGGAAAGTGGAGGGGCAGGGCCACATCCCACTCCCCCCCCCCCCAATTGTACATGTGACATTCTGTTAACTTGTAATATTACACTTCGTATTGAACAACAAGTGCAAATTTGAAAGGAAATCTTGTCCAGAAAGCCACGCAGCTTCTTAAATTATTATTGATTTGACTAAGTCCACTGTCTTCAATGACAATCAATTCAGGGTACAGTTTTTCTAGGTCTGCATGGCTTGAATTTCAAGGAAATAATGTGATTTTGCACTATCCTGAATATTTGACTGTTAAGCGTGCTTCCTCTGATCAAATGGTTTTAACTACAAATTGCTCATAGACTTATCTTACTCCGCAATTCGATCTACATTCAATAAAAAAGGCATGTTTAACCATGAAAATGTAAGCATATTCTTGATATTTGAAAATCATGATTTTTATTCTTCAATATGACTTTGCGAAAGGTTAGATATTAATTTCTTATTTTTTTTTAATATGTTTTACATAAATCCCTGTTATGGCACTAATATCATAGAAATGTCATTAATCTATATTTGCCACTAGATACTAAATAAATGGATTTTTAAATTTTGTTAAAATGAAAGTATGAGTAAATAACATTCCTGGGGCAATGTAATTACATTTTGCTCGATAATTCAGAGTTTTCCAACAACTTGATATACCCTACTCTAGACTCTAACTTTTTCTCATTAAAATTCTAGATTCCTTTCAGGTGCTGCATTAAACCAAGGTGATTAATTAGCTCATTCTAGGCTTTTGAAGCGACACAAGAGCATGTTTATCATTAGGAGTTCCTTCCAGCTATATCTCTTAGGGTTCATATTCTGTTAATCCGTCACGTCACCGCCTCCTCGACCGATGGGGATCTTTCACAAACCGAATCCATTCGAGGTCAAGTTCGCGTAACTCTCGTCGTCATCGCTCTACAGTCAAGAGGAAAAGAAACCCCTCTTCAATTAATTAATAGTGTATCAAGATTGCATCAGGGGTGGCTCACTCAACCTTCTTCTCCTTTTCAGTTTATCAGAGCGAGGGCCGTCGACTCGAAAAGTCAAGGACCCGGCAGACGTCACGGTCTGTATCTAGACCCGAGTATGAGTAGCATAAATTGAGGTGGATTAAACAGAGACAAGAAGGTTATAGGAATCATGTCTCTTGTTATCCCCCATGCTGCTTGGTCTGGAGCAATATTTACTCTCCCTATACTCCCTTGACATGAACTTGTTGTTTTACATTTATTAGTGAATATTGGAAGCATTTAGCAAGTGTAAGAATTTTTTTTGAAGGTGGGGGTCTTATAATCATTTCATAGATGTCGGATGAATAACCCCCCAAGTCATTGAAATAAAGTTAAAATTCAAGTTAAAATCCTTATTTTTGTTATGCCTTCAGAGAGAAAAATGATGATTTTTAGATTTCTTGTTTGCTTGTGGATATGGGTTGAGATGTGGCATACCGGTACATGTACATGTATATATGACAACATATTCCAAACTCACCTACTTTTAATCAATATGCCATCTCACTAAAATATTTGTTTCTTACAGTATGGTGAAAAGAGTCCCTCTCTTCGCACAGATATTCCAAAAGAGAAGTCTATTTGAATTACAACAAAATTATAGGCAACTATTTGTTTCCAGTCTCATCTGAGCAATAATTCCCCTATACCAAACTCCAAAAGACACTTCAGTGAAGGGTCTTACAAGGGAAATTATAGCGGGCTTGCACTTGAAATGTTTATTCCAGGTAGAATCTTGTTGAAGGATTGTGAATCTTGTCGAGTCAGTCTGGAAACTCATCCTGGATTTTCTCCTTTCGTCTTTGGATTTCATCCTTCACATCCTTCCTGATTATCTTTCCCTCTTCCCCCTCTCTTCCTCTCTCTCTCTCTCTCTCTCTCTCTCTCTCCTTCTCCTTCTCTGTGTCTCTTACCCTCTCACTATCTGTCTCTTTTCCCTTCCTCTCTGTCTCTGTCTCTTTTTTTCCCTCTTGCCCTGTCTCTGTTTCTGTACCCACTTTGGTCTCTCTCTGTCTTTGTTTGCCCCCCTCTCTCTGTTTCTCTTTATTGGAAATGGAAATACCTAGAAAGAAATGATGAAATGCATAAATCCATAATGCGATGAGCTAACACTAAATATTTTTTTACATAGCAACTTTTCTTTTCACGATCGGTCATAATTGCCCGTTACCAAAGTTTTATTATGTTTATAATGAAAATGCACAAAAATGCATTTTTACAGACTCACAATAACAGTCCTCACTGATTACCATAACCATTCCTCATTTTCTCTATAGCTACCCATTAAGCAAGGTAATAGTTATTTCAAGCGTGTGCTTTAAACTACCAGAATTATTCAAGACTTCTGGTAACAATGACCACTTTGCATATATCCATCCTTTGTGTTTGTGTATCGCTCTCTCCCTGTGTTTCTCTCTGCTCGCATCTTCAGGTAGATATAAAGTCCCACGAAAAAGAGGCTTCCTACCCTTGGGAATATCCTCTTTCTTTCTTTCTCACGACTAAACATAAGCTTTTGCAAAAAACAAACCACATGATGGTCCTTTCTCAAACCCCCTTGCTCTTCTCAAGCCAAAGTTCAAGTCTATCCTTAAAGTGCTGCCGGAAATACAGCATAATCTTTTGGTTATTTCCACGTTTATCGCCCGGCTAGAATCTCAATTTGATGTAGATTTGAAGTATGTACTCCTGCTTGTATTCCACTTCTAGTACACTTCATGTTCTATGTGACAATCTTCTCTGAATTTTTAACACAGAAAATGTGTTTTCTTTCTTCTCTCTCTCCCTCTCTCTCTCTCTCAGATTCCATTTAACTTTCTTCTTTCATTTTTTTCTTCATAGGATGGGGAATTGTCAAGTTAGAGCTGTACACTATATAAAGGAATGATTCAGGTTTTCAGAAAATACCTCTGACCACATATTTATACTTCTTTACTGATTTTAAGAAGAACCAAGTCGAAAATACATGAGAAAGTATATTTTTCTTCACCTTGTTAGCACGGACCAACAGAAGAACAGCCTTTGGCTGAAGTTGGTGCCGTGCAAAAATAAAATAAACTGAACTGAACTGAACTGAACTGAACATGATTATATCTGTTTTCTGATTTTCCTCCCAATCATATTGGTCATATTTCATCTACCTCTTCTACTTTCTTTTCTCAATTTCAAATAAAAGTAAACTATGCAGAATAGAAAAGGCTCAAAATGTATTATTTATGTAATTAGAGCATTTTTGCCAGATTTAATTCATAAGTGTGCATTTGAAAGAAGAGTAAAGGGTTTGTTGCTAGATTTAAAGACAGCATTTTTTTACAGACCATAGATGAACTCGTTTTAGGAAGTTGCGACACTAATCACTCTACAGCGCGCTTACGGATACCGAGCTTTGCAGAAGCACCGAGCTTGGAGAATTAATCTAATAAAAACTGCAACTCAAAACCAGACAAACTTAACCATCGACAGAGTTCATTTAGATCCATGTCAGTTAGAATCTTTTCTTGCAAGACAACTTATACCATTTTCATGCTCACTGCCGAAGAGAATTGTAAAAGTTCGAACTTAATCCAGATTCCTTCTATCCCTAAATAAGAAAGAGGTTTTAGTATGAAATTCTAGATATTTTCAATTCCAGGCGACAGGAATTTGTTTTGTGTGATTTGGGGAGAATTTGTAAACTCCTGAAATTCAACATTGCCTGAAGGACTTAGAGGTTGAATTGTTTGATTCTGTCGTTGCTAGGAATACATCTTTGTCGTCTTTGGGCGCTTCGATCAGAAATGTTCATCCTCTGGTGACGTTAGTCGTGGAGGCAGGATGCAGCGAGAGCTCTAGTTTCAATCATTGGATGGGTTTTGTTCTGCTGTGGTGAGGTTTAGAAAGCCAGCGCTAGTAGCCATGGCCGAGTACCATTGGTCAGCGATCAGAGCTTGAAATGTAAATTCATGTCAGACCTTAATACCATGCTGGACGTCGGATTATTCAGATATTACTCAGCCCTGACTGACTGTCTGTTTGCAGCAGTACTTTGCAGGGCTCTTCAGGGAAAGAAGCATGTAAACTCTGGTAAGAAATGGAGTAGATCTTCTATTTTTTGCACTAGTCAAGGATTTACAGTGTTATTCATCATTTCTGCTGTGGGATTGTTTTGTCATTGAGATAAAAATGAGGAAACATTTGTTGATTCCTCTGTCATATTTTGATTCATTGTTTACTGGTAGAGACTTTGTGCTGTTGGCATTCTTCAAATCACTTGCCATAGTTGTCAATTCTTCTCCCTGACAGTCGGAATCATCGGGGGATTGTTCGGAAAATAATTAGAGACCTGATCTATCGTGACCTGTTTTGACAGTTAAACCAAGAGACATTGCCAAATTCTCCTCTCGCTTAACGAAACATTGCCTCGGGGTTCAGAAAGTTGCAGTGCTGGAGAAGCCTGCAATTTTGCATGCACCGATGTCCAGTGCGACATGGACAGTACATAGGAGAAAAATTCAATTGGATTTAAGCAGTATTCTTCTATGGCTCAGTTTGCATTTGATATAATGAATTGTTTTATAGCATTATTCTGTAACTAGATAAATCGAACTTCGATAAAAGATTGTATTGCAAAGGTGGCATATTCTGGCATTATTTTATAAGAAAACACGAGGTAAATGCACTTGATCTTTTTAAAAGTGATATTCACTTACCGGTATAGAAGCATTTATGATAATATTTGAAGCTGTATATTTCATTTTTTAAAAGTCTTTTTTGATCAACTGAAGCCACTTAAAATAAAATTTGATGAAACATTCATCATGTATCTCTTTGAAGTTAAACAGCCTTTTGTTCCATCCAGTCGGGGATATATTGTCTTCTCCAGCAGCTTGAATGTGTTAAGATAATCGTTAGCATAATCAAGCCTGCCCCTGACATTTCAAACAATTATGCATCGGTGACCGTCCTTACCATGCCACGGTCCTCCTCCAGAAAGAGAACGACACCAGCAGCGAGTTGTGTCGCCTTTCACATTAGCCTCCATCTCGTGAGAGAAAAGCGATCGCATCTTATGCAAGATGTAACAACTTTGACTCCGTGGAGTCGAGGAGCTATCGATGTGCTGTCTTGTTAGTTGATAACAGCAGTGGTGATGCTTTTTAAATGGATTTATTTTTCTCTTGGATTTGGAACCTTGAACAGAGAGAGGTGCATGAGTTTGGTTTGAACTTGTGACATAGTTTTGGAGGAAAAAATACAAGTAATGTCTCTCATTTTATTTCTTTTTCTGCTATTTGCTTTGCTGTTCCATTGATTCTTCAAAGCTTCGTACCGTTTATGCTGGCATATGAGTTATTTGTAATCCTACAGCTATCTGATTTGTTTTGGATTCCCTTGAGAGAGAGAGAGAGAGAGAGAGAGAGAGAGAGAGAGAGAGAGAGAGAGAGAGAGAGAGAGAGAGAGAGAGATATGATTCATTCAAGGCAAGGTCTCACGATTGTATCATGATAAGAATTGTTAATTTATTAGATAGTTTTCATTGCAACTTCAAGTATCTAGGGTAGCATTTAATTTACTCTTTTATCAAGACTAAATTCTGCTTTGATGTGTTTTGAGTTTCTGTTGTTGGAGTCAGCATATTGGTTGTGACTGTTTTTTCTTCTTCAAGAAGATGACCATTTACATGTATGACATGTAGAACAGTCAGACTACTAATGCAGGTTTTGCTAATTTGTTTTCAAAGGAAACTTGATGTTGAGTATTCTCCAATCGCTGTTGTTTTTCTAGGTTTAATCCATCAATGATGAGAAATTCATATGATGGTTGGTGCCGATAGTTTGAATAATTCATTTATATCACCATTAGACAAAGCATACATCAGTCTGTAATTGTTTGTTCATGAGAAATTCCATCAGTCTCTCTGTCTTGTTCAAGAGCTGCTTTCCTTCCAGTTGTCTAGCAAACAATACTTGTGGGGAAAAATATTGACATTTGTAAGAAAATGTGAGTAATATTTAAAGTACTTCCTCCTTGAAGATTGTACATCAACTTACAATATTCTAATTAGAGATAATGATCTGCTTCATCATAGTGGGCGGAATTATTGCAGAATAATTCTTCCTTAATGATTTGAAAGAGGAAGTAGTTGAATATAATCATCACATCTTCCAAATGTTTCATCAGTATGAATCTCAATTGCGTTGAGATGAATTATACTGATTTTGCTTTCACTTCTTTTGTCACCAGATTGGAAAAACTTCAAGTGAACATTATACATCTTCCAGATTTCAATTGATGCGATCAAATTAAAACTTTATAAATGTAATGCCTCAGCATTTCAAAGCTGTCAAATTGGTGAACTTAATTTGAGAGAAATAGGTGGAACTCTAGCTTTTTTAGCCTGATTTCCTGCTGAGTTGTTGCAGAAGAAATAAACTGTCTTACCAGGATATCACCAAAGCTTCAAGAATGGTGCTCGTTTCTCAGCCAGATTTGACGATTTTATTTGATCAAGTTACTTATTGAAGGACAAATACTGCTGTGAATATATATTTAGCATCCTTCTAAACTTTCAGTATCATGCTTCAAGTGACAAGTTTCGTAAGAAGCACGTTCAAACCGTGATGGACAATGCTCTTATTCTTACTACAAGAACAACTTATCATCTTGATTGTGAGTTTTGAGAACATAAGACACTGTACACATGAAGGAGTTTCAACTGCAGAGATATATTAGACAAACTTTTCACACCACAATCTAAATGTCAGTATGAAGGACATTGTATCATCTGCATAACATCACGTTCAGTGTGGAAAAGGAACTATTCCAGTCCATAAAAAGTTTTCAAGGAGAGACATTTCCAATGAACTTCTCCGCCATGTTCTCCCTGAGGAAGATGGGCTCCTCCCACAAGGAGAAGAAGGAGATGGAGGCGAGGGAGTTCTACCAGGAGACTGCCACGCCCAACATCATGGCCATGTTACCGGGAGCCAGGACCTCCAGAACCAATGCTGATATGGTATGTACAATCTCTCGGTAACAACTGTCAGGAAACAGAAAAGGCATCACATTTTGTGATAGGGTATTCATGAAATAATGACTGTTTGTGTCATTCCATTCAACAAAATGATGATGATGATGATGAAAATGATGAACTGATGATTATAATTATGATGATGATGAATGTGATGAAGCTGATGATTATAATGATGATGATGATGAATGTGATGAAGCTGATGGTTGACGATGGTGATGTTGATGGTATTAGGACCTCCAGGACCAATGCTGATACTATGTACAACCTCTCGGTATCAACTGTCAGGAAACAGAAAAGGCATCACATTTTGTGGTATTTATTGAATAATGACAGTTCATGTCATTCCATTAAACAATTGTAATATTAAATGTAATATTGCTGATGATTATAATGATGAGATGATGAATGTGATGAAGTTGATAGTTGATGATGGCGATGTTGATGGTAATGGAAGACGTTGTTTATGATGGTGATATTTAAAAAAAGATGATGATTGATAATGGTGTTGATGATGATGCTTGAAGATAAAATAGTAAATTTTGATATTAGTAATTATAATTATGGTAAAAGTAATATTCATATTGTTAATGAAAATGAGGATGATTTTTTGGAGTCACTTTAGATGTGATTTTTTTTTATTACATTATTTTTTTAGGCAAGGTTGACCTTTAAACGGTTTCTATAAATATCAAAGATATTTAAGTTGCAGCTTTCATATTACGCATCTACAGTGTCAGCCTCCATAGGCAATTTCAGTACCTGGATTTGTATATTATACATATAATAAAATAATGCCTGAAGCCGCTTAGGATACTGATACACCATTTGCACCTGCAGATTCATGTATATGTTTAAACTGCTGCATATAGATCAACCAGTCAATAACCATGATTAATAATATGTTAAATTATTGATCGTCGGATCTACTTGGTCAGTACGTGGAAGTAATTATTAGGCCATTGTTATTTATTGGATCGATTGTGCAGGGTTGACATTGGAGTAATTAAGATTGATGTTTGCTATTACTTCAGGGACCGGAAGAATATCGATCAAATATATGACACATTAAAGGTGCTCTACAGCATTATTCATAATGAACTCGGAATATAAAAGAAACGGAAGAATTAATCCTCCATTATGATTTTACATGTACAATTTTTATTTAAAATTATCGATAATAGGAGCCTATCTATTCAGGCAACATTCAAAAAATATTGATGCTTAGATCAAATACAGATAACTTTACTTGTGTATTGTAGTCATTCATCCTCCACTTACTTTACACCCTACATAGAAACTTTAGGATAAACAAGGAGAGAGAGAGAGAGAGAGAAAACAAAAAAAAGAGAAAGAAAAAAGCAGAATAATTGCATAGGAATGAACCCCCTTTGTAGGAGGAAGATATTACATCTTTGAAGAGCATGAGCTATTAGCTTGACACCCTGAAGCTGTAACCAGCCTGAAGTAATATAATATGGAAATTCTGTAGTCATTAAACAGAAAGATAGTGCCTTTTTGCTCTGAGGGTAGTATGCTCTGACGACCCTCTTGCCCTAGGGTGTTGGGGCTAAATGTTGAATGAACATCGATCCAGCATATTGTACCGTCCTTGTATCGTCTGTGTAACCTTTTCATCCTATCACTTAGGATATCCTTGTGTAGCCCTTTGAGGTTTTAATCGTGTGTGTAATTTATTTACAAACACCTTGACATGTCTAATGCTGTTTTATGGAGTTATGAAATTTTACAAATTATATGCTCATTTGTAAGATATTGAAAAGGGAGGTCAAGAGAGAGTTTGTGAAAACTTGAGATTAACTAGAAATTTAGATACAGAGACTGACAGATTTATTGTGACATTTTCTTTGGGTTTATATTCCCTGATTCACATGAAGCAAATGATATGATTGTCAAAGTCACATTTCAAAATTTAAAGAGGAGTACCTTTCACCTTTTTTCCAAGTATTTTAGTGGCTTAATCACTTCCTTAAGATATCAACATCTCAGGGAAATCTGAAATGCATCAATTTATGAATTACAATAACATGCTATAAAGGGTGTTTTCCTGTCGCCCACACAAAATAGATATATTGGTCCCTCTGGTCTAAGACCTTTAGAAAGTGATGAAATTTGCCATGAATCTGCTGTTTTTCCTCTTCATATTTATCCTTCACACTCATTTGGGTGAAAATGACCCATGAATGTATTTTTGTCTTGGTGTTGAAAAATGAAAATCTGTCAGTGTTGATGACTGTATTAGTTATTACCCTAGATATTAATAAAGATAACATATTGCATGCATGTACATGTAAATTGTAACGAAAGCTTACAAAATATTTCTTGGAGCCTCTCCAAGAAAAAGCAATTACATCATGAATTTAGCAATAGAAGTGTATTTTTCTCAATGCATGATTTTTTGCTTTTTTTTCTTAAAAAATCTGCATGTAAGTACAATACCCCTCTAGAATATTGATTCTCACTTTTGATTATTCACCTCATATTTGTATGTTGGTTTGTTTGTTTTTACCTGACTGCTAAGGAAGCATGTGTATGCTTGTAAGTAAACTTGAAAAGCTTTAATTAAACTCCCTTTTCAACAATGGTATATCTCTAGTGAGATGAGGCCGAAGAGGAAGGACATTACTTCCACTAATTATATCTTCGTTATTCTGTTGTATGGTTCGGTAATCCGTGATCACGTCCTGGAAAAAAAAAAACCTGCCTGCATGGCTCCAGACGGATGTCTATTTCTGGGGCCAGTGATTCATGACTATATTTTCTACCTTGGGGCATATAGAAAGGGAAAATTTTGAATGGAACGCGGTGGGAGGGTGTTTGTCATACCCCGTGTGTAAGACATGTATATTGAAATTGACCTGATATGGATGTAATGCCATAATTTGTTTTTGCTCTATGGGATAGACATACAGGTATACCTCTACTTACGCATGTAGGTTCAAGAGGAAAGGGGCTAGTTTGAATGTCAGGGGTAGATTTTGTCTTTTTGTGATCAATTGTGTGATATTATACACAAACTCTGAACGCAGAATGCTCTGTTAAAATTACCCCTAAACTGTTCCTTATTTGCTAGGGAAAAAAATGTCAGCAAAAGCTCATTTTCATCGATATTATTGTGCAGCAAAGATACTTTTGAAAGTTTGGGGACCTATTGACATCTGATAATGTAACCAACAATTAGTGAGAGAAAGAGAGAGAGAGAGAGACACACACACAGAGAGAGCGAGCAAATGAGAGACCGAAATTGCTTTTTAGATAAGAATCTAAGCGACGCAACCTACATTATTCAGAAAAAATAGTGGAAAGAACCTACTTTTCTACTTCTTTTTCCTCCCCCGTCTCTCCTCCCCCAGTTAAAGATGAGTCAATGGGAAGGAGGAGGAGGGGGGGGGGCATTAAGTTATATTATCAGCCATTCCATCCGAATTCATCCCCCCCCCTCCGGAGGAAAACCAAACCGAATCGAGACAGATAAATTGCTGTCCAAAAACCCTCATTATGACCCATTCACCAGTGCATATGCTGCTTCCTTAATAGCATTTGAAATGTCAATTGCTTTGGCAAACTCTTTTTACTCTACATTTGGCTTTTCGGTGTGACATGAATGTTTGGTGACAGTCCAAAAGCTAGCGGCAATTTGAATTTGTAATGGGAGTCATCAGTCATTTTTACGTAATTTCCAGGCTGCAAGCAAGCAGAAAGGACGTTATTGGAGAAGCGGAACAAAGTAGGGGAAAAGTTTATCCATTAGCCATGTCCCTTGCTGTTTTGTATGTGTCATTGGTGTCTCATGGGTTGGGAAGGGTTTAATAGAGAAGACAGACAAGATGGTAGAAAGTAGATATACTTGAATGCTCATGACATGGCTGGAAATTGATAATAGATAATGTCCACAAACCAAAGAAAAACATTCAACAAAGCTTCTGTTCAGACAAGAAAAGCAAAACAAATGACCTTTTTTATGGTATATATCATCCGTCTCGAGCCAGGAGGGTGTTACCTCATGTACTTTATGACTGATTTAATACCCTTCTGGCTCTTAAGAGATGATTAATTAGTAACTGCTTACGTAAATAATGTCATCAAATATTAAAATGTTTTGTAGCAAAATGTAGTGTTGCAAAAAGGATCATTTTTTTTCTTGATGAATTTGATAATATGTGACCTGGACTTCCCTCCCTAATCCATTCTCTCTGTTCCTTGATTATTTTTAATTTTGTTTGAACGTTGATACTGGTTTTATCCTCAGGTATCAAAGAGATGAATCATGCTATCTATTTAAATATATATCATATTTTTACCTTTTCATGGAGAACTTTACTCTGAAAATATTCATGCAATCATGCCTAAGTTTGTACATAGACGTAATATAGCAACAGGTCAAAGAATCCTGTATGATATCACTGTTTACTTGTGTTCAATTACTATTCAGGGGGCTTAAACTATTGCATTAGAGAGTAAAGTTAGCGACCATTATTTAACCTCATTTCATTTCCAGCATTGCACTCCCCTTATATATCCACCAGGTCAAGACCAATTTATACCCAATTTCTACTATATAGCCTCCAGTCATTGCAAAACTAACTGACCCAGATTCTAGATAGTAATTGGTCAAAGGAAATTTGGGTTTCTTTTTCTTGAATCATGCGTTTGACCTTTTTTAAACATATAGACTATTTATTTTCTATTTTAATTCCCTACTGTATTGCCTGGAGAAATCTTTTATGGATGATGCACAAGGCTGTTGAAATTACCTCGGTTTGGTTTCTTGAAAGTCTTTATGATTCTGTTATTTATTCATATGTGACAGAAATAAAGACAAACTGGTTTAGTATAGTAACATTTTTTGGACACAATTCAGAAACAGTGAGAATCATGTACATTGTCTTATTACACTTGAAAATAGAAAAAGTATAAAACCCTCGGCACAGTAGTCTACACAGTAGTTGCAATGTTTATTTAGTTAGTTAAGGTACCACCATGATGTATGTTGTGATACGTAGGAATGTAATTTGGGTCACTCTTTTCCTGAGGGATGAAGCAAGACAGACATACTCCCGGAATACTGATGGAAAATTGTAATTAATTTGCCCAGTGCTCGGGATTTACATAATTAATTTGGTTTTGATAGATGGACGATGCAGGACATGAATTTGGAATGACAATCATTTGGAATAGAAGCCCACATACCCTAGAGGTATCTATGCAATAGATAAACATGCTGGTAGGCAGGACTATTGGAGAGAGGTGGAGAGAGAGAGAGAGAGAGAGAGAGAGAGAGAGAGAGAGAGAGAGAGAGAGAGGAAGGGGGAGATAAGAGCAGAGGAGAGAATGGTGAGAAAGAGAGTAGACAGCGAAAAGGATGAAGAGAGATAAAGAGGAAGGGATAGGAGAGAAGATGGAAGATGAGAGGAGAGGGATAGGGAAGAGAGGTGAGAGGGAAGAAAGAAAGAGTAGAGAGAGTTTTTTTTATAGTAATTCGTCGCTGTTTTCAGGAAGTGACGGTAGTAAAAAATAATTGCATTGACTTTGCGTTACAATTTTCCTCACTACCGTCACTTCGTGTAAACAAGGACGAATTGTTTTAAAAAAATACCTTTAAATTATTTTGGTTGAAAAATAATTTTATCATGACATCCTGATAGATGAAGATTTGTATTACCCAACAAAAATGTTTGTTTTCTTCAAATGCCTTGTTATGGTTTTGATGGATGAGTCTGGAAGCAAATAACTAATGAATGTGTAAAAATGATGAATATGTACCAGATGGCATATCCATCATATCTTCTCAAATCTCAAGAGGCTAATTGAAAACACGAAGGAAAGAATTACCATAGTGATAGATGTGTTACCATTTTGTGTTATTGATAGTGACAGAGATTCATGGGCATTCAAAAACCTTAGAACATGGATGATTTAAAAAATATTTCCTTTTTTTTCTCACCATATGAGAGTAGCCTCTTTGAATGTATTTTTTTTTTGTGTGTGTTATGAAAAAATGTGTACAATTTGAAAAAGCCAACATGCATAGTTGAGGCTGATAACAACAATACTTGATTGACCCCCCCCCCACAAAACAAAAAACAAAAACACAACAACAACAACAACAACAACAACTTAAAAAATGAACCATATTTCTTTACCAAATCAAATAACTATACTCATTGCACCAGTACTCCACATTTTTTCTCCAACCTGATAATTTGCTTTTGAGACAAACACTGCTTTTTAAGACTTATTTTGAATATCTCAGAAAGAAGAACCTGTTTTGATGAAGATGCTCCTTAATGCTGCTATCTCGTAATCACTATCCCATGCCAGGCATGATTCCGGATTAGTCTAGATATCCTGGGTAACATTAGAAATCATTGATTCCTCTTTCATCTTGTGTAGCAGACCTGTATGCACCCTCAAGAAAAACATGGCAGTAAGAGGCAACTTGACATTTTACCAAAGACAGATTCACATTGCCATGTAATCTTTTAGCTGTGTTTTCTATAATGATACAGGTACATGGATTATGTTTAGCATTGTACAGTAGTAGTGCACCAGCGTGTAAGCTCACGCCATTGTGCTTAGTGGGAATAGGTCCTAATCTACTATAGATGTCCCTTGGAACATAGCAATCGTTAAAATTGCCCTGGTATTATCTTTGCTTTGGATGAAGTAGATGTTTCTCAGGAAAGAAACTGGAGTCTTTTGACCTAGAAATGTTTAGAAGCAGATGTATCCTGTCTCTAGATTCTATGTTTTGCTACTTGGAAAATTCTTTTTTTTTCTTCTTTTGAGTTTTCAATTTGTTAACCTTTATATTGCAGACCCAAGATTTCAAAAGATATCTTATAAAAAAGGATGGTAAAGATTTCACATAATTTGTTTTGTTGATACATATTTGATTTGATGCAGCTTTACCTGCATAAAACAATTGATAATTTTTACACACACAAAAAAAAAGAAGTTTTCAGGGTTATTTTCCTTCTGGTTCGATATACTGAGAGTACATGTATATATAAGCTTCTCCATTCAAGCATAATGTGTTGAAAGTCCAATTTATCCTTTTATCACATTTCTTTCATTTGGTTTCATAAATAGTTAGCCCCCCCCCCCCCCACCCTCCACCCATTCGTGAAGGGCTGATATATATATTTGTGGATTTTATTTGAAGAAGGAAAATAAACAGATAGTGGTGAAAATAATTTGATGACTAGTTCTATCTCCATCACCACGGTTTCCTACTTTATATTTGTACCTCCAGTCGAATCCTTTAACAAGGAAAATTTCAAGTAAATCAATGTTTAGAAGTTATCTACTTCCAAGCAATGCACTGGATTACACTTATTTCCTTATTACTCTGACACTGTCCAATGACTATAATTATCCCAAAGTAGAATCAAGGAAACAATGACAATCATGGCTGCCACAGGTCAACTTTCACTCTAAGTTTCCAATTATTAAATCAGTCATCTGAGGGCCATAAGGGCGTTCATTCGTACTTGTACATAGACTTAATGCCAATCTGGCTCTCAACAGGCACATTATGTGCAATGGTAAACTCAGATATCCTGTACAGGGTGACCTTTTTGTGGCTTTGCTTGTAATAGTGTAGATGAATTGAGATCTACAGTTTTATATCAGAGGGCAGTTAGACTTTGATTTGAAACAAAATATAAGACTATACAGACTTTAAGTAATCCTGACTTCTAAACAGGATATGCCCTACATCGCAAACAAAAAGGGAAATCAAAACAATTGTGGTAGATAAATTGTTATAATTATTGCATTACAGGATGGATCCTTTAGAAAAGATTTTCACCATGTGAAGTTGGTGCCAGATCAACGTTGTCCTTCTGAAAATTAGAATTATTCATGAGAATAATAATCCAGTCATATTAAAATGAGTTTAAATAGGATGACTATAATTAGAGTCCAAGGGATCAGATGTTAATGACACTCGGTTTCTAAGGATCATCTATTATTATTATTATACATCATTAGCCCTATAGGACTGGACCTTCAAACAAAATTTCACCATGTAAAATTTTAACCAGAACAGCATTGTACATCCAAAAATAAGATTTGTTTGTGAGATTAATCATACAGTTAAATTAGAAAAGGTTAATAAGGAGTCTATATTAAGAGTATGTCTGAAGGATTGGGTGTAAATATGACCCTCAGTTTCTGAGGATCATCTTTTATTATCATACATCATTTTTTGTTTATTATTATTTTACATCATTAGGTCTACAGTTATAGGACTGGACCTTCGAACAAAAATGTCACCATGTAAACATTTTAACCAGAACAGCATTGTACATCCAAAAATAAGATTCGTTTGTGAGATTAATAACTGAAAAGGTTAATAAGGAGTCTATATTTAGAGTATGTCTGAAGGATTGGGTGTAAATGTCCCTCATTTTCTTAATCTACCAAATAGAGGGTGTTCCCTAATTACCTTGCCAATATGAGGGACACGTAAATCATTAGTACAGGCGTTAAAGCTAGTTAATGTCGGTCATTTGCAACCATTGAAAAGGGTAATGATGAATCCAGAATAGTTTGGGAAGCAATTAAGTAATTTGAATGAAGAGATATATACGGGTGAAATACTTTTCCAAATAATGAAATTCAAAGAGAATTTGAATATACTTTGTATTCTACAAATAGGATTGTAAGAGGTATTACCTTTCTCAGGGGGAAGATCTTTTAAAAACTTTGTTCAGATTCTTAATGGCTTGAAAATGTATAAATCTACCTTGAGAATTACTGTGTAGCAGTGGCTGCCATAGAATAACTTTCCCTCATCCACATATACATGTATCATTGCATGTATGTTTGGCAGCCATGCTAAACTTTTGAATCAGGAACCAAATTAGCAACCATAAACATCATTAAGCAATGACATAAGGATTTTTACCCTCTTTAGAAATGAATAGCTTGTACAAAGAATCAATTTAACGAGGGGAAAATATATTATGAAGTTCTGAAATGCAATTCACTGAATGATAATGAGCAGTTTACTTCATACTACTTTTTTGTGTAAAATTTACTAAAATTACAGCTTTTGTTTTTGACGCTGTTATGCATATATACTTGAAAATTATCTCCAGCTGTTGTGACTGAAATATAACTGGAGCTTTCTTTTGAAGTGTATGATTTGTCTACTTCTATCATACTTGAAACCCAGGAAACCATTGTTATGAACACAACCAAAACCTTTGGAAAGTAATTTCTGAATAAAGTGGGGATTTCCAGAGTGCTCATGAATTGCAGGAATCAGACCCTTGTTTTTGTGGTTTTATATATCCTGGATAATTCAATCAAATTTCAATCAAAACATGATGTCTACATTTCCCTCTTCAGCTGCTATTAGTTGAGATCAAAACCAACACAGCTAATTGCAGATCCCAACTAGATCTCCATGACCAGTCGTTATAAAGTTATTACAATTTATGAGCTGTTTTGATTTCCAATTTCTCAAACTGGATGAGGATCATTATCATTAAGTGGTTTACTTAAATATATATATTTTTTTTAGGTAAGCATGTATAAAATCAAAACTGATTGAAGTGTTTTTAAAGGATAATATACAGACCATCATTACTGACATCAGAGATTCTTTTTTACCCCCCCCCCAAAATGAGAGTCACATGCAGAATTGTATCTATACTACATTTCTTGCATTAGCAGTCACAGTTTTAATTCTTGATGAGTTTTATATAATAATATCTTATTTGGTGCGTCAAATATTTGTCCATTGCAGATACATGTACCACTTGGTGTAAGATTCTTTGCAATACTCATTCCAAACAAAAAAAAATCTTTTAATTTCTTCCCAGGCTTTCATTGTTGACCATTAGAAATTGATAGAAACAAATAAAGGAGAAATGAAAATAGAGTTATGGCTATCTGTTCATCTCGATTGATGTATTGATTAATTTGGAGAAGATTGAGACTATAAATATCTACTGCCCATTAGTGTGATTGAAAATCTATCTTGCGGAAGCCACTCGTCGCCCGACATACTCCACTATGTAATGGTATTGTGTAATTAGATGTAACGATAGAGAGAGTTGGAGATGTGAGGATGGGTATGCAGAGGAGACTTCAGAGTATGGACTGAATGTGGAAGGAGAGAATGAAATAAAATAGTAAGAGAGGGAGAAAGAGCAAGAAAGAGGGAGAAAGAGATTGGTAGATATGAAGAGAGATATAGAGACAGAGACAGACAGAGACAGACAGACAAACAGAGAGCTGGGATCATGGGAGGAATAGATGGTATGAAGAAAAATGAAGGAGAGAAAGAGGTGTTGCTAATTCGTGTTTCAGTGATGATAACTTTAAAAATCATAACTTTTCTATTTTAATCAGATATTGCTCAAACTGTCACTTATTTGTTTCGCTTGTGTTTCTGCTTGTAATAAAACCGACTTAATACCATGGTTGACTTCCCCTTTATTTAATGTAGGAATGTGAACAGAATCTGGGGATAGTGGAGAACAACTATCCTTTTGATTGGGAGGATGTACAGTAAAAGCAACAGAATAAAGAACAGAATAGATAGAAAGAAACTTTTAAAAACATGAGGCCTGGCACCCTCCTGTTGCAAAGAAAAATCTCCTCTAGAGTTAAGAAAACAAAGATAGGACATGGGAATACTATAGATTTAGAGATGTAGAGAAGGGAAAAATAAACAACAACTGTCGAGAGTGTAATTTTGTATTTGCTAGGATGCAATATCTCCCAATCTCATCACGTCTGTTATTGGTCGACCCTCCAGATTTGGGAGCATGTATTGCCTTGTCTGGGCGATCCTTAACGGCCCCAAACATGCCTACAGTAATTGCTAACCCCCAAACATTTGAGAACATGCTCTGAATCTGTGATGAGTTTGAAATGCTCGGAGGAAGATCGAGGGAAGGAGAGGTGAAGGTGACGGATAGAGGGAGAGCGAGATCGAGTGGGTGGTAGAGGAAGGTGGTCGAACTGGTGGTGGAAACGACATGTCCCTTGCTGGAATCTGGAAGATGTAATATAATCCTCCATAAATGTTTTTACGTGTGTAAGTTGCAGAACTTCTAACCATTTTACAGCCGGGAATTGAGAGATAATTGCAGTTTTCATATTTCAAAAATATCTAATCATGATTTTTCACATGTGGTCTCTTTATATGACATCAGTATTTATTCCACAGATTTTCAATTTTGGTCATTGGCATTATCCAGTTTTGTTGAAATGCTATTGATAGTAGATTTCTTTTTATTGATAAAAGTTATTGAAATCAGTTTGTCTATTATTGTTATGTCATGAGAAATCCTGGAATCGATCTTGATGGAAAACAGCAACTTTCAAGGTGATAGATGAAAAAAATATGTGTTTGGAAAAGCACCTCATGTACATTTTGAAATATATTGTAAAATCAATCAAGTAAAAAAAAACTTGAGCAAATGAATTGATTTTCGTTATGGCCGTGAAGACCCATTATTGAAAAAGCAATCTTTGGCAGATGAATTTATTGATTGTTTTTCACACCAAGCATCATGAACTCTGTTCCCTCAAAAACTCCCTGTAAGCAAAGTTCTACTTTTCCATGCAAAACAAGTCTGCTTTTTACCCTCTAGACAGATGAGAGATAAAATATGTGGTGGATCCAGAATTATTTTACCTGTTGGGGGGGGGGGGGGGGGGGGGGGGTTAAAGATATGTCAGTAATATCTCTTACAAGCAAAATCAAAGAAAAGAAAAGATTTTCAAAATTTACCAAAAATGGGAGGGAGTGGCATATGATTATTATTTTTTGGGGCGGGGGAGGGGGCACACTTAAATTAAGTAAAAGCAGATTTTGGTTTAGAGGAGGAGGAGGCACAAGCCCCCTTGATGTCCCCTTCCCTCTGGCTACAATGACATGTACAGGGATGTGAGAGTTCCGCGTTTCCGCGAATTTCCGCGTTTTTAGATCGCCCCGTCGCGTTTTTATTTTCTCCATTGAAAAAATCCGCGTTTTGCCCAAGACAACTTATTACTTTAAGGGTCTGCGAATGCGAGACTAATACAAAAGCAAAAGCGCGCGCGCGCGCCTGCTTCAAAGATAGTACAGCGCCTGCATCGAGTATTGCTAGCTCAGCGCGCCGCGTGCGCCGGGCGTACCGTGCATTTCGATCGCTATACTATCTACGGTACGGTGTTTGCATTGATTCACATGTCTTCGTGCAGTGTGCTATTGATTTTTGTTACGATATTTCAATCAGAATCGGCGTTCTCTTTTGGAAATATGTATTACTTTCAAAGAAAATCTGTGAAATATGAGACAACATGGCAACTCGAGATCGGAATTTTATTGAGCGAGGAACGAAATTGGACTCGGAATCATTGGAGGAAGATAAGCGGGATCCACTGGTTAAAAATCCATGGAAATGGTCTTGGATGGACTTCACGCACAAAGATCAAAAACTTTCTCACTCTTTCCGTCTTGTAAAAAAAGCTGGCTACGCCGTGTGCGTAGTGTGTGATAAGGAGTGCAAATATGGTTCTCGTGGACGAGTTTCATTGACTGATCATTTGGACTCTGTTGCACACCAAAAAGTTTTGAAACTGAGAGCAGCAAATACTTTACTTCCAGGTGAGTTTACAATTGTATTTTAGAAATTAGAATCGCGGACCCCTCAAAATCCTTTAACTGATCAAATTGTTTTCTTGTGTGTGTGTGTGTTTTTTGTTGTTGTTTGTTTGTGCTGTAGGCCTATGCATTTTTATAATTATACTGGAAAGTTTTATTAATAAGACTGGTACATTCAAGTTACATGTGTCAAATCATGTCATTTGAATGGCATCAGTGATTTTGCTGGCCAGTGCCTAGGGGGGTGTTATGCTGCCCAAATTTTCATGTGATGGGTGTGTGTGTGTGTGTGTGGGCAGGAATTTGATTTGTTCATTTCTACATATAAATGTTGGCATATATTGTCATGCATTATTTCGTACAGAACATACTTATTTTCAAAGAATTTGGGGTGAGTACAGTGATACTTGGGCAGGTGCATGTATATGAATGTAACCTTGTTCATGAGTTTGCCTTTTTTGTATTTATTCATTTATTTATATATTTTTTTTTTGTTTGTCTTGTAGGTCAAAAACAACCAATGACTACTACATCAACATATGGAATTCACCCATGTTCAAAAAACAATTGGATAAGCATGAACAACAGTTGAAAGGTGGACTCTCTGAGCCAAATGTGTCATTGCCCGACAGACAGGCATATGCAGAAGCAACCATACTTGCGTTTACAGCTGAACATTCCCTGCCATTTTCAATCGTGAATGATCTTATTCATCTTAACCAAGAACTTGCCAAAGATAAACAAGTGCTCGAAAATTTATCAATGGACAGAACTACAGCTTCGTATAAGATGACCCATGGATTATCAAAAACATTTCATGAAGAACTCATTGAGGATTTGAAATCCTCTCACTTCTCACTGAATATTGATGAATGCACAAGTGAGACAAATCAACGCGTTGTAACTGTCCTAGTCAGTTATTTTTCAGAGAAGGAGAACAAAGTAGTCACAAAACATCTGTCATCTTTTAAAGTAGTGACCGTAAACAGCGAGACTCTGTACAATCATTTAGTAGCTCTATTTGATAAGTATTCCCTTAAATGGGAGAACTTGGTTTCTATTTTGATGGACTCTTGTGCCGTCATGCGCGGTTCAAAAAGTGGACTTGAAACACGCATTAGAAGTAAGAAAGCTCCTCAGTTGCTTGACATAGATGGAGACTCATGCCACCACGCACATAATGCTGCAAAAGCCTTCTGCCATGGATTTGATAACTACATCGAGGGACTTCTCAATGACATCTATACTGATTTCAAGTGGTCCAGTGACCAAAAAGAGGTCTTGCGTTTCATCTGTGATGCACTGGGCATCAAAGCAACAATTCCAGAGCGATATGTGCCCCATAGGTGGCTTTCTGTATACGATGTTTGTGTAGATACATCTCGATTGCTAGATGCTCTGATACTTTTTTACTATCCCTTTTTGTCTGGATCAGACAGTTCAACTTATCTCCCAGTTGTTGATAGCATGTATCAAAAACATTCAATCAGTGAATCAGTAAAGAAGGAAATCTGTAAACATCAGTCTAAAATGTCAAATAAGACAAAAACAATGACCCAGGCTGGAAAAGACCGTAAGAAGAGGATTGTGAAGAAGCTGTTCCATACCCCGAGTAAAACCAAAGTACTTCTCCACATTTACACCTCCATTCTTCCTATGCTCAAGAAGTATGTCCTGTATTTTCAGTCTGTGACACCACTTGTCCACAAACTCAATGACAAACAGCAGGATTTACTGAAGGACTTTCTTGTATGTTTCATTAAACCTGAAATCTTGAACACACAAGCCTTGCATAAAGTAAATGTGAGTGAGGAGAACATACTACCTGACAATGCGGTGTTCCTCGTCAGGTACATCAAGGAGAATTTACAGGGACCTGCTGCAAGTGAACTAGTGAACAAGCTAAAGACTGCATATCTGAAATGTGGTCAAACCTTACAGAGAAAGATGCCAGTGAACAACAAACTGCTGAGGTGTGCTTCAGCTATTGATCCAGCATGTAGAGGCCACACAATCACACTCCAGCGCTTACTCCAGCTACCACAATTAGTGGCATTTGCTCTGAAAGATGTGCAAACTCATGAATATGAGAAGGAAGCAAGGCAGTATAATACAGACAAAGAAATTGTTAATACAGAAGAGAGAATAGACATATTCTGGAGTTCATTACGAGAGAAATATCCAGTTATGACAAGAGTGGCACTGGCACTGGTTAGTTGCTTTCATGGACCACAGGTGGAGTCATCTTTCAGTATAATGGGGAATGTTCTAAACACTGAAAGGCCCAACTTGCACATTGAAACATTTTCATCCATACAAACAGTGAAGTATGAGTTAACAGCAAGTGGAAAATCAGGAATCAGATATTTCAGAAGAAAAAATTACCTGAAAGATCAGGTAAATCCCAAACTCTGCAAGAATATGAGATCAGCATACAAGTCATATGTACAGGAAAAGGAACACAAGTCTGGAATGTCACAAACTGTACCCAGAAAGTCTGCTTGTCCTTCAAAGAAACAAACTAAGGAGAAAGCAATTGAAGATGCTGACAAGGCACGGGTGGAGCACACACATAAACTGATGAAGAAAGTGGAGAAAAGGAAATCTGAAATGCATGAACTACCTTCTAGTAGCAAAAAAGTACTGAAAAAAAAATGACTGGAGTAAAGAACTAGCAAATGAGAAATACTTAGAGCATCAAATACTTAACTTTAGGTACGTTAATCATTTTTTATTGTAGACCATAATAGAAGATGTTTCTGGATTTGGTATCATATGGAATGGTGAAGAAATTTAGTAAATGATGCTCTATGTACTCTATTATGTATATTGTAAATAATATGGAAAATTAAATGTTTAAAACATTGTAAAATTATAATCTTACCCCTATGAAATAGTGTTTTCTCTACATTTTAAAATGCAAAAACCTCTGGTTTCGGGGGGCTTTGCCCCCTCGACCCCCATTAGGGGCTTTGTTCCTGGACCCCCAGCCATTGGGTATGAGTCTGCTCGCTACGCTTTGCAAATCTCCTCTTTTTTTAGTTTGCTGCACTCACATCCCTGCATGTAAGATGGAATAAGATGAGTCTAAAAGCCGGTGAACCCTGTGAAGTAGTTTACCTTACAAGGGATAGGGTTCCTAAACCTTCGTCATCTGAATCGGCATCAAGTGTTACTTGGGGCTGTATGTGAGGCCTAGTGCATCTAGAATTATAATGCTTTCATCATACTATCCCCAGGTGGATATGAGCGATGCATCTAGATGTGTTTTTTGTTGTTGTCAGCAACCTGTTATTTAAGCAAAGTGTAGAATATTTTGAAAGGGGCACCTTTGATTAAGTGAAAAATTACCGTCATTGTTTGAAAGACAAAGAGAACAGTATTTATGCAATGCCAAAGTTAGAGAACTCTAACTTTTGGTACTCAAATTTTGACTTTGTGAGCATATGCATTAGTGCAGCAGCAGGAAAATGAGTATCTTTTACTTTGCTATTTTGTAACCTCAGTGTATAAACATAAGGTTTTGATGTGATTTCAGTTTGCTAAGATTTGGATGGCAATTTCTATTGTAAGATTCCACTAGTCCGCTTCAAGTCTTTTTCAAAATAGCATTTTCATAACTTGGTAAGGAAACAGGAGATTACTCAGGAAAATATGAGGAAAAATCAGTGTATTTGGACATATTGTAATAGGATTCATTTGATTTCATGCATTATTTTTACAGAATATACTCAATATAAATGATAGAAATCTCTCAAAGTTGTGATGTCAGATTGTCAGTGCTGCTATTCTTGTCCTAATGTAGTGAATACAACATCTATCTAGCTTTTGATGCTTTGTGAACAAATTTGAAGCTTTTAGCATTTATAGAACATCCAGTGTTTATATGATTAAATTGGACTTCCTTTCTGTATAATTTCTCTTCTACAAAGCTCATATGGGGAGAGGAGTAGAGATAATAAACTCTGCCTACCACAATGTAGCTTCAATGTTATTTTTGTCAGTCCTGTTAAGATTTAAACTAAAGAGGGCACTATACAGCTTGGGTCTTGTGATCACTCTTAGCACCCTCTTGGTAGCAAGATAGATGGGTGTTTTAAGTTGTTGTTTGTTTTTGTTTTTATGGAGGGGAAGGGAGATGATGTACAATTTTTGTTTAAATACAGTATCTATGAATGCAATCAATAAATGCTATTGCACAATAGACACAGCTATTGTGAATAGATAAGGAATCAAAAGACCACTCCTGCTTTATCATTCATTTTTTCCTCCAGTTTTTGATAGCATTTGTGATAATAATCATATTAAAAAAATACATATTATACATGTATACATTAGATAAGGCAGCATGAACTAATTACATGTCATGCAGCATGTGGTGAATCTTGTGAAACTTTCTGTCTTTCAGGAAGCCATCCATCCTTTGTAAATACTCATTGGAGTTAGGATGAAATGTGGTAGGTTATTCTGAAAGACTGTTCAACATTGTCTTGTATCTGACAAGAGAGGGCACTAGACTTGAATTGACTCACAAATACTTGCCATTCATTGCTTTCCTTGGATCTTCTTCAGCTCACTCAAGACAGTTTGTCATTAGTTCTGAATATATATTCTTTAAATATGTTCGCCTATTCTGTTAAAGGCTTGGTTGTTTTTCTATTGTTTTTTTCTTCTGAAGTTTGAATAGCTGCTCCTATCTACTGGTTCAGTTGGCAGCAACATATCAGTTGGTAGCTCGTGTGGGGAGAATTATGTCAGTATCTATTCTAAATATTTCTATTTCTTTGTAAAGTTATGATTTGTCATGTCTTTTTTACCTGCTGTCAATCATTCCCAAGAGGTCATTAACCTCAGACCCAGACCCTGGGAACAAATTAGCCAATGGAACATTTTCTTAATTTGGCCTTCAATCAAACCATCACTGTCAGATTATTTAACTGGTCAATTAACCAAGGTAATCAGTCAATTAGCCAAGGTAATCAGTCTACTTTTAATTTCCACATTGTTTTAACTGAGTGAGTAGGAACTGGGGCATGGATGTGTTGATACAGGGGCAGGAAATTAGAACCTTGTTATAACAACAGGAAGATTAACTCTAATTACCTCCTAAGCTTGAGATGAGAGGGGTCATTATGGCATGGAAAGCTAGTTTTTATGACAAATTTGATTAAATTGAATGAATCGAGGCTTGACGTTGACCTGGTAGGGTCATGGGCAGGTGTGTTGTTGGTCCAGTCCGTGAGGCAGGTGTTTGTGAATTCTGCCAGACCATGGTCAGACTGAAGGACTGGACTGATGATTGGTCAAGGAATGAAGAATGGAGTTATAAATAGAAATATAATAGATTGATTGATTGATTAGTGCTTGAGTTGTCAGTTTTTCAGATACTTAATTGAATGATTGTTGAATATAATTTAAATAGAGCTTTCATTTAAGTTGCCCTAATAATCTATAGAAAAGAATGCTTCAATTATTTAATTCCTTTATCTTCTTTATTTGCCTGGAATTAGAAATGTTATTGTAAAGTAAATATTAGTGATACGTGTCTGTTTAGAAATACAGTGTGAGATGCTATTGCTGTATTTCTTTTTTTAAAGTCTCAGTCACAAGCTAAACAAAACAGTTGGCAATTCAGCATTTCAAGGAAATCTGAATAATTAAAGATTGATTGTGTTGATTTTTCTGTTAAAGATAACCAAATATGGCCCACTTTTGTTGAAGAATTTAGCAACTAAAATATTTTATTGGGACAGAACTGCTGGTGCAAGGACTGGAGGAAACAATCAATTTGTACAACTTCCACCCACATATCCGGAGCTACTTGACAGAGGATTTTGAGCCAACTATTGGGGCTGTAACTATTTTATTGTTATTCAATTGGTTTCAAGGATTAGTTGATAGGTGCAATCTGTTTAACATATCAAGATTAGTTCTGCATTGATTCACCATCTGATTGTGCTTTAGTGCAAAACAAGAAAAGATTATTTCTTCTTCATCCTCTTTCAATGATTCTGTATTGGTGGCTTATGTGTGCTAGAGTGTTTAATATAGCTTTAACGATCTGTCTCTGTTCTCTTATGTTTTAATATTTCATAAAAACTTCTCCATGGGTTGGTACCAGAGAAAACAATGGTATCAAACTTGTTGAGTATGGTCTCTTGTTGTTTCACTTGTAGCAAAAGATTTATGTGCCAGATAATTTGATCTTTGTTCTTTGATTTCCTTTGAACTTTAGTGTAAACATAAAAAAGAAACCCTAGATTGAAGCTGATGCTAAACTGTATTGCTCGTTGCTCAAACGAAAGCTCAATGCGCTGCAACTTTGTAAATGTTCATACAAATTTGTGCACACCAAGCTGTCCATTGGATTAACACAAACCAGTTACGCTTGGTTTTAGATCAGGGCTAGGATCTAAATCACATACTGGTAATACATATTCATTTATGTAGTACACTATTCCACTTTTAGAGAAGACTTGACAGGAGCTCATAGAATTTAAGGATTTTGCTCTTCATAAATTAAAATTCAATTCATCTGTTTAATCTTCTGAGGTTGAGCCGTAATAAAACTATGTTTGGTTACTAACTTCAAATTTAAAACAACAATTACGATTGCAGTTTAGTATGTTCAGAACCAGAAGAGGGCTACAGCTGTGTTAAAGCATATTGGTTTTACTTCTTGATCTCAGGAGGTGGTTTCATCTTTTGACTCTGATGTATTATTTTTTCTAAATTTTATATAAAGGGAAGTCCAGTCCAGAGCATATCAAAGCATACTTTATATAATTCTGTTCAGGCTTGTTTACATAGCATGGCCTACGAATAAGCTGACTTTGTCATTTGTGTTTGCATATCTTATATGTCAACAAATGATGCATCACTTGGTAAACAGTGAGGGAGACTGAACTTTGGAAAAGTAGAATCTATGCTTGAGTTTGAGACTGACTGTTTCAATGCTTGACACTAAAAAGGACAACATTTTAAGCCTAGATTCCCCCAAATTTCATAATTTAAACAGGGATCTTGTGCATTCAATCCTGTGCTTGCAGACTCAACAAATTAGATTCACACCCCTATGACAACAGTGTGGTGCCTGTTTGTAGGAAAACATCACTTTTATGAAAGAGATTACTTAATAGGAGTCTTCTGCATCTGTTTTGTGTCATACATGAATGGTATCCTAGTTTAAACTATGCCTCATTCAGTTTTAGGGAATGAAAGAATCTATAGGCTATATTCTGACGAAGATTCATACTATATATTATACTCATTTTGAAGGCCCCACTTCACTTGCATAGGTAAAAAAGAATGCACTGTTGAGAAGCATGATGCTCATATTAAAGTTTATGTAGGGAGAAGAATCAAACAAAATCTCTACAGGTCAAATGAGTCTTCATTGATTCGGAAATCTGAATTTATTCTGTGATCATCATTAATCATTTGTACCAAATGTTATGAGAAACAAGATATCTGCCTCAGCATGAAAGCTTCATTCTTTGGCCATTGGCATTGGTCTCATTTGTCAAAATGTGTGGATCTGAATTAAGAATTAACAGACATTCAGTTACTGTCAACTATCAAGAAATATTATTATTTGCCAATTCCACTTTAATGAAACTAATTGGCCTGAATTCACAAAGGAGGTTTGTCGACAAACCTTGGTTTTCGTACGTCATATGACGCGTTTTATGCGATTTTTTACAAACCTGGTTTGTAAAGAACAAAAGGAGGTTTGGCGAAACAAAAGGAGGTTTGAGCTCAAACCTTGGTCTAAGCTCAAACCTTGCTTTGTGAATTCGGGCCCTTATGTTAAGAGGATTAAGTATATATGTATGGGTTGTACTGCATGAAAGAAACCTATGCTTATAAATAATAGATTTATTCAAACACTGCATTTTTCCTGCCTTGTCTGTATTCAGCAAGTAAATGGCCTCTTGCCAGGTATGGATGAAAGCGTGATATGGATGAGACGTGCTCATTAACTAGAGTGGTCTACCCCCACAGATTAGAGGATCAAATACTTTCACATTATCCAGTGGTAAAACATTTAGCCATGTTCACACATAACAAATAGAGGATCAAATACTTTCACATTATTCATTTAAAAAATATTTAGCCATGTTCACACATAACAAATAGAGGATCAAATACTTTCACATTATTCAGTGGTTAAACATTTAGCCATGTTCACATGTTCGGGCCCTTATGTTAAGAGGATTAAGTATATATGTATGGGTTGTACTGCATGAAAGAAACCTATGCTTATAAATAATAGATTTATTCAAACACTGCATTTTTCCTGCCTTGTCTGTATTCAGCAAGTAAATGGCCTCTTGCCAGGTATGGATGAAAGCGTGATATGGATGAGACGTGCTCATTAACTAGAGTGGTCTACCCCCACAGATTAGAGGATCAAATACTTTCACATTATCCAGTGGTAAACATTTAGCCATGTTCACACATAACAAATAGAGGATCAAATACTTTCACATTATTCATTTAAAAAATATTTAGCCATGTTCACACATAACAAATAGAGGATCAAATACTTTCACATTATTCAGTGGTTAAACATTTAGCCATGTTCACACATAACAAATAGAGGATCAAATACTTTCACATTATTCAGTGGTAAAACATTTAGCCATGCTCACACAGCACATTCACATCCAAGATGATTAATTACTGATTAATTACTTACTCATTAATCAGTGGTGAAACATCTAGGCATGTTCACACACAACCAAGATGATTCATTTCTCATTTCAAAGTGGTAAATGTATAGCTATGTTCACACATCCCATTCACAACCAAGATGATTAATTACTTACTCATTAATCAGTGGTAAAACACTCAGCCATATCCACACATTCTAATGAAAGGACTAATTATTTCCCAATTAATCATAGGTAAAATATTTAGCTCTGTTCACACGTAAGAATTCAAAGGATCAATTACTTTCTCATTCATCAGTGGAAAGACCTGTAGCCGTGTTTCCACATTATATATGAGAGGGTCCTTTTACGTTTTTATTAATTAGTGATAAACATTTAGTCATGTTCACTCGTTACAAATAAATCTGAAGGGTAAATGAGAAAGATATAGTAACAAATGCATGTACCACATATTTTACAAACATTAAATACACATGGTTGCAAATTATGCATCCAACATGAATGATTTAAATATCAAGACATGAAAATAAGGATGGGATTCTTGTTGAATATATTACCTCTGAAATATTATACACTGAGATGTATCTGAAAAACAAAGCCTTTTAGAATTTTCCTTATTTTGTTACCAGTACTTTCTTTTTCTTCTTATAAAATGGTGTAAATATCCTTGCTCTAGTTTTTTTTTTTGGGGGTACAGTTAGCTTTCCAATTTGAAATAAAGATATATTGAAGCTCATGCATGTATGGCATAACGTTAACACTAATAACCAGTAATTGATCACTGCATGTCAAATGTCAATCATGCAATTACTTACATCAAACATTACATTTATTCTAATTACAAAAAAGTGGTGGAGCAGAGTTGATCGATTGTTGCATAAATGACCTAATTATGCTAAAAGGTATTCCATGGAGACAGCTCTTCTCTATAACTCATAAAGTACATCTATTAATTGAGAGTGAGATGGAGTTAGAGATGGAGGAAAGGAAGGAGACAAAATGTCTATGCATAGAAACAAGTCTACAGGATAGGTGGGAGGGGGACTTGGAAATTTGAGAAGTCATGATGTAGTGCGCAGTTTGTAGTTTGATACTTTTATAATGAAGTACTATAGTCAAGCCTAGTGTGACAACTATGTAAAGTGGTATCATTATGGTTATCGGCCTTTCTACATGACATGCAAGGAGAAGTGTTTATTAATGAAACAGCAAAATTACATGAATGGAATGGTAACAATTCAAATACAGAATGATATGTTTGGGATGTAAAATAATGAAACATCTCCATCCCCACCATCCCTAGTCATCATTATTATCAACAACATTAATAGCATCTTCAGTTTCATCAACCTCGTCATACTCAGCACTATCCACCTCACTCCTCTTACTCCTCCTCATCATCCTCCTTGTACGTGTTAATACAATTGTTATCCATTTTTCAAAACTGAATTTCATAGGAATGATATACTAAAAGTAGCAGCTATGTTGATATATCACCAGTAATTTTATATCATACATGTAGACCCAAGAATGTGTCATATGTTAACAAAGGAATCTTCAACCTCCCTCCCTTCTTTTTTTAAAGCATCTCTCCCAGAGTAAGTTCCAGGTTGAAAGGCAACTGCAGCCTCCCCCCCCCCCCCCCTTTTAAAAAAAAGCACCTCTCCCAGATTTAAGTTCTGGGTTGTGAAGTACTTGCAAATATAGCCACTGGGTTGCAAATTAGGCCATCTGTCTGGATGTTAATCTACCCAAGTCATTCTTATATCTCTGATGCATCCTCTCCTATCTTTAATGACATATCTGGATCATTTATTAACTTCACTCCTTTTCCGACTTGATTATGATTTCTTTTAAACCTTTGGCTGGTATGAGGAATATATGGGATTAATATATCGAACTTTGGGATTAGGAAGGGATGTACATGAAATTGTTAGAAATTCATAAAATTATTTATGTGGGATCATGGTGTATGAAAGAGATAGGGATAGATTTATCATGGTGAACTACTATACAATCTTCTAGGCTCTAGCCCCCCCCCCCCCCCTCTCTCTCTCTCTCTCTCTCTCTCTCTCTCTCTCTCTCTCTCTCTCTCTCTCCATTTTTCTCTATTTTCTCTATTTATATCTCTGTATCTCCCTTGCGTATTGTCTCTCTCTATAGACTCGTATATTTGGTATCTCTCTCTCTCTCTCTCTCTCTCTCTCTCTTTAACTATTTCTTCTCTTTCTTCTTCAGCAGCTATGTCAAGATGATAATAAAGAGACTATAAATAAACTGATTAGTAAAGTCCACCAAAGTTGATGCCCCTTCCCCTAATCCCTTTTCAGATAAAGGGACATACATATTCATCACCAATCATGCCCTCCTTGCTAACAACACAAACCTCACACAGCCAGGCAGAAGCAAATAAACACAACCCTAAAAATCTGGTCCTTCCACAATCATTCTCTCAAACAAAGACAACAACAACAGCAGGACCAGGGTCAGCTAGCTCCTCTCTGCATTCCAGTCTCACTTGTTACTCCAGTGAGTGTGCTATGCGGAGGGCTTCATTGTTCCCCACACACTGCCACCAATAATACACTTGTCGAGGTGGCTATGAGGCGCCGTTTGTAAACCTATTATTTAGACAAATTATATGTTATATAACCATTATTTAACAAACTTTAACCATTATTTACATATAATGCAAGTAAATGTACATTTTTATTTGTATATAATTCTTAACGCATTTTCATTATTTATAAATAATTACAATTCAGACTTCATTATTTATAAACAATTACAATTCACATTCCATTATTTATATATAATGAGAAGTGTATTTCCATTATATAATATATAATGAAAAACACATTTCCATTATTTATATATAATGAAAAGCGTATTTCCATTATATAATATATAATGAAAAGCACATTTCCATTATATAATATATAATGAAAAGCACATTTCCATTATATAATATATAATGAAAAGCCCATTTCCATTATATAATATATAATGAAAAGCACATTTCCATTATTTATATATAATGAAAATCGTATTTCCATTATATATTATATAATGAAAAGCAAATTTGCATTATATAATATATAATGAAAGCACATTTCCATTATATAATATATAATGAAAAGCACATTTCCATTATATAATATATAATGAAAAGCACATTTCCATTATATAATATATAATGAAAAGCACATTTCAATTATATAATATATAATGAAAAACGTATTTCCATTATATAATATATAATGAAAAGCGCATTTCCATTATATAATATATAATGAAAAACGCATTTCCATTATATAATATATAATGAAAAGCGCATTTCCATTATATATTAATAATGGTTGTGTATGCAAATGTAAATGGTTGTTAACGCCCATAATATGAATATTCATGAGCTTGACTGCTATTATTTTTCTCTATTCCAGGCACCTTTCCATTTTGTGTTCTTTGTGCTTTCTTATCAGAAATCCTACGTAAGGTAAATAAGTCTCCGTATCACTATTCTCCTTGTTATTTGTATGCAGATTTGGGTGTAATGATTGATAACTGTAATTGTCCCCATGATTCTAATAAGACATTATTCCAAATATTTAATGATTTTTGTAACGTACAGTTGTCTGAAGATAAGGCCGCTGAGGCGCCCAGCGCGCGCCTGAAATGAAAATTAGGACATGTCAGCAATTTTAGCGTCAACCGTCAGGAGTCGGGCTAACTCGGACCAGGGGACAACTCGGGAGAGGGGACAACTCGGCCCAGTTGCAAAAACGGTCATTTTTTGTCATTCTACACTAACCCTAACCCTAACCCTAACCCTAATTAACCCTGACCCTAACCCTAACCCTAACCCTAATTAACCCTGACCCTAACCCTAACTCTAACCCTAACCCTAACTCTAACCCTAACCTTAACCCTATACCTAATCCTAAACCTAAACATGCAAATATGACCGTTTTTGTACCTGGGCCGAGTTGTCCCCTCTCCCGAATAATTAGCCCGACTCCTTTCATTTCAGGCCCGGCGCGCTAGTTAAGGCAATCATTATTTCCAATCACAATTAGCACATGTCACTATCTGTGTCAGCTTCAGCAATCGTTATTTCCTATGACAATTAGCACATGTCATTGTCAGTGTCAGCTTCAGCAATCGTAATTTCAGACCTTTGATCATGGAAATGGAGGGCAATGCCTTGAACTCGGGTGAAAACATAGCCAACGTCGTCCGGCAGGTAGTCAGGGAGATGGGCCTCGTCCCTCCGACCTCAGCTTCATCATCATCTACAGCCAGTACAAGTGCTAGTAGTAGTAGGCCTACTAGTAGTGGAATTGCAACTCCAACCATGACGACTCCTGGTTTTCCTCGGGCGAGACCTCGTGTTGAACCACATGCAGTACAGACTCAGGTAGGTCTAACTTCTACTGACTACGTTCATAACTTATTAATAATTTAGTCTATAAGTCTAGATCTAGGGCTAGGCCTAGATCTAGAGATCTAGTATTTACTTTTTATCTTTTGGCATAGGGTCTAGACTAGATCTTCTAGATCTAACTAGATCTAGTCTTGCATTTTTTTGCATGGTGTGCATGAGGGAAAAATATTAATAATTTTTTTTTTTTTTTTTTTTTTTTTTTTTTGGGGGGGGGGGGGGGGGGGGGGGGGGGGGGGGGGGCTAGTCTAGATCTACTTCTCAAGCTTGCTGCCATTAACACTCTATGGGGGCATTGCCATTGAACTCTATGAGTCATGACTATATAATTTTTTGGGGCTCTTCGGAGTCTTCCCAAATAAGCCCCCAAAATTCCAAAAAGAACCCCAAAAAGTCATAAAGGAGCCCAAAAAAATTATATGCCGTCATGGGCGCTAATTCAGCAAGGTATTCAAAATATAGCCTACTAAAACAGACCCCAAATTTCGGTCAATAAATAATCAAATGTCCCAATGAAGATGATTAATAAAGAGGTGTTATGTTTCTTACCTGTTTCGTGTCAATTTTGTTGTATTTGGGAGAGTATTTTTCTGAAAAACATTGATTTTAGCATGCACTTTTTCACCGGTTTCATGCCAAACCGCAGCACAATACAAATGCTCCTACTGCACTGATGGTGGATTGCGTGCGCAGTCGCGCGCTCTTGTGTGAAGTTATCTACCTTATGTAATGAGGATATGGGACAGAAGATAATAGTTGCCAATTTGAGTATATCTAAAAATGTATTAAATAAAATGGAATAGTTTTGATTACAGAGTGGTCTTATTCATTATTACTATGTTGATGGGAGAGACAGAGAGAAGGTAAAAAGTAAAAGGGGGAAGAGATTCATTATTACTATGTTGATGGGAGAGACAGAGAGAAGGTAAAAAGTAAAAGGGGGAAGAGAATATAAAAGCAAAGAAAGAAGGAAGAAGAAGAAGAGAAAGAAACAGGGGGGCCCGAAGGGCTCTTGCCTCCTCCCCCCCCCCCCCCCGCCTAAAAATAAATAAGAGAGAGAGAGAGAGAAGGGAAATCCAAAGAGAATATAAAAGGAAAGAAAGAAGAAGAATAAGAATAAAAGAGGGAAACGGGGGCAAAGGGCTCTTGCCTCCCCCCGCCAAAAAATAAATAAGAGAGAAAGAGAAGGGAAAGAGAAGATAAAGGAAAGAAAGAAGAAAAATAAGAAGAAAAGAGGGAAACGGGGGCGGAGGGCTCTTGACTCCTCCCCCCCCCCCCCCTGCCAAAAAAAAAAAGAGAGAGAGAGAAGGGAAAGAGAAGATACAGGAAAGAAAAAAGAGGAATAAGAATAAAAGAGGGAAACGGGGGCAAAGGGCTCTTGCCTCCCCCCCCCCCTCGCCAAAAAATAAATAAGAGAGAAAGAGAAGATAAAGGAAAGAAAGAAGAGGGATAAGAATAAAAGAGGGAAACGGGGGCAAAGGGCTCTTGCCTTCCCCCCCCCCCCCCCCAAAAAATAAATAAGAGAGAGAGAGAAGGGAAAGAGAATATAAAAAGAAAGAAAGAAGAGGAAGAAGAAGAAAAGAGTGAAACAGGAGGGCTTGAAGGGCTCTTGCCTCCCCCCTCCCCCCCCCCCCCCCCCGCCAAAAAATAAATAAGAGAGAGAGAGAAGGGAAAGAGAATATAAAAGGAAAGAAAGAAGAAGAATCAGAATAAAAAAGGGAAAGGGGGGCAAAGGGCTCTTGCCTCCCACCCCCCGCCAAAAATAAATAAGAGAGAGAGAGAAGTGAAAGAGAAGATAAAGGAAAGAAAGAAGAGGAATAAGAATAAAGGAGGGAAACAGGGGCAAAGGGCTCTTGCCTCCCCCCGCCAAAAAATAAATAAGAGAGAAAGAGAAGGGAAAGAGAAGATAAAGAAAAGAAAGAAGAAAAATAAGAAGAAAAGAGGGAAACGGGGGCGGAGGGCTCTTGACTCCTCCCCCCCCCCCCCCGCCAAAAAAAATAAGAGAGAGAGAGAAGGGAAAGAGAAGATACAGGAAAGAAAAAAGAGGAATAAGAATAAAAGAGGGAAACGGGGGCAAAGGGCTCTTGCCTCCAAAAAATAAATAAGAGAGAAAGAGAAGATAAAGGAAAGAAAGAAGAGGGATAAGAATAAAAGAGGGAAACGGGGGCAAAGGGCTGTTGCCTTCCCCCCCCCCCCCCGCCAAAAAATAAATAAGAGAGAGAGAGAAGGGAAAGAGAATATAAAAAGAAAGAAAGAAGAGAAGAAGAAGAAAAGAGTGAAACAGGAGGGCTTGAAGGGCTCTTGCCTCCCCCTCCCCCCCCCCCCCGCCAAAAAATAAATAAGAGAGAGAGAGAAGGGAAAGAGAAGATAAAGGAAAGAAAGAAGAGGGATAAGAATAAAAGAGGGAAACGGGGGCAAAGGGCTCTTGCCTTCCCCCCCCCCCCCCGCCAAAAAATAAATAAGAGAGAGAGAGAAGGGAAAGAGAATATAAAAAGAAAGAAAGAAGAGGAAGAAGAAGAAAAGAGTGAAACAGGAGGGCTTGAAGGGCTCTTGCCTCCCCCTCCCCCCCCCCCCCCCCCCGCCAAAAAATAAATAAGAGAGAGAGAGAAGGGAAAGAGAAGATAAAGGAAAGAAAGAAGAGGAATAAGAATAAAAGAGGGAAACGGGGAAAAGGGCTCTTGCCTCCCCCCCCCCCCGCCAAAAAATAAATAAGAGAGAGAGAGAAGGGAAAGAGAATATAAAAAGAAAGAAAGAAGAGGAAGAAGAAGAAAAGAGTGAAACAGGAGGGCTTGAAGGGCTCTTGCCTCCCCCTCCCCCCCCCTCGCCAAAAAGTAAATCAGAGAGAGAGAGAAGGGAAACAGAATATAAAAGGAAAGAAAGAAGTGGAATAAGAATAAAAGAGGGAAACGGGGGCAAAGGGCTCTTGCCTCCCCCCCCCCCCCGCCAAAAAGAAATAAGAGAGAGAGAGAAGGAAAAAAAGAAGAGGAATAAGAATAAAAGAGGGAAACAGGGGCAAAGGGCTCTTGCCTCCCCCCTCGCCAAAAAGTAAATCAGAGAGAGAGAAGGGAAAGAGAATATAAAAGGAAAGAAAGAAGAAGAATCAGAATAAAAAAGGGAAAGGGGGGCAAAGGGCTCTTGCCTCCCACCCCCCGCCAAAAAATAAATAAGAGAGAGAGAGAAGGGAAAGAGAAGATAAAGGAAAGAAAGAAGAGGAATAAGAATAAAGGAGGGAAACAGGGGCAAAGGGCTCTTTCCTCCCCCCGCCAAAAAATAAATAAAAGAGAGAGAGAACGGAAAGACAAGATAAAGGAAAGAAAGAAGAGGAAGAAGAATAAGAATAAAATAGGGAAACGGGGGCAAAGGGCTCTTGCCTCCCCCCCCCCCCCCCCCGCCAAAAAAATAAATAAGAAAGTGAGAGAAGGGAAAGGGAAAGAGAATATAAAAGAAAAGAAAGAAGAGAAGAAAAAAAGGAAAAAAGGGAAACGGGGGCGTAGGGCTCTTATTCCTCTTCTTTCTTTCCTTTATCTTCTCTTTCCCTTCCCTCTCTCTCTCTTATTTATTTATTTTTTTTTGGGGGGGGGGGGAGGCAAGAGCCCTTTGCCCCCGTTTCCCTCTTTTATTCTTATTCCACTTCTTTCTTTCCTTTTATATTCTGTTTCCCTTCTCTCTCTCTCTGATTTACTTTTTGGCGAAGGGGGGAGGCAAGAGCCCTTTGCCCCCCTTTGCCTCTTTTATTCTTATTCTTCTTCCTCTTCTTTCTTTCCTTATCTTCTCTTTCCCTTCTCTCTCTCTCTCTCTTATTTATTTTTAGGCGGGGGGGGGGGGGGGGGGGAGGAGGCAAGAGCCCTTCGGCCCCCTCCCCCCCTGTTTCCCTCTTTTCCTATTCTTCCTCTTCTTTCTTTCCTTTTATATTCTCTTCCCCCTTTTACTTTTTACCTTCTCTCTGTCTCTCCCATCAACATAGTAATAATGATTAAGACCACTCTGTAAACAAAACTATTCCATTTTATTTAATACATTTTTAGATATACTCAAATTGGCAACTATTATCTTCTGTCCCATATTCTCATTACATAAGGTAGATAACTTCACACAGGAGCGCGCGACTGCGCACACAATCCACCATCAGTGCAGTAGGTCTATGCATTTGTATTGTGCTGCGGTTTGGCGTGAAACCGGTGAAAAGGTGCATGCTAAAATCAATGTTTTTCAGAAAAATACACTCCCAAATACAACAAAATTTACACGAAACAGGTAAGAAACATAACGCCTCTTTAATCATTATCTTCATTGGAACATTTGATTATTTATTTACCGAAATTTGGGGTCTGTTTTAGTAGGCTATATTTTTGATACCTTGCTGAATTAGCGCCCTTATTTGTTGCGAGCCCCCGCATATTTTTTCCCTAGAATCTATATGTTTTTTGATTATGAAGAACGTATATAGACTCTAGACCTAGACCTACAGACTACAGTTACCACATAACTCCAGGAAGCTCCGACGCGGCGACGCCTATGGCGCCGGAGCTTCCTGGACTCTGGAGTTACTGGACCTAACCCTGATTAGATCTAGACCCAGTAGTCTATAGGCCTACCGACGCAACCGAAAACAGAAACAGATTGGTTTGTCTGATTTTTCTGTTTCTATTGTAAGTATTTATTTACGGTAAAGGAAAAGTTATTTTTTGGAGTGGACTTGCCCTTCAAACTGTTACCAAGTGCTTTTCGTTTGTGTGGACGAGGACGCCATTCCCATCACGATGCGAATTGGCTGCAGTCAACCCATCCTGTTCACTAGTTTATAACCCTTCTTGTTTTTTGTTGACGCCCGTTCTCTACATGATGACAGAATGCCTCGCGCAGATTTATTCAATTTGTCCTTCTTTTACTTCTTACCGGTATTATTCTATCATTTTTAAAATCTTTTGTCATGTTATTTTCCATCTTTCATCTTTTCTTGTATCTTTCCATTATCTATTCTTTATTGTTTTCTCTTTCTGTCTTTCTTATGTTCTTCTTTGTTTATTCCTTCTATTCTGATCTTATTCTTTGCTTTTTCCTTCTATCACCTTTTCTTATGTAATTCTTTGTTTTTATCGTTTTATCATTTTTTTCTTTCTACCATTCCTCAAGTTTCTTTGTTTTTCCATCTTTCATCTTCTCTTCTATCTTTCCTTTATCTATTCTTTATCATCTATTCTTTCTGTGTTTCCTTATATTGGTCCTTCCTTCTATCCCCTTTTCTCATGTAATTATTTGTTTTGATCTTTCTTATGTAATTCTTTGTTTTTATAGTTCTATCATTTTTTCCCCTACCATTCCTCAAGTTTCTTTGTTTTTTCATCTTTCATCTTCTCTTCTACTTTTCCATTATCTATTCTTTCTGTCTTTCCTTATATTGTTCTTTGTTTCTTCCCTCTATCCCCTCTTCTCATCTTCTCCTGTAATTATTTTTTTTTTATCGTTATATCATTTTTTCTACCATTCCTTATGTTTCTTTGTTTTTCCGTCTTTAATCTTCTCTTCTATCTTTCCATTAACTATTCTTTATCATTTTCTCTTTCTGTCTTTCCTTATGTTCTTCTTTGTTTCTTCCTTCTATTCTGGACCACAAAGTCATCCTTTGGTTGTGAGAGCTGGTATTATGGGGCTCTACAGAGTGCAGAAAGCTGTGTCTGGATTTGAGCCGCTTGCCCACTGGCTGTTGTTCGAAGAGTGGGTGGAGTGGATTGTTTTCTTGTTTGTCCTTTTCTATCTTTGACATCGACTAAGTGGACGTGACAAACGAAAAGGCCCTATTGTCAATGGTTGACGTCATTGTCTTTCATGCTCAACAATGGGAGGGGGGGGGGGTAGTTAGCACTATTTTTTTAAAATCATCAACCCCCCCCCCCCCCCCCCAACCCCATAAGCTAAACAAAAAAGGTAAAAATGTGTTTACCATCTTTTTTTGATCTTTTTTGGTTTTTGCCAGAGGTGGGGCCTGGCCCCTCATCATGGCCCCCATGTCTCCACCCTGTATCCGCCACTGGCAGTCAAACTCATCCTAATGATGATCACAATACACTTTCAGTGCTTGTGGATTTCAACGGGTTCTACTAGTATGTAAATCTTACACAAAACCATGTGTTTAAAGGTAAAGACCAGTAATGGTCATGCGATTGCATTGTGAAAGAAACGTTGTGGAATCGATCAGAAAAGGTTGATCATCTAGCATCTAGCATCTGCAAGGTTCTGGAATCAACAAAATGATAAGAAATTTGGCCCATTCTTTGTAAAGTTACAAGCACTATACACAGAAAGATGTATATGGGACTACGTACCTATCTCTCTCACCAGACCATGACAGAAATAAGTTTACCAAATATATGAATTAGTAGGCGGTTTCCCGGCAAATTTTTTATCATCATGTATTAGTCAAAACATATTCTTTCACATGATTGGTAATGAGAGCTTCCATTTCATTTTTTGAATTTGGGGCGTTGCCAATACTGGTCTTTACCTTTAACACAAAGTTAATTAATCATGGGTATCTGAATGTGTATGGATGTTTGCCTTTGCTTTGAATTTAAGTAGGTAAAATCATGTTTTTAAAAAAATGACAACCTTAAAACAAAGCCGTGCCCTGAGCGCCAAAATAACCTCGTATTTTTTTTTTTTTGGGGGGGGGGGGGTGCTATTATTTGAAGGGAAAATCTGAAAAGAGCCCTTGTAAATGAATAAATAAATTGTTGGTTAGTACTAACTCCAGTCAAATGGTTCCTAAGATACGGCCTCACTCCTGCAAGGCTTTGCCTCAGAGGTGAAATAAACGAAGGGCAGAATTTCCATGATTGACCAATGTAGTTCATCACTTAAGTATAATTACGCCTTAGGGTCTGTTAGGGAGATATACAACATTAATTTGAAATTTTCACCTCTAGCCTCATAGTTCTGATTTGGAGCTCCTAGCATGTCAGTGACAGGGAATGTGATGCCTATTTCAATATTTTTATTGACACAGGCCTTATAATAACACCATTTTAAACCGTTTTCTGCTTATCTTTATTTCCCCCTATTTTTTCCCAAGTTTCTTACTCAAAAGGAGGGAATGTTGTTACAGTGTAGATGCCAATTCCCCCCCCCCAAGTCCACCTTTCTAAATTTCTTTTTGCCAAGAGGGGGGGGGGGGGGGGAGGGGGATTTTATTTTATTTTGTTTAGTTTTTAGTGCTCACTATCACCCCTGTTGGCATGAAAGTTAAATGTATGATTTTCATGGTAGATTGTTTTCTTGTTCAACAGGTAACCCAGTGGCCGACACCGTCAATAAGAAGGGGAAGGGGAAGGGGAAGGACATCGACCCCTAGAGCGCCTGTCAAGCGACCTGTCTCAAAAGACATAATCCTCCTGCCCTACTCGCCAGCCCTTATATTGCCCATCCCTCGCGGAAAGGCGAGACAGCAGCTTGCTGAGGCTGGATATGCCGGCAAAATTAGCTTGTGGCGGGGCCAGACTGCCGAAGAGGTGAAGGAAGAGGTGTCTTCCGTCTTTACCGGACTTGGAGAGGGAGGGATCCTTGATTTCGATTTTCTTAGGTTAGTTTTGAATGTATTTGTAAGTGTAACCCCTTAATTGTGTCACACGTGACAAAATGAGGGCAGGTCTGTTGATGTAAAAAGCATTTACTATTGAATAAAACCCCATAGAGGATTTATAGTTGTGTCAGTAGTTTCCATACATTTTTTTTTGGGGGGGGGGGGGGAAATCTGCTTATAAATCATATTTACATGCCTGACATGCAACTTAAGGCATTCTTTTCAAAGACGTGCCCATGACTTTGTATGCATTACTAAAAAAATGATGTTCTATACAAATCGCATAGAAGCATACGTCTTTTAGTCGTGCATGCCAAGTCACGGGCATGTCTGCAAAGATTTTGGTGTATCAGATTTTGGCGTTTACATTCGATGCAATACAGAGGGCATAGTACAGTACTGTAATGTCTGAATGTGGTAAAAACGCAACTTTCCTTTAAAGGCACACTGTCCTACTTGTAGCTATTGCTCCCTCTGTATAGAAAACTTCCCCAATCGGTGCCTGTTGGTCCCCCATGATCCTCTTTTTTCTTATGTTAAATGAGAGCTGAGTTAATGAGATAGCCAACTGTCACAGTGACCTCAGTGGCTCGCTTGGTTGTCTAATCCCTTCGGCTGAAGTAGTAAAGCCTGCCTTTAAAACTGGTGCAGTATTAGCACAAACCGTGTAATGCGTACTGTCTTGTCTTTCTCTATACTAAAGTGAGCATGGAACAGAGCATGCCTCTAGACTGATACATTAAAAAAAAAAAATTAATTAGGTAACAATTTCAAAACTAAATTTCATTATCTAAGGTATATATTACAGCCAAATGTATGTCGATTTTGGTTGATTAGCGGTGGAAAAGGTTTCCACTGGAAAATTTTTATTTTTACCTTTTCAGTGTTACAACAAGTGATAAATAAGTATGAATCTATAACTGTCAAGTTGTCAACCTCTTTTATGTTTCCTTCAACCAAGGTGGAGGTAGAAATTGATAACGTGGCGGTACATGACCTTTATAAACATACATGTATATATTCTATTTATTAATGCCAGTAGAAACAACTCTGATATTACTTGCTCTTGAATCGTTTCTATTTGTTAATCAAAATAATTCTTACACTTCTGTTCAAAGCGTTTTGCCAGGGACGGGTAAAAAACTGCAGCGGCCAAAGGTGTCTAGCAACTACACATGGGGTGGACAGGAAGTGCTGGCTGGCCTAGGACAAGGGAGTATGTATGTCATGATGTCTCCCCGATATGATATTACGTATGAAGATTTCTTCAGTGAAGTACATGTAAGTATGATAAATCCTCTTAAAGATAAAGACCAGTTATGGACATGCGATTGCATTGTGAAAGAAACGTTGTGGAATCGATCAGAAAAGGTTGATCATCTAGCATATAAGTATTGATGTGTACTGTAAGGTTCTGGAATCATCAAAATGATAAGAAATTTGGCCCAGTCTTTATAAAGTTACAAGCACTGTAAACAGAAAGATGTATATGGGACTCCCCCCCAGTCCCCCACACGTGCGCACATGTGCGTTATATCTATCGGGTCCAAATAGAATCTTATAAAAATTTACCAAATATATCAATTAGTAGGCGGTTTCTCAGCAATACTTGTATGATCACGTATTAGTAAAAACATATTCTTTCACATGATTGGTAATAAAAACTTCCTCTTCATTTTTTGAGAGGGGGGCGTTTCCAAAACTGGTCCTTACCTTTGTGAGGTTGATTGTAGATTGTAGTTTAAAACATCTATCAGTGCCTTTATCAGATAATAATACATTTTAGAACAAATATTTTTCAAGGAACTCTCACTATGCTGTCAAAAGTATACAGTTTCAGCAATGAATATTATAAGGAATTGACCTAAATGTGAAATTTGTATAGGTGACATACATGTAGGTTAATATTTCCATAACTTTTCTTCTGATAATCAAGTATACTAGTTTATAAGATGACGCGGATCCTAATTGAATGACCGGTCATTATCCAATGGTAATGACAGGGCATTTGTAAAATTATGTTAGACTGTTTTAAAGATACCTTGTGTGGGTAGTTCTTACTAATGCACTCACTGCTGTTCATTGTTTTATGCATAGGTTGCTCATTAAATTTTGTCAGATACATTTTCATCCAAATTATATGAAATATCTATGTGAAACTATAGCGTCAGTAAAGAATATGAATACAAATTCAAGTCTGAACGATTTTAGAATAATATTAAAGTTAGATTTGTAAAGTGTAGTCTCACACCATGTCACTTTGAAGATAACTTCCAAACTTTTTAAATAATTTGTCAGTTTATGATATTTTTCTCGATATAGTTTGTACAGGCAACCCCCGATTTCATTTATTGTTATGCCTCTGCAATGAAGGTATTATGTTTTGGGGTTAACTTTACCATCCCAACGTCTTGTACTTGTATCACAATTTCTCTAGAATTGGTTGATGGAATCAACATAATTAATATGTGTATGTATCTTGGGGAACCAATTGGACTGAATATATTATGGGGTCATGTGGTCAAAGGTCACATGGTTCATATGAAAAAATAGCTTTTATTTTGCTCTTTGCAAAGAACAGCTCATAATTTATATCTTTCAGTACCGTTGTGTGACATTAAATAGATGCCCAACACTTTGCAAAGGGTGGTGGAATTCATAAACAATTAATACAATTAATTACAACCATGCACTTACAGTACCAACATGGCCATGGCCTCATGGTACGAAATCACACATTACACAAACAAAATACAAATTAGCATAACTTGGGTTACAGATGGGTTTTTAATTGATAATTTGTCTGTTAACCTATTTTTATGAACTTGTTTTTAGAATGAACTACTGAAAATGTAACCTTTCATTATATGTTGGTTTTTTAAATCTATTTTATTTTTAATTATTTTACATTAATCAAGGATGACGACCCAGCAAGAAAACGCAGAAGGTGTGGATCTGACGAGGTAAAACATAATTCTCAAATGTGATCCCATGATGGAAACAGCTTTGGCTTTTTCTTGTTTTATGTAAACTCTGGGATATCAAGTCTCCCTATATTTACTGGAGAATCCCGTGAACCCAAATTAGCGTGTTTGAATTTCATCATATCTTGTTCATGTGCAGGATTGAGAAAATTAAAATAAAATATCAACTTTTTGGTTTTGTTAGGTTTATGGCAGAATGAAATGTTACCACCACCCACATTTTTCTCCATCTTTTGTTTCTTCGATTAGGAGTTGTTTGAGTAACTTCAAATTTTGCTCGAATTTCTAGTTGAAATTAGTATCAATATTTATACTAAATTACTAGTAATTAAGAATGTTGTTCTTCTGTAATTGGAGGTGCCGGTAATATTATTACTGTATTTAAAGATACACTTTAGTACTTGTAATGTGATTGCATTGTGAAAGAAAAGGTGTGGAAAGGATCAGAAACAGTTGATCATGTAGCATGTAAGTATTGGTGTGCACTGCAAAGTTCTGGAGTCATCAAAATCATAATAAATTTGACCGAATAGAAAGCTATATATGGGACAACACACATGGTGTCGGGGCTAGTAATACCTTGATTTCCTTGTCTTTCTATGCTCATTACTCAGCCAGTATACATTTTCTTCCAAAATTGTTTGGCACATGTCATTTATTTGTAATCTTGAACATTCAGTGTAAGTTTCGTTTGATTCTGTGAGAATTTTTTTTTTTTTTTACCAGTTCTTGAGTTTATCTTTAAATCAAGATCGTTTCATTTATCCCTCCAAATTTAGAGTTCAAGTGATGAAGAGTTCCCGCAGTATCTCCACCTTGGCACCAATCCCCAGACTTCATCAAGTAGTGGATCAGCACTACATACAAGACCTGTCTCCATGCCATCTACCTCTTATGAGTGAGTAATATAAAAACATTTGAAATGTTGTGACCACACATTTTTAATTAGATCTTGGGTTTTCCATGTCTGCTGCTGCTTATCTCTCGTATATCCCAACTGCTGTGGAGGTGGTTGTATTTGTAGTTTTATTAATCACCCGATGTGTAGTTGACCTTAAACTTGTACGATGGCCATCTGTTAGCTTACCAATTTCTAATGATACATTAGTTGACATATTTGTGATTTTCTTTGAATTTCACCTTTCAATACATAAGAAATTATCAAAACAATAGATAACATAAGGGATAACCTGGCTCTTCCAATTTTTTGTGTTGTAATATTATTCCGAATGGTCTAACAAATATATGTAGTGAAAAAGAATGCTCAAATATGAATAATGTCTGATTTAGGGGCAAAAATGTGAATTTCATGACCTTATTTGCATAAATTACCATAAATATGCAAATGAGTGCATTTTCAAAAAATTTAAATTAGCATAGTATTCTATACACTTCACTTGAAATGAATGCAATTTTTCGCGGCGATCGGCAGTGAAACGGCCGACATATTAGGGTTTTTACTTTGGGGGGGGGGGTCAAATTGACCCCCCCCCCCCCCAAAGTAAAAACCCGGTCTGAAATAGCCCAGTTAAAATAGGGTTAAAGATTAGTAATGCACGAATATGGTGTTAGGCAGTTGGGCACTTTAGTCCAGCTTTCTCAGGGCACTTGTTTGTTAAAAGAGGTCCAGTGATAAATTGGTTGATGTGATATGGGCCTTAATTAAATTTGCATTATTGTTTTTTTTCTTCTCCATTTTGTAGTACTTATGTGGGATTGGTGGAGTTTGAAACCCCAGATGCGGCCAATATTTCTAATGGACATGTGCAAGATGCAGTATCAGAGGAATATGTTCCAGCGGTAATGCATGCGTAAGTATTGGCAATGGTATCCATCTTAAATGTAGGGAGGTGACGATCATTCTAAATTAAGTTACATTATTTGTTAAATCCAGTCTCGTGAAAATTGTTTGTTGTTGCCAAAACGAAGTGGAAGGAGCCATTATTTTTTCAGGTTGTGTACATGTGTATGTCCAAACCGTCTTTCTGATCATACATTCATTCTGTTATCATGATTGCTTCATCTCAATAATTGATTGACAAATTCCAGCCAAGCTTTGTACATGATGAGTCAGTGGTCACAGGGCTCATTGTGTATGCAACATAACTATAAAAAAAAGGATTGATTGCGGTCAAAGGTCACATGGCTCATTACTATCTGAAGAGTCAAACCTGGTACGTATGTATGTGCAGAGCCAATGAAATGATAGAATGTTAGGTCACGAGGTGAGTGTCACATTGATGATTATCAATGTGAAAATAGCTCATGATTGCTTATGATCTCAAGAACAATTTGGTGTAAATTCACACAAAACCTGGTTCATTTATGTAATTTTTTTATGTAAAATGCAGAGCTACCAACCATTCCTTTTTTGCCGGAATTACTTTGTTTTTCCTCCAAATTACGGTATTACGTTTTTTCTTCATAAAATACTTTTTTTTTTTTTTTTTTTTTTTTTTTTTACCATACTGCACTTCAAACAACCGCCCTAAAATGGTGATTTGATCACAAATTCAATACAAAACTAAATTTAAAACATACTTGAAAAGAAAAATATTCTCAAAAAGAATGAAATGCCAATAATACCAAAATAACCACCCCAAAAACAGCATGATGAATGAACATTTCTGCATTGGAAGTGTGTCACGCGTGGTTGTAAGTTTCGTTTTTATGAATTCCTTTTTTTTGTTGGTCACACAAGGTTGGCAGCTCTGCAAATGGCCATGTTTCTCAGGGCTCTAAGAGCTCATGATTTAAATACTACCAAACTTGATACCTGGCTGTAGGCAAAGCTGTCAACTAGTACAGATTTTTTGTAATTGGTACAGAAATTACTGATAAGTATGGCAGTACGGAATGTCTAAAATTAGAGATTACAACAACAACAAAATGTTAATATTCTTTTTTGTATATTGATTTTGGCCTTGTGATTACTGATATTCTGTTCTGGATGTTGCCAGCTCTGTGTAGGTATCTTGGTGAGCCAATGCTTTTGAGATCATCAGGTCAAAGGTCACGCGACTCATTACATACATTACATAAATGTTATCTTAAAGGGACTTTGTAACATTGTTCAGATGAGAGATAGTGCATGTGCTAAGGTAGTGACTTCAATGCTAGGTGTACAATTAAAGATTATCTGAAAATTTGAGTGAAAACGGACCAGTATTCCTGGTACAAATTGAGAAAAGCTGATCTGATCGATTCCTTAAAGTGACTTGGTAACATTGTTGAAGGTTAATTTAATTACATTTTAGGTGAATGGAAATGATCACAAAGCAATAAAATCGCTCTACATTCCATTCCAGACATTTAAGTGTGTACAGATTTTTTTATAGCCTGTTTTATGTCTCTTTTTCATGGAAAAACGGTTGGGAAAATTCAAAAATGGTTGGGAGAATTTACTGTTAATCACTATTAGGCGAGGCGTCAAAAATAAATATACCAGCCAGCGGCAGCTAACTGCACTTGTGCCTCCTGGCTGCATTTTTTAAATTAGCTCAGCTGGCGGTAGGAAATGGCATTCAAAAGCATGCGCCGGCTGCCGCCTTTCGAATGGAAACCGAGCCTCAGATCCCAGCCTGGCGCAAGCCGGCTGGGTTAATAAGTGAAAAATAATTGCCCCAGCCAGGCTTCGGCCGTAATTGCAGCCTCGATGCGCCAATACTTGAGGCGGCAGCCTACTGGTATCGATATTTTTGACGCCTCGCTGTAAAGGGTGTCATACATCGACTCCTTCAAAGAGTACCCAAATATTCGGCCGCAAAAAAAAAAAAAAAAATGTCCAGACCAACGCTTACCCGTGCCAGGGAGAGTGGCAGCCGCTGGCATGGTACCATCTGTAAAAATGTTTCCCAACTCGAGCACTGTCAAACTCACCACTCAGAAACTGGGACCAAATGTCCAGATATCTGTTTGGACTCGGAGAACAATGGATTATTCTGCCATCTTTGGTTTTTAAAACAGCATTGTTTACTGTTATTATTATTATTAAATTGGTGCCTTCAACTGCAACTCAAAGTAAAATTGCATGCGTTTCGGCGAGGGACCTGGGAAACTGCCGAGTGGTATGGTGGTGGCAAAAAATAAATAAATAAATAAAGGGAAAAAAAAATCAAAAAATTTAATTTTTTTTTTTAAAAATCAAAAAATCAAAAAAAAAATCAAAAAAAGACATGGCGTTTGAATATTTGGGTATTCGCTTGTGAGCCTGGGAGTGTACTCGGGTACCTCATTACACTGTTGTGCACAGCCTTAGTCAAAGGTCATATTTTGATAGATTTCTTGAATTCATGTTCTTCATTACCATGTCTTTCTTCTGCCTCAGTCTAGGACTCTCTTTGCATAGAACCAGTTGATATCTAACATTGATAATGGCAGATTTTTAATTTAGATAGGTGAATTCTCTTTTATTTTTACCCAGTGATGAAAACCTTCTGCAACTGGATTTGGATGGATGGAAGGAGAAGCAGGTTACTGGAGATGAGGCCCCAAATCATCTCTACGTGAGGAGAAAGCACCTGCTGGTGGACACCCTTAATGGGTTTCGAGGTGAATTATGCCTTAACCCTACTAAACCCTTCTCAAGAACACCTCCCCCCCCCCCCTACATTTTTATCATGTGCCGAAATTTTAGGGTTCACGTATTGTGTGCGTTGAATGGCTGCATGATCGTTCAGCGAATTTGTATTAGCTTATTGTTACAGATTTACTGTGTATTGCCAGTTACACTAAGCCTAAGTTCGCCAGAGTCGGGGTGGTGGTATATGCATCATATATCGCTCTTCTTTGAAAATCACTAGATACAAAATTCTCATCTTTTGAGCACATGGATATTCTGGTCCACGTCTCTCCTTCTGTGGTGTTTAGGACATTTGCCATTTATAGGCCTCCCCCATCGTCTACAAACAAACTGTTGTATGACAATTTTGTGGCAGATTTTCCGACACTGTTAGAATCTGTAACAATCGATCAGCATCAGCTTGTGCTCATGGGAGATTTCAACATCCATGTTGACGACGAAACTGACAGAGATGCTAGGAAATTCCTCGATATCTTGGACACTTTTGATCTTCAGCAGCATGTAAAAGGTGCAACTCATCGAGCTGGTCATACCTTAGATCTCTTGATTTCCAGAAAGGTTGATCATCCTATTGTGGCCATGGACGTCGTACCAGGACTTCCTTCCGATCACTCGGCAGTCCTGACTACGCTCAGTTTTGTAAGTTCAGCAACTTCCAAGAAGCGGATAACTTGTCGGAAACTTCGGGACTTTGATGTGGTTCAGCTTAGGAATGACATACAAACCTCATTGCTTACACTTCCTACAGCCAAAGATGCATCTGACATGGCAGAACAATACAACATCGTACTAAAGGAGCTACTTGACAAGCATGCGCCTGAGCGATCAATACTTGTCACAATCAGACCAAAAGCTCCCTGGTACACCAATGAAGTTCGTGAGGCAAAACGATCTAAACGGCGTGCTGAACGTAAATTGAAAAGTTCTGGTCTGGAAGTTGATCGTCAACTGTTCAAAGAGGAGTGTAAATCCTACAATGCAGTCTTATCTCAATCAAAATCTCGTTACTTGACCGACGAGATTGTGCAGTGTGACACCAAGCATCTTTTCCAGCTTGTTTAGACGCTTTCCCGCTCAAAGTCACAGCATCTTCTACCGGACCATGAGTCAGACATAAATCTGGCTAATGATTTTGGACAATTTTTCTACAACAAGATTCAGGACATCGTCACCAATCTTCAGGGGATTACTAGCCGCTCATCAGATTGTGAGGATGGAGTGACGACGCACAAACTCTCTTCTTTTGAACCTGTATCAGAATTAGAGGTGCAAAAGGTGATCCGTGAAAGTTCTTCAAAATCGTGCCGACTTGACCCAATACCGACTTGGCTCATGAAAGATTGTATTAATGAGCTTGTACCATTTGTAACTGAACTTGTTAATCTGTCCCTGTCTTCTGGAGAGGTACCTGCAGCGTACAAGACATCACACGTCACTCCTCTCTTGAAAAAAACATCTTTGGATCGAAATGAGTTTAAAAACTACAGACCGATCGCGAATCTTCCTTTCATCGCCAAGACGCTAGAGAGGATTGTAGCTGCTCAGCTCAGGACACACTTAGAAGACAATGGTTTATATCCTGTCATGCAATCCGCATACCGTCAGTTCCATTCGACAGAAACAGCCCTCTTGAAAGTTGCCAACGATCTCTTGTTAGCCCTTGACAAAGGACTTGAAGCTATTCTTATTCTGCTGGACTTCTCGTCTGCGTTCGACACGATCGATCATAGCATGATGATACAACGTTTCTGTAATAAATATGGATTTGAGGGAGTCGTCCTGCAGTGGCTTGCCTCCTACTTGGAAAATCGATCTCAGGTCATCGTTCTCAATTGTGTCCAGTCCGAAGCATTTCCACTAACTTGGGGAGTACCACATGGATCCGTTGTGGAACCGTTGGACTTTATACTCTACTCTGGTCCCCTCAGTGACGTCATAAGGTCCCATCAGGGTGTTGAACACATGATGTATGCTGACGACACACAAATGTATCTGATATGAAGCAAAGTGAAATCGCCAGTGGGGTGGTGAGACTGGAGCAGTGCATCACAGATGTGAAAGTCTGGGCTCGTGATAACAACCTCATGCTTAATGGTGCCAAGACAGAACTCATGCATGTGACGTAAGCATTTCGAAAAGCCAGTGAGCTGCCAGATTTCGAAGTCGACTGCAATACAATCAATCCATCAAAATCGTCTATTAATCTCGGAGTCGCAGTGGATGACAAACTTACCATGAAGCAACATGTTCAGAAATCATGCAGAGCCGCTTCGTTTGGAATTTACCCGATCGGAAAACTCCGAAAGTACCTAGACGAAAGTTCTACTGGGCGCCTAATAAATGCATTTGTGACATCACACATTGATTACTGTAATAGCCTGTTGATAAATCTACCCAGCTCACATCTGACCAAACTCCAACACATCCAGAACACTGCAGCCCGTCTCCTCACACGCACAAGGAAGTACGAACACATAACACCTATTTTTTCGTTCCCTTCACTGGCTCCCCATTCCACAGCGCATCCAATTCAAGGTACTGCTTCTCACCTACAAGGCCCGTAATGGACTTGCTCCAGTATACATCAATGGACTCATTTCACCAAAGGTGCAAACCTCCTCCATCAGGCTCCGCTCATCATCATCTGTTCATCTTCAACTATCATCTGGTCCTCGAAACTCACACCCGCTATGGAGATCGTGCCTTCTCTGTATGTGCTCCTAAACTCTGGAATAATCTCCCCGTCTCTGTCCGTGAATCCCCAACTCTTGACACTTTTAAACGTAGACTTAAGACCTATCTATTCAACACGAAGTAATTGTCCATCATCATACCGTATTTAGAACCACATGTCCTATCTTCTTGTAATCTATTTATTGTCTAATGTACATAATTATTGCAGTTTCATTAATGATACTTAATTATTGTATTTACATTTTCATTTTTCATTATCATGTTATTGTTATACATTGTTAAGTTATTCGTCCTAATTAAGCGCATTGTTCATTTCACATTTCTTGTTGATCCTTATTACATATTTAGTTTAACCGTACTTTTCATTTCACTTGTTTTGTTAAGCGCTTAGAAACTGAACTTGTATACCAGCGCTATGTAAATCTTAAATATTATTTATTATATAGGTCAAAGGTGAAAGGTCATAGCTCATTAAATATGCAAAAACACCTACCAGTAATTGTATAATGTGAAAATGTGGTGAACTTCCTTGCCTAGTAATATAATAGTATAGTCCAATGGAGGTAACTTGTTCTGACGTTTATAGGCCATTTGTACCCTGCGAGGGGATGCTACGCTCTGCGTTGACCTATTTCTATTAATTCATGATTTATTAATAAATAATAGCATTTATTGCCTATTTTACTTCCAACATCTTTTGATATTTCTTTCGCTTTGCATTTTATGTTCATCCCTTTAGACTAATGTATTTATTGTCTTACAAAATAGATGAAGGGGTAAAGGCGGATCGGGCACTGTCAGTTAATTTCCTTGGTGAGGCTGGTGTGGACACCGGCGGTCTTTCCAGGGAACTATTTTCCCTTGTCCTTCCGATGATCCGGGAGAATGGTATCTTTTCAGGGTGCCATGGTAAGAATAATAAATTGATATTTGTTTACTTTTGCTCTTGCATTTGAAACTAGTACCCAATGCCTCCGCCACCGAAGGTGGTGCCGGAGGCATCATGTTTTCGGGTTGTCCGTCCGTACGTCCGTCCCGTTTGACCGTTATCACAATATCTCAAGAACCATTTAAGATTTAAACTTAAGACTCGGGAATAGTATTTATCACCATAGGAAGACGATCTGATTAGATTTTGGAGTACGTAGGTCAAAGGTCACAGGTCACAGAGGTCAACTTATGAAATTCCTTGTATTGAGTTTGTTAGCGCGATATCTCAAGAACCATTTGAGATTTAAACTTCAAACTTAAGGATAGTATGTATCACCATAGGAAGACGATCTGATTAGATTTTGGAGCACGTATGTCAAAGGTCAAAGGTCACAGAGGTCAACTTATGAAATTCCATACATTGAGATCGTTATCGCGATATCTCAAGAACCACTGGAGAATTTTCACTTCAAACTTAATGATAGTATGTATCACCATATCATAATATCTCAAGAACCACTGGAGATTTAAACTTCAAACTTAATGATAGTGTTTATCACCATAGGAAGACAATCTGATTAGATTTTGGAGCATGTAGGTCAAAGGTCAAGGGTCACAGAGGTCAACTTATGAAATTCCATACATTGAGATTGTTATCATGATATCTCAAGAACCACTGGAGATTTAAACTCCAAACTTGTTTAAATTGCTCTATGGCGGAGGCATCATTTTTGACTGCGCGCAGTCAAAATTCCATCTAGTTTCTTTCTTGAAATAATAATAGTAATGATACAACAGTTAAGTTAAATCAAGTCCAAGTCCCAAATCAAAATTTTTTCACAGATAACTGCAATGACCTTAACGAGTACAAAGAATGTATAGACTTAATTTAGCCATGGTTAAACTACAAATGGAGAAGAACAATAACACAACTCTGAATGAATAGTTGTTCTTCCATGTTGCCCACTGTTAGTTTCTTTTCGTTTTGTCATTAACCTCTGTAGAAAAATCAGTGCAGAAATTAATTTGCATTTCCATAGTGGCAATTTTTACAATGAATTGCAACGAATTTACATTCATGGAGAAACTTGCTTTAAAAGAGCTTTGTGATTTTTGTCCTGATTTGAACTTGTTCTTTTAACATTCTGTTGCGCTTACACAGCACTTTGTGATTCATTGAGGCAAAACGACTGTTCTGAGCAAGTTGTTGTTGCTTGAAAATGATTTATAATTGTTATTAATATAATTCTTAATATTATTATCATCATGCATTGAGGTATGCTATTCATGGTAAGGCCTCATCACAGCTTTTCAAATTGTAATGACCATCATTTTATCAAATAAGCAACCATTGTACAAACTTTTATTCACTCTGCTCGTCGTTGCTAATTTGTGTGAAGTCCTTTTACGATGTTGCTGTTATTTGGGATTTGTACCTTATTAATGCCCCAGCCAAAACCCCTTTCGGAAGAGCCACATTTGGGAATTGATGCCTCTGCAATAACATGGACTAAGGCGTCACACTTTCACATTGATTTTTTGCGTCCTGTTTTCTGCATTATTTCTAAAACAAAGACTGATAACCACTGAACTTGGTACTTACTCTAAAGAAATTGTGTTATTTTTCATGTATTCTTTGCTTTCAGGAATGATGGTCCCTGCAAAGAACTCTTCAGGGATTTCCAACGGCACTATCCAAAACGTTGGAAAAGTGCTGGGGGCAGCAGTTTTGCATGGGGGGTCCAGGTTGGACTTCCTCAACCCGATTATCGCTGATGTGTTGTGTTTGGGGGAGCCAGCAGAACTGGCTATAGATCTGCTGCCAGAGGCGTCAACAAGGGACCTTGTGAAGAGGGTAATATGTTTTGTTTTTTTTCTGCTCTTCTAAAAGAATTTAGTATTATCAGCTCTAGTGTTTTTCTCGCCTGCCTAGAAAAGAGCGAGACATAGGCGCCGCTTTTCTGGTGACGGCAGTGACAGCGACGGCGGCGGCAACATCAAAAACTTATCCTCTGGTTAAGTTTGTGAATATTTTAGTATGAATTTGAAAATATAACTTCTTATGGGTTAGGGTTAGGTACTAAACTTAGACCAAAGAGTTATCAAGTTTCTCCAATCATGTGAGTAGAATTTTAGGTCACAAAGTCAAGGTCAAATGTCATTTCAGGGCAACAGACTAACAGCCTTTTCACACACTAGTAAAATTCTTTAAAGCTGATTATTTAAAGAGCTTTAAACTAATCAGCTCTAAATACTATGAATTTTAGGTGTGTGTGAAAAGGCCTTAGGACTGCCAGAAGAGCACTGAGCTTCTCATCCGAAAACTGCCATTCCAGCGTCTAGTGCGTGAGATTGCACAGGACTTCAAGACAGAGCTACGTTTCCAGATTTCCATCCACGCCAAGAGGGTTACCATCATGCCCAAAGACATCCATCTTGTGGCATCATTATCGAAAACTTAAGATACTATGTCCCTTTTGCAGCCAACATCAAATTCTGTAGAACTTTGCAGGCATTATGAATATGTCATGTATGTCCTATCTGTGAAGTTTAAACGTTAGCAGTGTCTTAATATTCAAATTATGCAAGGAAACCCGTTTACTTGATAGACTTCACTGTCAGACACTATTTATTTTTTTCATCTGTGGTAATTACATACATAAAATGAGCTGTTAAGGGTACATGAGCATTTGTCTACATCAATAGCCTACTTCTTGTAATGGCCAAAATTGAACCCTTACTGTACTGGGGGGGGGGGGGGGGCCCAGGCCCCCCCCCTCGACATTTTCGGAGATTGCGCCGCAACCGTGCAGAATTTTGAATTGTCGTTTCATGCCTTTTTTCCCTAAAGTCTTACGCACATTTTGATACCATTTTCGTTGAAATCGGATATACATGTAAGGTGTGACATAACAATTAGTATGAGCATGTCATCAAAAAAGTGCTATAATTGCATATATTCATGTACAAGCAGAAATTTAAAGATATGAATTCCAGGTCACAAAGTGCAGGTCAAAGGTAATTTTAGGTCGGTAGACTTGGATTATGTTTTTGCATTTTAATATGAGAATTAATAAATCAATTGTTATTATTTGTTCATATTCCATGAAAGTTATCAATCTTGGTATAAATTATAGTAAACAATTCTTCTGATGGTTCTTGGCCAATATTCACTTCAAAATGCTTATTATTTTCAGAAGATTTTTTTTTTTTTTTTTGGGGGGGGGGGGGGGCTGCTAATGGGCCACCCTTACCCTGCCTATGAATAATGTCCCAACCTCATATTTTTCATCATATCGAATTGCGTAATGCAGGCGAGACTTCCGAGGGCGTTTTTTTCTTGTTATCCCTCCACAACGAAGTTGCCAGAGGCATTATGTTTTGTGATCATGTTATCTCAAGAACCGATTGATGGATTTCAACCAAACTTTGGTCATGTTTGTATCTTGCAGAGCCAATGAACTGATTAGATTTTGGGGTTGAAGGTCACAGGGCTCATATATGCCCCCGAAAGCTTGTGAATACATCCATTAATGCATGTCTATCACAATATCTTGTTATTAATTTGGTTTGATATCGGTTTTGCCAATACAGATTAGAGCCGCTCCTGACCAGGGCTCTCTTCGTGTCATTTTAGCTGAAGGAGAAGTCCTGGAGGAAATAGGATGGAGGAGGTTGGTGACATTAGAGAACCGAAACGAGGTAGGTGATTACAATCTAGCTGTTTTTCAGATAGTGACTGTTAACATATCCATATCTGCGACAATTAACTGTGTAGCATATCATGTATACTACAAGACAGTATTGGAAAAAGTTTTTTTCTCACTTACCTCTTTACTGAGAGAGCGTCTGAAATCAGCTGACAAGATTTTGTAATTCTTTACAGACAAAATCAGAGATCAATTTTCACTATTCTTTGTCTCTGACACACACCAATGACGTCATTTGTGGTATGTTCTAAATCTAAATATCACTTACGGATCACCTTTAAGGGAGAGGGTCGTCAGTTTCCATGTGCAGAAGGCCATAATTCGCTGACACCAGACTTGGTGGAAATACCATTAAAGGGTGTACAAGTCAGCAAACCTGTAGTCCTATCAAGAAATTCCCCTAGTCTGTCATAGAGTCTTCGGGTGAGGGGAACATTACATAATGACTTTACCAAAGGGGGGGGGGGTATGAAAGGAAAATACAAGCATTACACAAGGCCTGTTGGTCATGAAACTGAATGCTGATCATGGTGATTGACAACACCTGAAAGGTGTCTACTTACCCCATGAGAGCCTCCTACTGTGTCTTTAATTAAAGCCATATATTGACATTAGGTAAGTTACGAAATACCAAACTAATATATAAATAATTTTTAAAAATACATACATTTTAAAATGCACCAAACTGAGATTGGCCTGTTTGTCCTTCTTAATGACAATATTGAAATATTAAAGGTAATACAAAGTTTTGGTATGGGGTCATGAATTGGGTTCAAATGAATATATTGGAAGCATATGCGATCCTACAATATTCAGTGATTGTTGTCGCGGTTGAAATCGAGTCTAAAGGTATGAAATTGTAAATAATAAACTCTTTATGTTGTATAGCTCACTCTCAAGGTCAAGATATTAATTAAGCTATAAAAAAATGTTCTTTACTAAATTTGACCGATTAGCTATTACCGTTTGGAAATTACACATCACAGCTACATATTCTGAGATTTTCATGGTCGCAGCTACCATCGTACGGCCGTAATCGCGAATTTGAAATTTATCAAAATTTACCAGAAGCACCGGTAAATTTTTATAATCAATTTTTCTCGAAAGTAGAAGTGTTTTAGGGGCTAAAATTTCCAGTGCTTATAATACATCCACAGAGGCATCTAAATATATCAAAATGGTAAAGATTCACTATCCACCCAATTTCCATAATTTCCCGAACTTGGTATTACTTTAAGTGGGAATAGAAGGGGAACAAAAACCCAGAGGGTGGATTTATATTTCAATCTTTCGATATAAGAAATTTAACTGCCAGTAAAATGTGTAAAGGTTAACAGTACTGATAAACTCCCCACTAACAAAAATGAAAAGCATGCCTTCATCAGTTACTGTGTGAAATAATATACTATTACTAAATAGTTTGGACAGAAATGCTTTGAGATTGACTTCTTTGGCAACAAAATGTTTGAAATATATAAAAGGCTTTTAACAGAGATCAAATTCAACTGCCTATTCGCTGTATATTTTGCTTTAATATATGATTTTCAAGCCAACACAATAGCTTCTCATAAGGCTTGGAAATGTAAAACAGGATCCCAGTTATAAATAAGCCTCGTGGGGGTACTGGTCCTGGTTTTGAAGGTGCTACTTATATCCATTTTTTTTGCAGGGGTTTTGAAGATCAAGATCACATATAGATTTTTATATCTTGCTTTTAGATCGTGAAGGCGATATGCTTTCACTACCTGGTTAATAACCAAAAAGGTGAGATGGAAGCACTCATCAAAGGGATGGAGTTCTGGGGGATGAAAACATATGCAGAGGCGCACCCAGGTAACTTACATATTCCAAATAGGTAGTAAAACTGTATGTCTTTGCCTAACCAATGGCAAGATAAGTAAATTTCTACAGAGTGAAGATCTCTTCATCCCGTTTCTCAATCAAGTTATTGTGTGTGAAGTGTAACATTTGAGCATTTAGATTTTTTTTAACAATCCTTTGGCCTACAACTTCACGCCCATAACCAAACAGGTCCACTTTGTGTCGGTCTGTGGCGACGATGTGTCTTGTTAACGCCTCCACCTCCACTTACGCAACTACAGTATCTTTGAAATGCCGTTGGAATTTAACCTTTTCATTTTGGGGGCCTGCAAATGGGACATAGTACCTTTAACTATCAAACATGTGTATAGCAATGTAAAACTGCATTGTTTTGTGCCATGGTTTCCTTATGGCGATTGCATATGAAAGAGACAGATCAAGTTTGTAAATATTTCTGCCTAAGACTAATAAGCCCAGGGTGCTGTGTGCATTTTTTTAATTATGGTATCTCGTACTGGGATGAAATTTATCAGTGAAATAAATACCTAGAAGTGTGCAAAGAATATGAATTATACATTGTCATCATGTATGAAAGACACAATATCCAGATTGGTTATTTTATGTTTTTATCTATCTCAAAAAACTGAAATTAGTAGTAGAACATAGTCAAATCAATTATTGTGAGTAATTAAGGACATAAATGATATAATGATTTCTATGTGCTTTTCATTTATATAGTCTTCATCCACACTGTGTTCAACTCACGAAAGGGCGTTGATGCTAACGAGGTGTTCGAGCTCTTCAATCTCACCTATTCAATTGAAGGGTCAAACGATAGAGAGGAGGAGGAGATGACTACAATGTATTTCATTGACTTCCTCCAGAAGTGTGGTAGCCAAGGTAGTTACTGTTTCAATATACCTCACAAATCTTTATGATGTTTCCAAATGGATTCTTTGTAACACCCAAGAAACCTTATAACAAGCTATGATAATATGGACTCCTTTTCTAATGAGGCATTATCACAAATAGCCTGTACCATAAATCTCCATGTATAAGGCGCACTCCTATTTTTGAGATTTTAAAAAAAAAAAGTTTTTTTTTTTACTTTTGGGTTTGCTTTTTTGCCGACACCAACTGAATCGGCAAAAAAGCGTGCGGTCCCGTTCGGAAACCAAAGCCATGTTGCAGGGAATTGGGAAGGACTTTTTTTTTTTACAACTTTACAGTCAAAAAGTCAAAGTAAAAAAAGAATAGAAACAATGTTGTATTTAAAACTAACGATGACAGGAAAAATTTCCTCCTGAGTCCAAACCAAAATTTAGACAGGCTAGTTTTCGAGTGGTGATTCGATATCCCCCGTGTGAGTGAGCTGCATGATACAGGTGAGTGAGCTGGAGACATGGGAGAGCAAAGTGCAAAGTGCTTTGTGAAGGGGCATAATTTATCGAGAGTGGGAAAAAAAAAACTCTCTTCCCTTCAAATTAGGAACGTAGTTTTACTTCAAATAAGAGATCCTATTCTTTATTTGCATTATGTAATTCTTGTTGAGACACAGAGATTTTCGGAAACCATTAAAAAGTAGCATTTTGAGACAAGCGCGTAGCCAGGATTTCATTTTAGGGGGGCGGTAGTGAGCACGTTTTTGAAAGAGCGCGGTCCCTAGGGGGGTGGGTGCAGGGTGGGGGAATTCCCCCCTGCGCAAAGCGCAGAAGCTTTGAAAGCAGACGATTTGTTGTACCTTTCTCAACTCATAATACTTGTCTGAATTCAGTCCGCCCCTCCTGCGCATAGCGCGGAAGCTTTGATGTATTAGACAAAGAAGACGATTCGTTTTACCTTTCTCGACTCATAATCCTTGTCTGAATTCAGTCCGCCCCTCCTGCGCATAGCGCGGAAGCTTTGACGTATTATTAGACAAAGAAGACGATTCGTTGTACCTTTCTCGACCCCTCATCCTTATCTGTATTCAGTCCCCCTCACGCGCGAAGCACAGAAGTTTTGACGTTTCATTAATTTATTAGAGAAAGAAGACGATTCGATGTACCGTTCTCGACTCTTAATTAATCCTTATCTGAATTCAGTTTCCTCCACTCCCGCGCAAAGCGCGTAAACTTTGAAGTTTCATTAAATTATTAGAGAAAGAAGATGATTCATTGTACCGTTCTCGATTCCTTTCCATTTTTTTCCTACGTCCTCTTACTTTTTTTCTTCTCTTTCTCTCTCTCTTTTTTTCTTCTCTATCTCTCTCTTTCTTTCTTCTCTTTCTCTCTCTCTTTTTTTCTTGGCCGGCGTTTTGGGTGGGGGGGGGGGGGGTGGGGGCGAATGCCCCCACCTACCCCCCCCCCCCCCTGGCTACGCGCCTGTTTTGAGAACTCAAAATATTCTGTACCTGTGTATTAGGCGCACCCCCCGACTTTTTGATTTTTTCCAACGGAAAAAAGTGTGCCTTATACACGTATATTGCAAAATTTACAGAACCGGATGACAAATTACGATCTAATTTGGTACATGTCTGTATCTTGTGATGTTTCTATAACCAGAATAACAATGATGATCAAACGTACCTGTATCTTGGGAGATCACAAATTTTATTAGAGGTCAAAAGTCAAGAATATGGGTCATAACACTGCTTGCAGTAAAAAAAAAAAAAAAAAAAAAAACCCATCTAGTTATGGCATTATTAAATAAGTATTATAACCTATATAAATTTTTAAAGGTAATACAAAGTTTTGGTATGGGGTCATAAATTTGGTTTGAATGAACATACTGGAAGCATATGCGATCCTGCAATATTCAGTGATCATTGTCGCGGTGTAGGCACTATTTGAAATTTATCAAAATATTTCGGGAGCACCGGTAACCTTTGATGTTAAATTGTTAAAGGGGCTACATTTTCTAGTGCTGACATACCTGCCAACTCATACAAATAATTTGGAATGTTCCATTTTTCTGGATTTTTGGCACTTCAAAATCCTGAATATTCTGATTTTTCAAAGATTTGTTTTTTTTTCATATTTTGGTTGTTGCTTGAGCCAAATTAAGCTTGTTTATTTTATCATGTGCCTCGATGTGAGAGTTCACGTATTGCGTGCATGATTGAGCAGCAAATTTGTATTTGCTTTTGTGTACAGATTTACCGCGTATCGCCAGTTACACTACCGCTGCATGTGCGAATGCCTGTACAGGTTTCTTATTTTAGAATACATGCCGGGCTGAAAATTCCTAATTCTTATTTTCAAATGTTGGCAGGTATGTCCTGATAATCCATCCACATGGGCATACAAATATATCAAAATCGTAAAGAATGACTACGGTCTACCCAGCCAATTTTCAAAATCTCCCAAAACTGTGTATTACCTTTAAGGTCATTTTTTAGGTCAATAAAAGTACTTAATTAGCATGAATATTAGGAATGAATATTCTTGCATATTTCTTTTTCTTTTTATCAATAGGTCCCGAGGTTGAAGGCCTCACCCTCGAGGATTTTTTACAGTTTTTTTGTGGGGCAAGGTGCCCCCCTCTCGGAGGTTTCAACCCCGTTCCAACCCTCCTGTTTTATAACGGGAGGCTGCCTGCCGTATCGACATGTGCCCTAGAGCTCCGCATTTCAAGGAAGTGCACTTCTGGTGGAGCGTTCATTGCCGACATGGTGTTTGGCATAAAAAATGCCCATGGCTTTGGCCAGGTGTGAATTGTCCTGTAAACCAACTGCATTTTTCTTTCCCGATTTTTCGCGTTAAAAATTGCTGTTTTTCCATGCAAATGTGGGAGAGGGTGGTGGGGTGGTCGAGTTACAAAACAATAAGCATTCTTCAGGCAAAACACCATGTTGTTAATGAATGCTGTGACAGAAGTGCACTTCCGAGAACGGCGCAGCTCAAGTTCACATGTAGATATTAAATACATTCATTTTGTTCTTTATATGTGTGTGTTAAAAGGATTAAATGTATTCATTACCTTGTAATGCCAAATAAAACAGGTAATATTGTCACAAAAAGTACATCACTTTCAGCAAAGTATTCAAATTGCAATGGCATTGGGATTCATTGCAGTGATTTAAACATTGCAGTTTCAATGAGGATTATTCTTAATTATTTGTCATTTGAATAGCAAATAGTGTGACAGATGATGGATGATCAGAACTTCACATGATCTTATGATGTTATGCATTATAAAAGGATATACAGTAGAGTTATGTGATGAAGGTGTAAAGGCAAACCCAGTGGTTAATTATTTAATGTATAACAAATACTTGATTTTATTACTTTTTTAAAGTCAAACACACACACACGTTTGCAAAGTAAGGGTGCAAATAAATAGTCTGTCATTCTTTATGTGTACCGGTATGTTAAAGGAAATCACAGATGGTCTCTTACTAGGATTATAAGGCATGCATGGGAAATGGTTTTAAATTTTTAACACATGGTTCTTAATTTAATTATATTCTGTTTTTTCCAACTGATTCCTGGCCGTATTCTCTCTTTTTAGACTAAATCTTTATATCCACATGTCCTAGTGGGTGTTATGCATTATAAAAGGATATACAGTAGAGTTATGTGATGCAGGTGCAAACTATATTTAAACTGGAACAGTGTTGTGTGAATCAAACGAAACTTACACTGAATGTTCAAGATTACAAATAAATGACATGTGCCAAACAATTTTGGAAGAAAATGTATACTGGCTGAGTAATGAGCATAGAAAGACAAGGAAATCAAGGTAGTACTAGCCCCGACACCATGTGTGTTGTCCCATATATAGCTTTCTATGTGAGTGCTTGTTACTTTACCAAGACTCGGTCAAATTTATTATGATTTTGATGACTCCAGAACCTTGCAGTGCACACCGATACTTACATGCTACATGATCAACTGTTTCTGATCCTTTCACACCTTTTCTTTCACAATGCAATCGCATTACCAGTACTAAAGTTTATCTTTAAGCTCAGACTCGAACTCAACAGAGACAACAATGGGAAAAGAATCCTTTTCAATCAGATTCAAATGAGGGCAAAAGAAATGCCTGTTGCAAAAAAGTGCATGGACAATTATTTTATAAGATAGTATGGAGGTGTCTGTAAATACAAATGATTTAAGTACTTCATAGAGAGTAAAAAAAAACATGTTCATGTGCATAATCAGAAGTCTTGCTAAAGAGCTGCCAAAGTATAAATGATATAATGCAATATTTCAGGTTTAAACATTTGTTGTCTTTTCAATCAACGGGTACAAAAGTTTGAAATGAATGTTCAGGGAGTAACAGGTCTTTCTACATCTAATTAGTAGACCAAGAGGCCACACTAGGAAGATAATCCACTGCTATATTCTCCTAAAAATCAGTATACTTTTGTGTGTAAATAGAACCAAAATGTTTTTGGGACTTCGTAGAGGATGTAAATATGTCTTGCCAAAGAGCTGAATTTTTTTTTTTATGATTGTGCCAAAGTTCATTTACAAAAGCTTAAAAATAAAGAATGTTTAGGGAGTAACTGGTCATTCTACATCTAATTAGTAGACCAAGAGGCCACACTAGGAAGATAATCCACTGCTATATTCTCCTAAAAATCAGTATACTTTTGTGTGTAAATAGAACCAAATTGTTTTTGGGACTTCGTAGAGGATGTAAATATGTCTTGCCAAAGAGCTGAATTTTTTTTTTTATGATTGTGCCAAAGTTCAAGTACAAAAGCTTAAAAATAACGAATGTTTAGGGAGTAACTGGTCATTCTACATCTAATTAGTAGACCAAGAGGCCACACTAGGAAGATAATCCACTGCTATATTCTCCTAAAAATCAGTATACTTTTGTGTGTAAATAGAACCAAAATGTTTTTGGGACTTCGTAGAGGATGTAAATATGTCTTGCCTAAGAGCTGAATTTTTTTTTTATGATTGTTCCAAAGTTTCAAGTACAAAAGCTTAAAAATAACGAATGTTTAGGGAGTAACTGGTCATTCTACATCTAATTAGTAGACCAAGAGGCCACACTAGGAAGATAATCCACTGCTATATTCTCCTAAAAATCAGTATACTTTTGTGTGTAAATAGAACCAAAATGTTTTTGGGACTTCGTAGAGGATGTAAATATGTCTTGCCAAAGAGCTGAATTTTTTTTTTTATGATTGTGCCAAAGTTCATTTACAAAAGCTTAAAAATAAAGAATGTTTAGGGAGTAACTGGTCATTCTACATCTAATTAGTAGACCAAGAGGCCACACTAGGAAGATAATCCACTGCTATATTCTCCTAAAAATCAGTATACTTTTGTGTGTAAATAGAACCAAAATGTTTTTGGGACTTCGTAGAGGATGTAAATATGTCTTGCCAAAGAGCTGAATTTTTTTTTTTATGATTGTGCCAAAGTTCAAGTACAAAAGCTTAAAACTAAAGAATGTTTAGGGAGTAACTGGTCATTCTACATCTAATTAGTAGACCAAGAGGCCACACTAGGAAGATAATCCACTGCTATATTCTCCTAAAAATCAGTATACTTTTGTGTGTAAATAGAACCAAAATGTTTTTGGGACTTCGTAGAGGATTTAAATATGTCTTGCCAAAGAGCTGAATTTTTTTTTTTATGATTGTGCCAAAGTTCAAGTACAAAAGCTTAAAACTAAAGAATGTTTAGGGAGTAACTGGTCATTCTACATCTAATTAGTAGACCAAGAGGCCACACTAGGAAGATAAACCACTGCTATATTCTACTAAAATCAGTATACTTTTATGTAAATATTACAAATGTTATTGGGATTTCGTAGTTGGATGGAAATATGTCTTGCCAAAGAGCTGCAAAAGCTTGAAAAAAAAGTATGTTCAGGGAGTAACAGGTCTTTCTACATCGTAACTAGTAGACCAAGAGGCCACACTAGGAATATAATCCACTGTTATATTCTCCCAAAATCAGTATACTTTTGTGTAAATAGTATGTTATTGGGACTTCATACAGACCCTAAATATGTCTTGCCAAAGAGCTGCAACTCTTTTGTGCCAAAGTAACTTATATAGAAACTTTAAATAAAAATTCAGGGAGTTAAACGTCTTTCAATATTGTAAATTCACATGTTGTTTTTACTGTATCTTTGATTAATACCTATATATTTTTTGCAATATTGTGTGCTCTCCTATTTCAAAGCCTTTTACAAGAATATTTTAAAACAAGCTAGGTTATTTACATCAGTGTGTGAGACATATTGACCATGTGTCATAGTGTAATATTGGTTTAATTTATTTCTTTTAAATATAGAAATAAATATGTGAAGATTGTATGTTTGTAAACCTTTGTATACAAACCTAACACTTTTATCAAACCTGCAAAGGTGATGTTCCAGGGTAGGATATTAAATGCATTCATTTTGTTCTTTATATGTGTGTGTTGAGTTTCATTTATTTATTAGTATTGCCAAATAAAACAGGTATATATCACTTTCAGCAAAGTATTCAAATTGCAATGGCATTGGGATTCACTGCAGTGATTTAAACATTGCAGTTTCAATGAGGATTATTCTTAATTATTTGTCATTTGAATAGCAAATAGTGTGACAGATGATGGATGATCAGAACTTCACATGATCTTATGATGTTATGCATTATAAAAGGATATACAGTAGAGTTATGTGATGAAAGTGTAAAGGCAAACCCAGTGGTTAATTATTTAATGTATAACAAATACTTGATTTTATTACTTTTTTAAAGTCAAACACACACACACGTTTGCAAAGTAAGGGTGCAAATAAATAGTCTGTCATTCTTGATGTGTACCGGTATGTTAAAGGAAATCACAGATGGTCTCTTACTAGGATTATAAGGCATGCATGGGTAATGGTTTTAAATTTTTAACACATGGTTCTTAATTTAATTATATTCTGTTTTTTCCAACTGATTCCTGGCCGTATTCTCTCTTTTTAGACTAAATCATTTTCAATATAGAACACGTGACAAATGACTGCTTTACATATACTTTTCACATCATATTTTTATTATGTTCATCCACAAATACGAGGACATTTTTGTTTCCACTGACTACACCAATAAAAGATTATTTAAACATTAAAGCAACCCAAAAATGCATAACGAAAAGCAATCTTGGTAGTGAGACCTATTTCTACACATCCAAAATGTCCTTGAATCATCCCTTCCATTATATCTCTTCAAGAGTGAGCATAGTTTTTGTTTAGCTATCACAGGCTCCTTATGGAAGCTCCTAGTAGAGCCATGATTTCTGCGTTTTGGGGGATTGCATGTTGATTGATCTAGCAAAATGACTTTCTTACTATTAAATGTAGTTTAATATCATTTTTTTACTAAAAATTGGACCAAACAAATACATTGCACTGCTTAGATTTTAGCATTTGGAATCCAATAATTTACCACAAGACTTGTATTTATTTCCACCTTAATGCATATTCTAGATCTCAAGCATGTATTATTCTGATATGAATCGCTCTGAAAGCAACTACATGTACATGTTCATGGGCTTTAGACAAGGAACATTGCCATCTCGATACTACAGCTCAATTGTTCAGGTGAAATAGTCAGGTAAATGCCAAAATTGCATTTCTTAAAACTGTTACTATAGAAATACAGGTAGGCAGTTCTGAACTATACAAGCCTTCGTTTATATTACAAAGAGGAACAACACCCCTTTCCAAATCAAAGAAAAGAAATGTTTTGTACGATTTGTTATCGCAGCTGTTTAGGGGCATCCTAAAACAAATTGTACGTGTTCACCAAGAATCATATACAGAAGGGTGCACAGTAATGTGAAAAAGAAAATTGTTACCATGGCAATCTATGATGTGAAGAAATAATGCTCGGCCAACCAGCTCCCCCCCCCCCCCCCCCCCCCCCCCTCCGAATGCAATTAGTTTTTCATTACCACACAAAAATCATTCCTTGAGGCATATCTTTACCAAAACTTCTTTGGTTCCAAACTAACTGAAATATCCATAACTACATCCATAACTCCTTAAGATATATGCATGTACCAATTTTTGTAACAATATTAAGTCCAATCAGTCAGATATCACAGTAAGGAGCTATTATTGCATACTTAATGACGTTTGAGACCTTATGACCCCCAAATCTATTCAGCTCACCGGGCTCCTCAGAAAACATACATGTAAGAAGTTACGTGGAAGATATCTTGATACAGGAATAGGACAAACCTACTGACTGATGGACAAAAACAGAAAACATGCCTCCGGGAACTTTGTTGCGGAGACATAAAAATATAATTGGAACAATAACATGCCCGATAACCCAATTTAAATCGGTATCCAGAAGAAAAAAATTCTGTGATTTTCTCCCCCCCCCCCCCCCCCCCCCCCCATTTATAAAAAAAATGCTAATGCTTTTTTCTTCCAAAAGTCCATGAGATCTACAGTATGTAAATCTTTTTTAAAAAAACGTATGAAAATGTAGTAATGGGAGGGGATGGGTGACTTGCTTAAGCACTCAGATTTATAAAAACCAATTTAAAAAAAATTGTAGCACTCACTATTACCCCTGCATTAAAGGGATACAGGTAGTTGATTTCTGTTGCAGAGGGGGCTGCACAAAATAACTTTTTGTGAAGAAAAAAAAGAGTGCCAAATTTGAAAGAACATGCAATTAAAATGCCAAAATCGGTTCAGAGACTGCTGAAATATTCATAAATATAACGATTTCTAATATTTGTGTACCAAATATTTGATACAGGCAATTTGAAAAAGCCGTTGAAAAAACAAAATAGCACCTTTTAGGTTGTATTTAGGTTGTATTTCAGCCTTTGCTGATGTTGGATTTTTTGTTGACTTTGTCATGTTGGTTATTTAGGCACAACAAGCGGGCCCATGTATTGTTATTATTGATTAATTAATTAATTAACAGTTACCATATTCTATTGAAAGTGGAGCTGAATTGGTATGATCATTTTAGCTAAATTTTGGGGTCTTTTGGGGTCTGTCATGTATACTTTATAGTTGTCCAACACACAGTTGTGATGACATCCGCCATTCTGTGTTGAAAGTCCTTGGGGGTGTTTCACAAGGACTAAGATCGACTTGAGTTGGACTTGAACTATGGCAGGCCATTCATGACACAAGTTCCTCTAACAATTCCTGGCATTGGTTTCTCAAGGGACGTGCAAATTGTGTTCACAAATTTCCCTTTTTTTATAGTTCATTATTGAAGAAAAATTTATTATCTAAAGATCATAAATGAGAGACTAATGGAGAGAGCAACCAGAGGCATTAGTGGCCTGCCAAAGTTCAAGTCCAAATTGAGTCAATTTTAGTCTTTGTGAAACAAAAACTTTGTGAAGTCCCGATGACATGAAAAAGTCACCAAATTCCTTAAAACAGCTGATCTGCGACAAAAGAAGAAATACGCCTGTACTTTGCCTTTGAATCCATAGTCAAGGGGAAGGTTTGTACCAGCTCGTCCAGAGTACCGAGTTGCTGTTGGGAGAGTGGACTGCCGATGCTGTCAACATTAACCTGTCTCAGGTCTCCACGCTGCAAGAGTTCATCAGCCAAAATTCCTGGATGCGGATCTTCGTGATTTGAATGCAGCTGAATAAGGTGATGGTTTTGAAAAAATAACTGCACTGGAGTGCGGTTCCTTTCAGTTGAGATGCTGTGGCTATTGTGTGCAGCTCTGAATTCTTGTAAGTGCTGGTTGATTTGTGGAAGAAATGTATAGTGGAGGCAAAATAGATCAGTGCTGTTGTCCGCATCGAGGATTCCTTCTTCCTCAAGGTCAAAAAACAGTTGCTTGAATACACTAACTACCTGCTGATTGATGTCATAATTTAGCCGCTCTACACGCTCATTATGGACGGAGCTTCCAACAATCACTGGTCGGCTTTCTTCCCCCCTCTCTCTGATCATGGCTTCCCACACCTTTTGATTTTCCCCACCATGGTCAGAACGAACCCGAAGGGGAAAACCATACTGCTGAACTGCAGACTCAAACAGATGGAGTACTGTTATAGAGCGATTATTAGTGCTGCAGTGAAGATATGGAATGAGGCGGGAAAATCCATCTATTGCAGCATGAATGACAAACTTCCATCGAATGAGCTTGTGTGTCCCATCAATATGCCACAAGAAATTTGGGCATGGGACAGAGTAGACCCTTCTTGTGACCGTCTTCCTCTTCCTCCTCTCAACACCTTCAGGATCAACAAGATGAAGTGCATCCCTCAGTCTTGACCTTTGCACTTTTATGTTCCTGGATCTAAGGTGGCCCATAAGATATACCTGCAGGAAAATATGATTAAAAAATTAACATTTAAATATACACAAAAAAGTTTTTAAAAAAATACTAAAACTGCTTATGAAATAATAAACAGATAATATTATAAAACTCCATTTCTTTGCCATGTACATGTACCAGTATATCATTTATCTTTCTTTCACTTGATGTTAAATTGAGAATCCTATCTAGTACTTAGTAGATTATGATTATAAAAATTATCACATTCATAATTTTTGATAAAAAATGTTTGATACTAATGTTTTTAAGAAATGCCCTCTTGTGTTTAACTGCTGCTTTTTTAATGATTACAGCTTTCATACTTAGTACCTATGCCTTCTAGGTATGGTGGAGTTATAAAGTCAATTAAGTATTAAGTTATTAAAGATGTATTTGAGTATATGTCAAGGTCCACTTAAAGGCCTGGTCACACAAAGACGTCGCACGGCCGGCGCATTGAAAATCAGAAAAAGTCACGAGCCCTACTTTTTTCAGGATTTGGGAGAAGCTAGCGATCTGACACCGAATGCATATCGTGTTGCTAGCTCGCTGCGCGTATACAGGGAGTGTGCTCTGCATATGTCTGGCGCTGGTCTACCGCGCATGTTTGGCGTCCTTTTGGCATTCATGCGTCGAGCATGCTCAAAAAATTGTGACGCACACAGCGAATGACGAGTGTATAGCGTTGGTCCAACGCGCTCCACGAGCGAGTAACAATGATGACGCACACCTAGTGAATGACAACGCACTGGCCATAATTGTAAATTTCCAACGCGCGGGCCATGCGTCCCCCATGCGTCTACTATGTGTGACCGAGCCTTTAGTGACTAGAACTGTGATCTTATCATCAAAACCTAATAATAAGTATGTGTTTGACTGCAAAAGATTATTCGACTGTATGTGCAGAAACCTAGATCGACATATCTATCATGATCATGGATTTTTTACTGCCGGCCATTATAAAGAAACTGGTTAAAAAACAGTTTTAAGATGTATCCTAGACTTGTAACAAAGTTTTTGACACATACGGTAGTAACCCTTATCAAGAAATAAGAAAGGAGAAAAAGGGTGAATACACATAAAAAAAAAAAAACTTGCTGTGAGTAAGAATTGCTTGAATTTTTTTTAGTGATTCAAGGTCTTCTCTTAGTCTTAGCATCTGCTCCAGTACCACAATCATATGTACAACTCACCTCGCCAGCATTTGGATGAGAATCATTCACTTCTTGCACCAAAACTCTCAGAGCTTCATCAGAGATGTCTGTAAAGCGCTTCAAAGCTTCCGGATGAGATAATCTCAGGGACCTGTAGACAGTTGGCCTGCTAACACCAAAATGATGAGCGACATCAGTAATTGATAAGCCAAGATCTAGCATCTGCCTTGCATGATGAGTATCAAAGTCAACTTTGGGTCTCCCTGGAACAGCCTAGAAAAATATAACCAAAAAATATATACCTCCCAGTAATTAGACTCTTACCACAAGCCAAGCCTCCCCTCCCCCCCCCCCCCTCCACTCAGTTTTATTGAGGGTACGCATAGATCTATGCGTGTTCCCAGCCAACCCCCTCCCCTCCTCTTTCAGCAAAAGTCTGGTGTGTAAATTCAATACGGGTCGACCATTTTCTTTTGTTACGAGCCAGAGATTTTGGGAACACGCTAGTTATGTATCCCTCCGTTCACTGAGTGGGGGGGGGGGGGGGGGGGGGAGGCGGGAAGCCAAGTGATATTTGTGAACAACAATTTGTACAATAGATTTCCTACAAAATAATATCACAATTACAATTGACCTGTTTGTTTAATATATTTTCATTTCTTCCCTTGTATTTGATACGCAAATGTTACAAAATTAAAGAACACCGATCTGGAGGGGATAGTTTATAATTGTAACAAGTTCATGTAAATGTCATCTTGATTGAGCTTCAACTTATAAAAAGAGGGAAAACTAAACAGAAAATTTACTGCAGGATCACACTGTAGACTCTACTAGTGACTACTACTAGTACGTAGGCCTACTAGACTAGTGACAGTAATATGTACACTGTAGGATAGACCTATAGGCCTAGGCCTTTACGATGTACATACATGCCAACATTTGAAAATCAGAAATCTGTACAAATTATGCTATTTTCAGAAAAAAGAGGAACAATCCTAACTCTCCTATTCAATACTACAGACAAATTTGTACAGGAAGAGGAACACCTGCATTAAAATGATAATTATCTTCTCCCAAAGAGAGGAATGTTCCTCTTTAATCTAGCTAGGGCCTACCAGGATTCCTTTTTTGTGTCAACCATCAAGGACTGGAATAACCTCCCAACCTCCATAGTAAACAGCCCATCATTAACCACTTTTAAGAACAATCTACTTAAACATTCCCAATAATTTGATTTGAGTCAACCCACACACAGCGTGCTCTGTCTACAAATACGTTAGCGTGGATGTGTCTGGAAAGGACATTTTGCTGACCAAATCATACAGATACAGATACAGAACAGATGGCATGTATGGATGTAGCTAGACCTATCAATACTCAATAGTGACTAGACTGTCTCCATGCAACTGCAAGTCTGATCTGGTTCCATTTTTGTTGTTGGTGTTCTTTAATTTTCTTCTGAACCAAATATGAAAGAAGTTAATCAACGGTTGGACTTAACGTAAATAAAGCTTGATTCGATCATTGTTTCGATCAATCAAGTGATCTAGAGTCTACATGATATAGTCTAGGTCTAGACCTCTAGACCTAATTTTCAGAGATAGTCCCGCCCGAAAGTTTGGGTAAAGGATCAAGGAGTGACTGGGTAACGTTGGCAATCGAGCTGAAATATTTTTCACGACGATAAAAAACGAATCAAAAGTTCGAGTGTAGATTACTCCTAAATTCATCAGATATAACAATTTTAATACACTTCATAATGTACAGACAAAACAGCAGATTCATACTATCAGCAGATATGTTTATAAATATGATTCAATTTACGAGATTTTAACGTAATTACAGCTGTACTCACCATCAAATTTTTAAAAGAAAACCTCGAACTCTCACTCTGTGTGGGTGACGTCATACATTAACTATGCATGCAGTGAATGTCTTGTCTTCAGGCAATTGTACATAAAAAAATTCTATCACAGATAAAATAATTTTTCTTATTTCTTATTAAAATAATGAGGATGATTACAGTTATCTTTCATTATACCTAAATCTGTATACAAATGACAAGGAGAATAGTGATACACAGACTAATTTACCGCTCGTAGAAATTCTGAGAGGAAAGCACAAAGAACACAAAATGGAAAGGTGCCTGGAATAGAGAATAATAATAGCAGTCAAGCATATGAATATTCATATTATGGGCGTTAACGACCATTGACATTTGCATACACAACCATTATTTAATATATAATGGAAATGCGCTTTTCATTATATATTATATAATGGAAATGCGTTTTTCATTATATATTATATAATGGAAATGCGCTTTTCATTATATATTATATAATGGAAATGCGCTTTTCATTATATATTATATAATGGAAATGTGCTTTTCATTATATATTATATAAATGGAATGTGCTTTTCATTATATATTATATAATGGAAATTTGCTTTTCATCATATATTATATAAGTGGAATGTGCTTTTCATGATATATTATATAATGGAAATGTGCTTTTCATTATATATTATATAATGGAAATGTGTTTGTCATTATATATTATATAATGGAAATACACTTTTCATGATATATAAATAATGGAAATGTGTTTGTCATTATATATTATATAATGGAAATACACTTTTCATGATATATAAATAATGGAAATGTGTTTTTCATTATATATTATATAATGGAAATACACTTTTCATTATATATAAATAATGGAAATGTGTTTTTCATTATATATTATATAATGGAAATACACTTCTCATTATATATAAATAATGGAATGTGAATTGTAATTGTTTATAAATAATGAAGTCTGAATTGTAATTATTTATAAATAATGAAAATGCGTTAAGAATTATATACAAATAAAAATGTACATTTACTTGCATTATATGTAAATAATGATTATTATTTGTTAAATAATGGTTATATAACATATAATTTGTCTAAATAATAGGTTTACAAACGGCGCCTCATAGGTGGCTGCATCCATTCATTCGTGTCTTGGTCCCTTGCTTCGCTGGCTGGCTGGCTGCGCTACTCTTGGGTCGCTCTCTGTCTGTGTAAGCATCGCATTGTAGCCCGGTGCGTTGGTTGGACAGGGTGATTGCATTGTGGTAAAGATTGCCCTCCATATGTACATGTATGCATGAGGGACTCTGACTAAATGACTGGCCGACTGATTCCCTCACATGTATCAATGCTGTATGAAGCAGCTGATCTTATCGTAATCAGTGTAGCAGCATGTAGTACTTACTGTGAATTCATAAGGAGGTAAAGGCCAGCTATTGCTGCTTTCGTTGTGGATAACACCATTGGAACACCATTGGAACTACACTGTGGATGCTTATTGTGGATTTACTTACTCTAGGGCTTCTGGAATTCCTATCTGTGATTTTCTTACACACCAACCAAGAGATCGGCAACAGAACTGGATCTTTCTTCTGATTGGCTTGATAGTACCCTTCAGATGTATGCTTTTGAGTGTAGTCACTGGATTACATAGGCTTGTGACCCCTGACTTGACTTACAGTCAACCCCTTATTAATTTAATGCATGCTGTTTCTGTTCATGATACCATTTAGTTTATTACTTGGACAAGTTGGTGCAGTTCAGCATCAGGAAACGGCCCTTTGGCTTCGTGCTTTATGACCGATATCCAAGTAATTTCTTGAAGCATCATCAATTACACAGAAACCATCATTGACCATCATTGACCATGGCATGTAAAGTACGATGTAGGACTTGACCCCGTAACCCCGTAACCCCATTTTATTTGTAGACTTTGTGGACCTCTCTGTTTGTCAAACCACCATTTATCTAAACCAGAAGACTTATCCAAGACAGGAAAAAGGGGATCATATTACTGCCGTTTATCTACCTTCTGACTGACATCTTATGAAAAGTTGGGCCATTTTCTTCCGGTGCTGACAGTAAAAGAAAAGTTTGAAAATGGTATCGTATCAAATCAAAGCTACTTTTTTTAGCTAGACAAAAACAGCAAGCTTCTGACTTGCGGACCCTTATAACAGCGGTATTGTGGATATACATGGTATTTACGAGATCAGTATGCAAGGATTGAGCAGGATGGACGGGCGGTCATCGCACATGCCGCCACCAAAGGAGGTAATTCAGTCATTTTAAAGAATTATAACAGTTGAAGATGTTGTTTTATCTGTGAATAATTTTTATCAAATGCTAAGATAAAGCTCAGGTTTTCATGTTGAGTTGAGTTTTTTCATGTTTGTGTGGTAAGAAAACACAAATCAAGTTTTAGCCTATGGTGTTTATTGTAAATCTTGACTCCAATATTTAGTGTTTTTGACACAAAAAGCAGAAATCTGACAGAGAATAGATGTTCAGTTCAGTGTTTCAGTATTTTGTTTGATGAGGTAATATATTACCCAGTAGATGTATGACATACATGTAGATGTGTAAGTGAAGTCGTTGTGTAAAATGTATGGTTTCAATTACAAAACTTGACTCGTACATAATTTAGTGTTCCTAATAAGCAGCAGAATTCCAACAGCCGACTTACCAAAGATGATGTCATGAAGATTTAAAAGAGCCATGGGAACAACCGAATCCTATCTGTTCACGCTTTTGTAAACTCCATGTTGGGACATGTAAATCACTGTATTGGACAATTTAATTTTCAACCTGACTACTTTTACATTGTTATCGGGCATGGTTAGTTCACATTTGTGGAATCCTGTCGTTCACGTCTGGATGATTATGACTGCATGCGTTCGCTTTGGGTATAATGTGTCATCCTTTCATATTGATTTTTTATTCTCACACTCCATGTGATGGATAATATATCGTGGCTTTTCTCCTGCTGTAGAAATTGTGGTTTTCCTTACTAAACTAATACAAAATATTACAATACCAGCTGGATATTCTAAAAGTATACATTGTTATACAATGAAGAACAAAACATACAGGAGTTTATTGTGATATACCTCTGCAAAGCTACAAAGATGGTTTTTGGAAACTGGAGAACAACTCTGGTAAAAAAAAACTATGAAATTAATCAAATTCAATTCTATGAAATCTTGCTAGTAGTTGTACTTGATAGCAAATCCAAAAAGTTCTCCTGGGGAAAAAAGGCATTTCTACAGTTATTAAATATTATATTTAAACAGTAGCTCTCAGTCATATTATTGACAATTCATTGTGGAAATTGATAATAGCATCATTCTAGGAAGAATCCACCTTGCATATTTTAGTTGGTGTAATGTCAGACAAGCACCAAGTAAACTTTTAGGTTATAAAAACAGATTTTGCATTAATAAAAGCATGCATGGAACTTGAATACATTAAAACTCTTTTCTTAGACTTTAAAATAACAGTGTCAAGGTTTGCCCAAAAATTAGTACAGTACTGCATGTACTTGAAATTTGTTTTTCTCTTTTTGGGGTGTGTTTGAAGGATGATGTTGTCAAAATATTGATGCAAGCAGGGCTGTATTGCCTCAATGTGACACATTTATTATCCGTACCCAATTGTTACAACCTTTTTTACAATGACAGGGTCATGGTATTTCATGGTAGTTTGGGGGAGGGATCTAATGCCAAAACAGTTTTTTAAATATATATTTTTTTTCTCCATTTTTTTTTGTATCAACCACATTCATGTTAGTCTGCAGGTGCAAGCCGCAAATCCTTGTCAGTCGTTGTGCGTAACAGTGTCTGCATCATGAGACTACAATTGGCTATGTACTCTTTGACACAGCCAGAAACTGATGGATGTAGGCTCTGCTCAAGGCTTTAGGAATTGTGGTAAATTGTCAAATTGCAGTGTTTTCTTGCAGACTACATTCATTTCAAGGAGTGTTTTTCAATGGAGTAGCTGAAAAAATAGCCTTTCAGTTTCACTGGAAACCGTGATTTGATCATTGACGGTTGCTTGACCCTGAGATGCAATTGTGCACAAACCAGCTTGTGTCCCATGTGTACTACTACTCTGCTAGTCTGAAAAGGTAGACTGAAAGTCTAAAGAGTAACTTACCATGATCTAGATTCTCAATGGCAAAACATACTTACATGTGTAAGCTACATCTTGATTTCAATCCATTTTACCTTTGTTTTTTTTCTTCCATCCTTCATTTATGATGAATGTATGTTTACTACTGTTCAATGACCTAGACGAATTCAACCCATTGTTACAACTTTTAAAGCGATATGAAATGTAGGCCTACATCTTCTCTTCTCAAAATCAGTTCTGCTTTATTAGTGATCTAAATTAGCTGAGCATGTACCAACAAATATTTTTTTAAAACTTCTACTTTTAGTTTGACACCTTTGAAAAATATAGGCCTACATACATGTATTCCACTAATTCCAGTATTCTTTATTTGACTTTTCTTCAATATGCCTCTTACGCCTGTGTTCCAAGTCTACTGGCATACATGATCATTAAGTGGCAAACCACTGGGTAACCTTGTTCAGTGTGCTGAAATGGTGTGGATATTATTTCCATATCTGATGGCCTTGTCTTTTTGTCAGCATTTGCCAATTTGAGGCTACATAGTGATTGATTCCGCAAGAATGAGTTCATCGTGCACCTGCTATTCATTTACCTGTTCAGAGCTAATTGGATAATGTGGTAATTGGAGGCAAGAGATTAGAGAAATGACCGGAAATGGAATAGTTCCTTCATAATAGATTTTATGGAAGGTTGGTGGTAACATTTTGTCCCAGGCTTTAAATCATATTATTCCAGCTCTATTAAAAATAATTGTTGACAGAACTTTGAAAGAATATACGCCCTTTGACACTGTTTTTATATTTTTACCTCAAATCTGTACTTCAGCCCTGTTTAGAGAGTAATTATCGAAACTTCTAATTCTCGTTGAGGTTTAGTAAAAATGGATTGCTTCAAAACATGTCAATTAAACATACTCTAACTTCCAAGATTCATTTTTCTACCCTCACTAAAGGCCTTTCAGTCCTCCTTATCCAACCATATTTAGATTTAGATTAAGCTTTGTTACAAAACATTCAAATATTACAAATTCCTTCATTCCTGCTGATCTGCAACAGTGCCCATCTCCATTTCCATTTTTCATTTTCCATTTAATACTAGAATGTGGCCATAAAATCAAATCAAGGACGTTATTAATTGACCGATAACTTTTTCTTCTCAATTGACTACAGGTATTTGCTAAATTCCTCCACCTCTTGGCATGTCCAATTCATGTTCTAACAATCTAAGAATTAATGAACTTCCCCAATCACCAGTACTGCAGAACATTTTTTCTTGGTCATTCATGGGACAATTGTTTGAATCATTAAAATCACAGCAGTTCTTATTGTGATTGTATAACAAAGATATTTTGACGAGTTATTGAAAATAAGAGGGCCGTTACCGTAATCATTAAGGGCTTTTATGAGCCCAAGTCAAATATGTTATTTAGATGTGGCTTGTGGACTTTGTAAAGGCTCTAACTTGTTCTTTATTGTACATTTTTACATAACAAAATGGTTGACTCCGACTTAATTTACTCTATTAAATTCAAAACAGTAATTTCCATTGTTGAACCATTTAATTAGGATATTTCAGTATGAGAAGAATTCCTCAATATGCGATTCCCACATATTTATTAATGATCACAAGCTTGCCTTGTAATCGGAATTGTTCATTTGAAGAATTAAAGAAAATCTTACTCATCAGGAATGCTTCATCTGCCTAGAGCTAGAGAGGTGATTTCTTTGTCTTTTTAGTGCTAATATCCTTCTTGCTCTTACCATTTGAGATGTTTGTTTATTCTATCGGTACTAGACAAGAGAACTCATGCCTGAGGAATCATTGTTTTTGCATATTTGTATTTTTATGAATTGAACTATTCAAGTTTAATATACCGGTACCCAAATATGTATTATGATATCTGCATGGTCTCTATAAGAGAATTCTCCATCACCAGGCCTTGGGCTGAACTAATGAACCCTGAACATAACAGTCTTCCAACTGTTTCTTGACCAGCTGAAACTCTGGTCTCAAATGGACTCTCTTGATGATTGCTTTATTGGTGATTCATTATTGACCACAGACAGGTCCATTGATGGATTAACTCATTCATCGCCACAGCAGGGAAGTCTTTCATTACCTGGCACTGAACTTGTTTTGTTGTGTGAGCATGGGCCCTGGTATCAGCGAGGAGTTTATACCAGACCACAAGGATCCATGGTGTGGCGAAGAAGATGATGAATGGCACTTCTATTTGAGAATGCAGTTAGTTTCCCTGCTGCTCGGCTTGGCAGTGCATCTGTCTGTGCTAGATTTGATATGCAGAAAGTCAGAAACGAAAGTATGAAACCGAACCATCCGTAGCCTTATTTGGATAAATTGGAAGTAACTGACTGTAGGAATGAAAATATACAGACCTATTAAGTACAAAAACATATAATTCTGCAAATCACTTGGTTACCCCAGTAAAACCATGAAGATAGAAACTGAAACATTTTGTCATGTCAGGCAATGTATTTGGGCTTACATTTACAATAGCATCCAATGTCCAGGGTGCTCCAATGAAGCTGATGAAATAGTTTTTTCATCAAAGTTCTTGTTAATGCATAGAATGTTGTTTATTCATTCTAGCAAAGTGAGAAATTGAAGGTAACATGACCATTGTAGAGTTTTTTGGGTGAAATACAGCTCTAAAAGTAGATCATGAGTCACCTCATCATACCTTGAGTTGAGGACCAATGGTCCTACATTTTGTCATCCCCATCTTGATTCCCCTGCTGGTAGAGTTCATGTGGAGGCAAGATTCAATTTTGATCAAATGACTAGAGCATGATTGTACTGACATGAAGGACAGGCCCTTACTTACAGTAGATAGCCTCCTTCTGATATAATTTCATTAGCCTACCCCTCCCGTTGGTTACTCCTTCAGTCCTAACAACTCGTCTCTTCCACATGCCAAGTCAACTCTGGTTCAACATATTGAGAAGTGATAGGTTGGAAGCTAGTACCACCACCACGGGAGAAAGAATGGGAATCACATTAAGAAATAAGGGTAACATGTTGAGATGATTAAAATCTCATCCACAGATATTGACCCGGTACATCCCAACCGCAATTATTTTGACAGGCGGAACACGGCGGACACAACAAGAACGACAAGCACGCAGCCTCCATCCTTTCATCCGCGATGTCTTCCAAGACTCTGCGATCGTCCCCCTGCCGCATGACTCACATAGTTGATAGGATTAATTGATTGTGTTTTCTATTCATGGTGTTGTCTGTCCATCGGATGGAAGGGAAACTGTCACACCAGCCCTGATTTCTGGATGGCTAGAGACTTAAAATCATGTTATTTCAGATCTGTTATGAATTTCATCTTGGCAATGTCAACGACTTGGGGGTAGAATCTTAGCACTATTCAAGGTCTATATATGAAAGTGAGAGTGGTCACCAAATATAAATGTTTTGAAATTAATTGGGGGTAGAATCTTGGCACTATTCAAGGGTTCTATTCTATGAATGTGAGAGTGGTCACCAAATGTAAATAGATTCAATCATGCAAGAGATGCGAAATCTTGTTAACTGTTAAATTAATTTTTTGTTTAATCTTTCAAAAGCAATGTCTTGGCCTCAATTTTGTTATATGGATTACTATGTTTTTTTGTATGGTGTTTCATCATCTCACAAGGGCTTCAAGATGGTAGTTGGCTGTATTATGGCCCTGTCATTAAAAATCATTAAGTTCTGCCTCTTTTGTCAAGTGTCCTCGTTGTCAATGTCATACTAGTTTGACATTTTATGTTTATCTTGATCATGCATAGTCATGACGAATAGTTCAGTCCTGCTCATTAGCTAAAAGTAAAATTCAATGTTACTGTTAGAAGATTCATTGTCTCTGCAGTTTCCGGGTATCACAATTTACGCATCGTCTGCTGGCATGTCGGGATATGACAGCCCTAGCTGTAACGTAGTCATGCGTGGTATGTGAGAATGTGAGATTGGCGACAAACATCATATCTCCCCTGTCACAGCGTCTTGTGAGATCAACAGTAGCTTCCTTGTTGCTCTCAAGTCTCAGCAATAAAAATGTGTACGTTGAGGGCCAGAAGGTTGTTAACTTTATGTCAAAGTATATGAGTTAACTTCCTTCTGGTTCTCAGGCAATATCATAATTGGTATGATCTATGAAGGTACCGATATCACTGTGTCAACACGATGTTCCTAGTACTTCTTGGAGGTTTTTTCAGATCATGTTGTTATCATTTCAGTTATGATAAAAGTTATAATTTAGGTGATATAACTGATTTTCTGCAAAGTAGGCTAAAATGGAGATTAGAGGAGTGCAGTTCAAATGCCATTTACTCAGCAATACATCATTAATTTTTTAACAATTTATTTTCAAAGTTACCTCATATATTTCAGCTTTGTCAGTCAGTAGCTAAACTATCCTCCACCTTTTTGATAAAACTGGAAAAAGTTTAACTTTTACTCTTCAAATCCACACAGAAGTGTTTGGGTCTTTTGGACTGATTATATATCCAATTGCTGTATGTAATTCTACTACTGAAAAGAAATGTACAGATAATAATTGGATGGTTTGCTGGAATCTCATCTTTCAGTAGTATGTGTTTGTGTATACATGTAGTCCCAGTTAGTTTGTAGAATTGTCTGATGACTCTGGAAAATCAACAGCTCATGAAAGTCAATTAGCATTCCTCTAGACTCTGGCGCCCACCATTCACCATATTAACACCAGTGTTTATTGAATCAAAATGAAAGTGAGCAAGTTTAAACGTATACATCACATCGTGATTACCTCGATTGAAACAACAGCTCCCCCTCTCATCCTCTGAACCTAGCTAGTATCCAGGCTCCGCTCGAAAAATAGATGAAGGACGATGAAGATGTTTGTGAGGAATAAAGTTTGCCGTCTGCAGATTTCCTTGAGGAGATCTCAGAAATGTCACGTTTATCCCTGTGAGGATTGGATGGAATCTGTGAGCTCAGATGGCTCAAGAGGAACAATGCTCTCGGATGAAAAGTTACCGCCAACATTTGTTAATCATGATCATGTCGATCCCTGGGGGGTTCCATGTTAATTGGATGACAGATTAGTCTGACTAGTTTGCTTTATTTAGTTTCTCATTTTTCTTGGTTTTCTCAGGAACCAGTTTACAGAGTTTTCTTTTATGGGTTTGAATCATGCAATTTTATTTTGGTTCAGCGGAAGGAAAAACAAACCTTTGAGGTTTTGAGAAGCAATCAAACATACTTTTTTATTTCACAAGCTAGAGGATGTATGATTTTGTGCATTATGAAAGTATCTCTGAGGAATTATTCATTCAAGGAGTTTATAAGAGATCCAATATTTGTTTGATTCACAAACCTGAATTCACATTTGATTACAGTTCAATTTCTGTGTTGCTGAATTTCTGCTCTTTTTTGCATTATCTGTCCTCCTATTCCTTGTCTCTCATTCACACCTACCCCCCCCCCCTTCTCTCTCTTTCCTTTTTTTAAGCTTAAAATAATTTCTCATCTGGTTTTACTTTTACGTACCCCAAGAAATAAAACAAATTTCTGGATTCTAGTTTCATGAATGTGCTCTTTGATGCCCAACTGATCTGAATGGCACCTGCACACTGTTCATTTACTCTCTTTTAAAATCAAGAAGTGTCCAAGTTTTTTTTTACCAAACCAATCAATATAATAAATATTTGCAATACAAAGCATCTATAGTTAGAGTACATTGTTCAATAAACTGTTGACCTGTTTTGTGACATGTTTTGTCCGGTATTTTAGGAGGCTGTTACGGGCTTCCTCCTCAAAAATGTCATGGTTGGTATTTTGCAGCAGAATATGCGAACAGTACTCTTCGGTCTCTCATCTGCTGCCATCCTTACAGGTTACAGCATCAGTGATGATGTTGTTTGAACAACTGCAAGCTGCTTGGTATTGTATCCAAATTGAAGCGAGCTAGGCATTCCTCATCAGGCATTGATTTCTGTAGAGTGACAAGTGAAATTGAGCTGTCAGGAGATGCTCTGTTGAGATGGGTTTTGATGTGTGGAACTGGTTTTTAAAGCTGTTCAAAATCATGCACAAGAATCATCTGTGATATTAAAATTAGCTTAACAAGAGCTTTAAAACATTATTGTTGATCAGGATTTGAAAATACATGGGCTGAGAGCCAGAAGGGCGTTAACTCTTCATAAAAAGTATGTTTTTACTCCTTTCTGGCTCTCAACAGGTGATGTATATTTTCTAGCTTTCTATTGAAGCCTTGTACTGTGCTGATACGCTGCGTTGCAATATTGATAAAAATAAAATGGTGCAGGAAATGCAATTTTCTGCATGTTGAGGGAAAAAGAAAGCTCTCCTTCATCTTCATAAGGGCTACTTTTTACTCCATCACCATTGTTCCCCTAAGTGTGCAGTAGTCTAACTGTTCATTTGATTTCAAGCAAGTAACCATATTCTTCCATCATCTCTTCTCCACCTGTCATTCCCTCCTCCCCGCCTGCACATCATCCCAGCATCCATCTCCATCTCATAGTGGAGACGGGCGGCGTATTGGTCATCCTCGTCCCCTATCCAATGGTCAGGCTTGCCCCGAGCATTGGAAATAGAACCCCTTTTGATGCCTCTGAGGAGCTCGTTTAGCATGAACCAGGATTATGTCATTGATTCAGTACTTGGGATATCGCTCCAGGGACATTTGATCGTCTTTGAGAGATGCAGTGCAGAGATGTGCGGGTATTGCCGCAAATTGGCAGTATTGAAATTGGGAGATGATGGCATCTTGGGGAAGAGTTGGGTTACTTTAGTTCATTTTAGAATCCCTGTGAAGGATCTTTGTAGACCTGAATCTAGAAAATGGCATGTAAAAAAAATGTATACAGGGGCCTTTCAGAGCATATCTAGTATGAAGTCTTAAAAAAAAAACTCTGTATAAGAAATGTCAATCTTCATTTGATTTTGTCATCTATCATTTGAAAGACTATATTTTCCATCTTGTTTGGTGATCACCAGATGTTCATGGAATGTACAGTAATAGGCTCAGATTTTCTCAATCTTGCTTGTCGTATTCTGAGGATATTTAGGATATTTCCAGGAGGTGAAGAAAAGGTTACTCCAGTTCACTTGCAGTTCAGTGTCAGGTCTAGTCTAGCTCTCAGACTATTAAATGGGGTGTCGAAGATGCTTGTTTTCAGTGCAAATCTGAAAAGAATACAAATTATTTTCCAGAAAGCTTTGAAAATTCTTGTTATTTGATGAGGTACATGTACACATTAATTTTTTGGTAAAGGGAAGGGGCAGGTGGGAAGTTGACAACTGCGTGGACATTGACATTTTTCATGGCATTGTTAAATTTTAAAAAATACTTGCAAATTTATCTCCTTGAAGAAACTTGTTACAAAGAACATGTTAGAAATAGAGAATAGCTTATAATAATATATGATAATAATATTAATACTGTAATCCATATAGTGCTCTTACACATATTAAAACCGTTTCAAAGCGCTTCACAGAGTTCAACAAATTAACTTGTAGGTAAATGTTATAATCTGTCTTTATCATTTTTTGTATTTCCAGCACAAATAGCTTTCCCTTTTCTATGGGGAACTTGTTTAATAAAAAACAGTGATTGGTTATGATATCAAGTTGACCCTGACCCAAATCTATATCAGTGAGAGTCTCAATTTATAGTAGGTCCATCCATGGTATTATGCAGAAAGTGACAACCTGCCAATTATAGGATGAAGTTCTCTGACTCATTCTAATGCGCGCCATGTACTTGACAGTGAAACATGATCGTTAGGTGTTTCTAGATGGGATGAATAATTCATGTTGACTTTGTGCTTGAAATGTTTGAAAGATTCCATCTTCTTGGTGTGAGTAAACGTACATGTATCTCACGTTCTTTACACGTCAGGGGACTTGTTTGAGTGGAGGTGGTAAACGGAAAGCAAATTTGCCATTTCTGGAAATGTTCTGTAGGATCAGGCAAGCATACAGTATGTGAGAAATGGAATTACCATTGACCTTTCTTATGTGAAAATATAGTTGTTTATGTGCGTTATATCTCTAATTATTTTCATAAATATATAGCTCTACCGCTGAACTTTCATTGCAGGGACTGGTTGGGTTTTTAAAGGATTTTTAAGCATGAGCCCCGTGTTAACATTTTGAAATTGGGAGAGGGGGTTGTGGGTTGAAGTTAAGGGACCAGTGTGTACCGGGCAATCGTTAGTACAAATCCTTTTAAAATGTTTTGAACCTTGGTCACAGGATTCAGGCATCCAAAGTTCCACAAAAATTTTGCACCATCTTCACTTCATTAGTACTTTCCTACCAGTCATTCTAAATTCTCAGGCTGACTTAAAACTATCTTAACTATCCAGTAAACTATCCTTTTGCTGCGAGCTACACTCTAAGTACATTGTATAAGCATCCCTTTCAAAGCTTTACCAGTATTTTGTGACAGTCAATAAATTTCCACAAAAAGACTGGTCCCAGCAGACTAATGTATGCCACAGAGAACCCATTCCAACATGATTGGCAATTTATGAAGTGCATGAATAGCACTTGAATTGAATTCACTTTTCGTGGAGGTCATTTCTTTTATCGGATTCAAGCATATCCAGGTATTAGAAATTGACTCAACTTGGAGCATGCAAATTGCATAGCAGCAGAATGGGATTGACTTGGTCTATTGAATAATAGGAAATGCATACTGTTTTGATCACATTATCCACCTCTAGCTGAAGCTGGAAGTACACTAGCCGACACAAGAGATTTTATGGAAATTGATTTTATTTAATAGTGCTGAAGTGCTGAACATGATAAACATCAATCCCACAAAAGAGAGAGAGAGAGAGAGAAATAGAAAGAATAAAATTAAAACATTCAGGAGCATTGAGCGGTTTAGCTCTAAAATCCTTTACCAGCTTATAAAGAGCTGTGGTTTTTATTTGTGGCGAAAATCATTTACCAATGACGATAGAAAATGCCATAAAAACCAACAACAACAATATAAAAAAACACCTACAAAATGCTTATCTCCAGATGATCTCATTTTGTCTTCATAAAAGAACTTCCATTAATAGAAAATATTTTCACATCATCATCTGTACCTGTACATGCCCAGCATACTACTTTTACCAAATGAAAGAAAATAGTGTTGTACACGTAGGTTGTATATGCCAAGGCTGTTTAGGTAGACTACTATGAAGTTTGAAAGCTCTTGCACACTTGGAATAATAATTATAATACGTAGCACTATAGGCAAGGATTAAATCTATTTAATACCACTATTCATTAGGAATATACTGTTGTTGAATGGCAAGTACGCTTGTCCCTTATGATATTACAACAGCTTTAACAATTACTAATGCCTAAAATTGTATTTTCTTTTAAGTACCGATTCTGCCAGTGGGTTTCTTTGTTGTGAAGTGGTCACTGTAAAATTCATAGTGAGTTTTATCCTTTATAGTTTACGGTATGATTACTTTCTAGGAAATGATTCCATTTCCCATTCAAATACAAAACATTTTTTTAAACTTCATAAATTAAAATTAAATGGCTATGGAGAATTGTGTTGCACTACTTTTAAGCCATGCTGGATTTAGCTATATGTTCCTCATGTATGTTCTGTTACTTATAATCCAGGAACAAAGAAGCATTGTACCAATAATTCTCCCCTAGAAACTGTCTATAATTCATAATAAAGTTTTACCATTTTTCTTTACAATTGTTTTCTTGAAGGAAGCTGTGCATTTTATTTATAGATGTTTTGAATTTTTATATTTCATTATTTACAGCATGCTCTTTTTATGAACCTTCATTTTTAGGACAGATTTTTGTTTTTTTAGGGGGTGTAAAAATACAAAGATTTGTTCTAGATGTAATGATTCAGGCCTCTTCTCATCTATAGTGTAATTTCTAGTACTGTTTGTATTACAATAAGCACAATTATCAGGAATACGGGACAGGCCAGAAAGTGCCTAGAATTGATGTTACAAACCAATAAGTTAGGATGAGACTGGGCAGTGAGTGGGCTGGTGAGACATTGCTGAGGATGATATTCTATACTGCACCATCAGAACTCAAAGAGTAATTATCTCAGAGAATTATGTTTTGACAACACTTTCGCTACCGGCCATGTAACCTAAGATGCCAGAGCTGAAATATTAAGCCTTGGTCCTTTTATGTAGCATAAGTCTACAAGTGTACTTGGGTTTTTGTGTGAGCATCTTGAGAGCAATGAACTGCAAATCAAAATTACTTTTTTTTCCTCACTTGTTCGCATAGGAAATTAAAGAGTGCATCTCTGTTTGTTTCTTATTTGGTATTTAAGTTATAGTCTACAGTTGTATATCACTTGTTGTGGAAATACGTGCAATTTGATGCGTACCAATGTAGACAACTTTCCATACATGACCAGCACTGTGAAGTTCTGAAAACCAAAGGAAAGCTGTAATGAGCCTGATTTCGCAGGATATCAGTTTAGTTCTTAGATTTCAGTTTTATTTCCTTTTTTCACAAAATTCTTTTCAATGAAAATTGACTTATTTTGCTGTCTCTCTATCTCTCTCTCTCTCTCTTCTTCTCTCTCTCTCTCTCTCTCTCTCTCTCTCTCTCTCTCTCTCTCTTTACAAATTTGAGAGCATCCACATTACTGCTATCTTTCATACACTTGTTTTGCTTGTCTTCCTGAAGATGAAGGCCTACGTCTACCCTTCATATCCTTTTTCTGACGTGAGAACGTGAGCAAAAGAATACCTGATTGCAGCTAGATATGAAAAGAGACAAAATCATAATCAATTGGAATGTAATCATATTCCAATGATTTATTTATTCAGTACTGCAGGATCAATATCATAAGGTAGTTATTGATTCACAAACTTGTTGATGTTTACTCACCAAGAACCTGTGGGAAATGAGCTATGCAATCCAATATTTCCTGCCGAGGTGAAACATGAAATAGGCATGACGAATGATGCATTTTAATATGCACACATTTTTAGATAAATGAATATAAAAGGGGGCTCACTTTATATTGCTAGCCTTGTCAGGGGTACTTTTCATTAAGTGTGATGTTCTATTAGTAGCCTACACTTTCATTTCTCTTACGTAATCATCTCATACGAGGGCAAATCAAGGGTTTTAAATTAAATGGGACTTATAGGCTCTCAATCCTGTACTCAACTTAATTTGTGCTTGCTTTAAATCAAAGTAGGTAGAAAAATAGGGGGACACCCCCAGACCCCTCTCCAATAAAAAAAAATAATTACTCATTCATGCAAAAGGATTTCAAGCAAGAGCGGGCTCCATCGCACCCCTTGGGATACGCCACGTTCATATTTTGCCTTCAAGATGAATGCACGGCTTTTTCTAATGAAATAGTCAAAGATTTGTCGGTCAGCATTAGAAACTGAACAAACAAAAGCAGCACGCTGATGTGAGCTTGTTCAAGTGTTGAGCAAGAGGATGAATTCCTGAACAGAACGTGTTGCAATTTGGGTTGAATTGTGCTTGCTTGAGTGCAAATAATCTTGTCCTAGTTCTGTTTTTCTTTCATCGCTTCATGACATTTGTGTCTCTCTGTCAAGGGACATTTAATATCAGGTGCTCTTAATTCATCCGGTCAAGCTTACCTTTTCCTATTCCCCATTTAGACTTGAAGCGCTATGTTTGACATTTACACAATTAAGCTGTAGCCATGCCTATGCGAGAAACGATTGTATTTTCTTGTGTGGAAGTTACTGAATGCAATGTAGTGAAATCTGCTGTTCAGGATATGTTGTATATATTAGAACACTTGAAAAATATCTATTCCTAGGTTAGAAAATAGATTTGATATTTAAGACATCTATGATATGCAGCCAGTTATTATATTATTCATAAAGTTGTTTCTAGTCATAGTTTTTCATTGTTACTTATCAAAATGATTATTTGAATCATTTTTTCAAAAGAAATTTCTTACAGGGTGTGCCTTCTGCAGAGATCCAGTCTGTAAAATGAACGTGACATTGCAGGTCCAATGTAATTTCTTCGCATGCACTTTTCATACCTCCGACTAAGTTCATGTGGCACTCAAAATATGAAAAAGAAGTAAAGATAAAAACTCTACGCTATTCTTACCACCCCCTCTTATTGCTCAATCCATCGTGAGCGATTTCACTTTACGGGGCGACATGTCTGATAAACGCAGGTTTTGGCTCAGACTTGGATTTGAATGTAAACAAACCATATTACTCATCCTTCTCCCCTATTCAGCCAGTCTGCACCGAAGATGAAATATGATATTCCTGGCCGGAGAATCGGGGAAGGTAAACTGGAGTGAGAACAGGCGAGCCTGTGTTTGCCAGCGAACAAATGATCCTTGTCAGAGAGGAGAAACTCTCGTTTCCGTTTTTTGGAGAGGATAGAGCCGAGAGCAAGATGAGGGAAGGGTAGAAAGGCTTACAGATGTCGAACTAGTAGAAGGAGAGCGTAGAATGGGGAAGAATAAAGATGAAGAGATAGAAGACAGGAAAAATAAAGAAATGGAGAGATGGGAGAATATACCTCCTTAATTCCTATACAAACTTACTGCACTGGCAGGAAAGAAACATTGTTTATGCAATATATCAGAAATATCATTTGTCAAGTATACACACACATTGTAAAACAAGAGAAAACCCATAAGAATGGCTGAATACATTCAATACCCTTGAAATGGGCCCAATACCTTGAATCTCCTAATGATTTGGTCAACCCTATTGCTTGAAGGACATTTTATTGGTTTCACTCTAGATAACTCTACTCATGTTGAGTGATTTATTTCTTTAACTTGGACTTTTAATTGCCTATGACAGGATTAAATTGTCAACCTAATTACTTAATCGCCCATATAATTGCCTTTGTTCTTTGTCAGTAGTACTAGTATTTATTACAATTTAATTGAAATAGGAGGGCAACAATAGGGAGCTGATGTATTAAAGAGGAACAAGCGTATTGCTGACACTCCATCACACAAAAGGGTAGCAATTTGTTTAGAATTATGAAAAATCTAGAATTCAGTTGAGGTTCCAGTTTCAATGGCACTGATAATTGGTTTGGTTCTGACACTGTGCTGTGATGATTGCTCATTTTATACAGAAATTCCTAAAGTCAACCCACAATCAATTTGATTTTGGGTGATAGAGCATGTCTTGAGAACCTGAAGGGTGTTGACTGATAACAGTTGAAAAGTTAATGTCTTTCTAGCTCTTGGATGAGAATATTATGTAGTGAGCTAATGCCAGCCATCAAACATGTAGGCCTAAGAAACAAATATTTCAGTATCATGCATTTTATATCAGCCCCCCCCCCCCTTATTGGGATGGGATAGTTCCTGAAGATGAGCTATAGCCTTTACTTTATGACGGATGCATATTGATCCACATCACTCCTGTTTTTTTCCACTGAATATTTTCTCCCCATCTGGTGAATTTTCTTGCGGTCTTACCGAGAGGGTAATTTTCCCCATTATAAAGATTCTGGAATCTGTCAATCAGAATAAAATCAATATGGTCTTCTTTCTTCTCCCTCTAATTTTCCCTCCGAATGGTGAGGCAAATTTGTAACGGAATCTTGGCGCAATTGAAGTTTCATCTCCCCATGCCTAGGAGTAAATAAGACCCTGTTGGACACTCTTGTGCATACTGTATTTTGAAATAGAATTGGCCATTTCGGTACTTTTTATTATTCACATTTTACAGCCAGATGTTACTCTTCAGTCATGTAAACCTCAAAAAAAAAAAATCTATCGATCAAGAGGCTTGGCTGAGACTTGAACAACCTAGCAATAAATACTAGAGACCTGGTGCATGATACAAAAGGTCTCTTGACAAATAACATTTAAACCTGTTCACAGAAGAAGAAGAAGAAACAGTTTGTGGCAAAGAATCCAGAGTAAGTTCCATCGATTGACTGAGAATACATCAGAAAAACAGTACTTTTTGGATATTAATGAAACTTCTTTTCATGTTATTCGGACAATTCAGATCTTTCATTTATAACAAAACCAGTATAATGATACTCACATGTAGCCATGTGGCATTGTATTATAGCATGTTGTTACACTTCTCAAATGTCATTGACAACAAATTTTGCCTGCAGGCATCATCCATTATATGAATTGTCCTTCAAAACATCTGCACCATATAAACAATGTTGTATTTGATTCATAAGCATGTGAGTCAGTGCACCAAAATTTGAAGAGCTTTGTAATCCCCCCCCCCCCACTCCCCACTCCCTCCTCCCTAGCCCCCAAAAATATTCAAAGCTCAATTTTATTCTAAGACTTTTTAGATAGCTCGAAACAGACTAAAGGAATGTGATTCACATAATGTCAGCGTCTGATAGGGCGCATATCTTTATTTTTTATACAGTAATATTTTACATTTTTGCTCCCTTCCACTGTGTATGGAATGGATTGCTTTTTCTATAGTGCTGTATATATGAAGTAAAGGTTATAAAAATAACCCCTATTCAAGATGATTTCACCTGTAAATTGAAATCCTTGGCCCTCAAATACAAAAAGATATTGTTCTGCATATTTTAAAACTTATTTTCTGAGCTGTTACAGTTTGAAATTTATCTTTCAATGTAAACAATAAAAAATCTCTCTCTCACCTGTGCTGCAGATTTTAGATTAGGCTGAGGAGGCCTCTTCTGCTTTGTAAAGCCCCAAATAAAATGAACTTTTCAGTTTTCTCCAAACTATTCTTAGCAACAAAAATCAAGTGTTTTTAGGCAGAAGAATTCAGTTGATTGAAATGTTGTTTCAAGCAAAGGAAATGAACAAGGTTTTTGAGAGTACTTACGCTCAATGATTGCCTATAGGCATGGCCTGTGGTATTGATGTTCATCTTCCCTGACATTTGAAATGTGCATTATTGACCTTGTTTATATATGAGGCGGACAAAGTATATTATGGTTCTAGAGTGGGTACATTTGCAAATATAGAGGAAAAGTTTGGGTATTAACTCCTGGCTTTTGGACATATTATTAACATACTGAGCATGATGGTAGAAATAGGAAACCTAAAAATTAATTTTAATTCATCTTGTCCCATGAATGATGAGTTACAGAACTCTTACCAAAGATTTCTAGTGATTAAGATATAGATAAGGTATACATGATGTTTATTTTACGTATGTGGATATTTAATTGGTTTGAGTATGATTAGTTTGCTCATTTTGCTAATTTTCACAGATTTACCATAACATATTCCTGGACTTCTTCTTGCTATATTAGGGATGTAATTATCAAAGACAACGATATATGCCTAGAAAATACTTCAAAACCTTTTGAAACCTACATTTTTCCATTTTGCTCAGTAAATATATCGTCGCCGTTTTCACGAACCGGCACAGCCCAACGCGCAACGAAATAAGTACATTCTGAGAAAAACGCGTTTTACGTTTAGCCCGTTTTGAATTCGCCAGAAACATGCCTTATGTCAAATTTTATATCACAAAATACATATCAATGAAAGGAAAATATTCTGTATTTTCTATACATTCCATTTGTTAAGCATAATGACAATTATTATTAATATTACGAAGCTTTGGACTCTCGTGCCGGTTCGTGAAAATATTATTTTGCTGTTTACGTAGCAAAAATATTTTCACGAACCGGCACAAGCCACTGTGTCGTTTTTCCTATGTAACTTTACGCGCAAGACAAAAGCGCTCGCGCTGTCTGAGCGCGTATTTTATTTTCACGAACCGGCACAACCGCCTGTGTCGCGTCGTCTAGGTCTTGTAAGCGCAAAGGTATTTTCACGAACCGGCACAGCCCATTGACTTAAAACGGCGCGTGCCGGTTCGTGAAAATATGAATCGTGCTTTTTGGCTCGTGTGTCGTTTTTGTCATTTGTGTAACCATGGATATCTCAAAAACTAAAGCGTTTTGGATGCTGAAATTTGGTGAGATGAAAGATTGTTGATAACTTATGCTAAAAATGCAAAAAAAATAAAAACTACATTTTGAAGGGATTTCGGTGGCTTGTGCCGGTTCGTGAAAACGGCGACGATATATAGGTGACATATACATGATGTACATGAACATATATTTTAGCTGTGATTATAACTCAAGATTAGGCTATTGTGGACCCAATTGTCAACTGTATTTTATTCATTCCTCCTCTATAATAATCTTTTCAGAGGAAAGAATTTCAGCATATATACCCGGCTTAGACCTCTGGTAATACTTTAGCTCCAGGGAATGATCATACTCTGGAGTATGAAAAGGAATTACATATTTCTTGTATTCACCAGTAATAGTACCTCTCTTTATGGAGCTAAGCTCTTGAATTCTAGAAAGTGCATTTGAAGGTTAAAAAAGATGATTAATAGAGCATTTTTGTATCAGATAGTTATCAAGGCCTTCTACTGTGACCATGGGAGGGTGTCATGTTCATTAGCAAATTCATTCATTAAAAAAAAACATTGTACCGGTAATTGTCTTCTCTCTTATAAAGCAAGAATATTTCATAATTCATATCATCCTTAGGAAGCTAGAAGAGTTTTGATATATATATATATGAAAGATTATGAGTTGATGCCTTCTGGCTCTTAGCAGACAATATTGTGGGTTGTTGTGATGTGAAACAAAGTAGCAAAAGTAAGCAAGAATCTGCATAAAGAGTGGAAGAACTGTACGATAGCACAATGTACTCAGATGGATCCTAAATGTTAATAATCTTTGTGCAGCATTTAGACCTGAGATATTTATGCTTTTATTACTGAAAAAAGGAAACAATTGATCAGTTTCTGTCAAGGAACTTGAGTTTTCCCCTTCATCAAGAAGCCAAAATCTTGCTGACAGGAATGACTAGCTGAAAGAAATCTTTCATTTCTGGTAGAATTCAATCTAATATGATTGCATCACCATCACCAATCTTTTGTAAATATTTCTTGTTAGTTTTGCTAGTACTTCCAATCAACCTGCATAGTATATGATTTATAGTTTCATCAGCCAGAGGTGTATTATATTTAGACTGATAATCACCCTCCGGCTATTATTACTCCAACCTCTGTGATTTAAAGGGGACCACCAAGACAAAGGTGTTCATATTAGGACATTCCACCAAAATTTTGCGTTCCATTCATTCCGTGCGATCCATCGGAGGGGTGAAATGAGATTATGAAAAGTGCTTTTACTTTATTAGTCATGTTTGGCCCAGGGCTCTTTCCTCACGTCTATGCCTTTTGGTGAAGAAAAATCTAGGAAAAGGGTTTTAGGGTAGTGCAGTGTCTTCTACCTGTACTTTTGGCACAATGCTAGAAGCAAAGCAGTGATGGAACCAATTCCCCCTGTATGGATCAATCACTTTCAACGCATGGTCTAGCCAATGTTATAGCAGTTTCATTCATTTCATTTCATTAAGAAAGTGCAAACAAATGGGCATGAGGAACATGCGCTTGTTGTTCGTATTCATATTAATGAAAGGTATGTGGGTTTGACGACATGTTTAAACTTAATAGGAGAAAACTCTTTTATAACCCATGTGGCCTTTTCAGAGGTAAACAACTTTATCAGACTAATTTTTCTCCATGAAACTGCATCACAAAGTATTGTAGTGTGTACACTGGTAGTTTGAAAAAAGGAGTCTGTCAATAAAAATTTCATTCTGAAGCAATTAATTTGTTTGGAGTGACTGAGTTTTATGTGATCCCATTTCCTCTAGATGGAGAAATAATTAGAATTGATTGCACGATGTCAGTGAACGAAAACTAAGCTAGATTGTATTATCTTACCCCAAGTCCACGATCGAAGCAGTAAATGACAATAAGCGACTTAGAAAGGGGACGTGGTAGGGTGATATATTAGTAGTAGCTGTGCCGAAATGTGTTACTCTCCATGACTGTTCAGTTGGTAGTGATAAAGCTCTGTTGATAAATATTTATGCTAGATGGTTGATATAGTGTGTCTCCTATCCTAAGGCCTAGGTGAAGGTTGAATGGTGACAGAGGCTTGCTCTGGTAGGTTGACAACATTGGCAGTAACATTGCACCTCTCCCTTGAGATTCGGTCTATAGGTTAGACGTATTATATTTCCTTTGTCTGCCTAAAGTGATATTAATTACCTTTGTCTTGTATTGTCTGGTTATATCCCTTTTCTATGGTAGTAGAAAGTGAGGAAGTCATTTTCAGCATTTCAGGACAAATACAAATAGTCTTCAAAAGATAACACAATTTATTTTCATCTTCCACATTTTGTTCTTGTTCCTGGACTTTTCTTCATTCAAAATCTCATTATCTGCTCTGACTGGTCCTTGCTATTTATTCTATCATTTCTCCTTTGTACTCTGTTCTCTATCGATTTGATCCTTCACCTTATATCCCCATCAGAAGATTCTCTCCATTCATCGTGTAGGCTTACACTGAACTATTGCACTCCCCTTCCGCCTACACTGCACCTTAATTTCCTGTGGTTTCTTCTCTCATCTCCTCCCTCAATTCCTTCTGCATCCCTCCAACATAACCAACCATGACTCGTATTTTTAGTGTCAGAAGGGCATTGATTCTTGTGTGAAAAAGGTTGAGTTAGCGTCCTTTTGGCATTCACACAGCGGTCTGCCTCATCTTCCATCCCAATCCCATCTGCCTCACTCCACTATGGCCATAAATGACTCGTCTGTTGAGAGCCAGAAGTGCATTAACTCAATCCTGTATTGAAGTGTAATTAATTCCCTTCTGATGCTGACATAGCAGCCAATCTCTTTTATCCTGTAGCATCTGCATCACACCACTATTACCCTTACTCCTCTGGTGAGGTCCAGGAGGGCATTATTCTTTTGAGATAAAGTTAAGGGCCCCTCTGGCTGTCTCACTAGAGACTGCCACATCTCACATTCTACTGGTATCTGCATTACCTTACGATTGCCCTTACTCATTTGTTGAGCGCCAAACTGGCATTAACTCTTTTGTTGGAGTTCATGGAATGAATGCCTCTCTGGCTCTCACTCAGCAGACTGCTTCTTCTCCTTTCCCATAACATCTGCTTCACTCCACCATCTTAGTTAGAGTCAGAAGGACATACTTCTAGCTTGAGAGTCCATGTGCTTGTACATGTATATATGAGTTAATGCCCCTCCGACACTCAATCATCAGACCATCTCTTCTTCTCCTACCCTATAGCATCTGCATCACTCCTGCATCATCATCTCTACACATGTATCTCAAATCTAATCACATGACCAGATGCTCCGATCTCAATTACATGCACCTCCCCCTCCTTATTCTTCCCTCGCCCCCTGAATGAGCCAACAGTGCGGTTCTAGGGGGTACAGAGAAGAAAAAATGGAGAGTGCGATATCGGGGAGAGTCAATATCTAAAGGTACCCATCCTCCCCATGTTCAAATCCAATTACTGCATCATTCATCTTTGATTCTCCCCGCTCTAATGGGAGAGACAAGATTGAACCGTGTATCGGTCGGTGGGTCGTTGGTGTACACGGGCAGCAGCAGCAGCGGGGCGACAAGGTCCTGCACTGGGGTCGTCTACCATGCTAATCACTGCAGCATACCCCATCATACACTCACCAATTACCCTTCCAGACACATTGATGAAACATGCACCAAGGTAGCAAGGCTCCATGGAAACATGGAAACATGGAGGCAATGTTTTAGCAATGGAGAGGCTTCAATACATGCTTGTATAGCTATATTGGATTAAATGATTCGATGTGACCACAAGTCCATTGCTATGCGTGTCCCACAAACAAGAAGTGCACCTCACTAGAGGGGAATCAGAAACATGATAATAAAATGCTGCAGGGTTATCATGTATTATAACAGAAAATCATGTGCGTAAGGTCATCCAAATGGTAGAGTAGGTGAAGAAGAAGTCCCCAAAGCAGAATTAAATTGGCTGAATATCTTCAGTTATTGACGAGAGCATTTCTCATGTATCTGAATGCTATCACTTCAAATCGAGTCTTACCACTATAGATAACACACACCCATATTGATCATAAATCCAGTGATGGCGCTTATGGGTGGGGTGTCTTAAAAGATAAAATAAGCTTTTGATCCAATTGATTTAAAGACCCTAGACCGAGGCTGAAAGGCTCTTCCTGCTTCATCTTCTAAATTTTTCTTCCCTCATCAACTTCCAATTTAGATTTACTGCAGTGTTATCGGGAGGGTGATGAAGCAGCCTCCTTGATTGCGGCTGACATGATCAAATTTTCACAAATAGGGATTGAAGAATCGTTGAAAGCATTTCAAGATGCATCGTGGTTGCTTCAAGCTGAGAGGGAGAGAGAATGGTGTGGATCTATAGGCAGCGTTAATGATGATACACAGGGCAAAGAGCGATTTGCCTCTAGATATACTGAAAGAGCTTCTGGAGGCCTCTAAATAGCTGCCAGATTTTCCTTCCGAGGGGTGGAGGGGGGGGGGGGGGGGGGGGTCTGAGGAAAAATTGATTTTGTTGAAATTTGACAATGGCTTGAAGAAAAAACTTTCCATTGATACTACTTCAGAAATGACAGGAATATGAATACATGCAGTCAGCAACTGATACCCTCACTAGAGTATGGCTCTTTTGTTTTGATAATCATGGCTGTTATGTCAAATACTTTATCTCTTATTGACAATCAGTTGGTTGTGATTTATGATTTAGTTGACATAATCCTTTGGATTAGAAAGAATACTAGAAAGAATTGAAATACGACTGTTGTTGTAGAGGGCAGTGGCGTATCCAGAAATTGAAGTAGGGGAGGGGTCTGGACAGTCTAACATGATGTAGGCCCATTGTAAATTGTTATGATTTTTTGCTGGGCTACCAAAGGAGGTGGTATGTGACTGCTTCACCCTATGCCATTTCAGGTATGATTACGGGAGGTATAGTGAGCGAGGTAGGGAAGGAGAGAGGGGAAGAAGTAGAAAAGTTAGGAATATATAGTGCCCCACTTATTGATCTTTATGTATGTATTGGGGCTTCGGCCCAGAGGGCTTCGCAGTGAGGGATATTGATAGCTCCTTTATTGATTTGTCTCTCAACCTTTCTCTCAGAGCTCTGGTAACTTCAAATGTGGAAACACAATCGTCTATTAAAAGGGGTCACCAGTCTCCTGGAAGTTCTGTCCCGATGATACATCAATATCTGTTGATCAACACTTCGCATAATTGGAAAAAGTCAATGGAAAATAAATTTTTGGAGTAGTGACCTGTAGCTCAAGATCAGCCTGTTCTTTTTTTTTTCTTGTTCCTTTTCTTGTTCCTTTTTCTTCTTCTTTTTTCCTTTTTTTTTCTTCTTTTTTCCTTTTTTTTTCCTTCTTTTTTCCTTTTTTTAAGTTTAGCATGACTCCAATCGTACACTCATTCTGAGATGACAAAAGTATATTGATATCATCTGCGAAGAACCAGAACGGTGTTCACTCGTATCACACTGAGCTCATGGTCTTCTCACTTTCAGCAGACAAGATTCTAATGAAAAATAAATAGTAATTAACTTGTGATATACAGCAGTCATTTTTATTTGCATATGAGTGATTGCATGTGTGTTATTGGTTTGATTTCACCATGTGAGTATGAGAAAGATTCAGATTATTTGCTTACATTTTTCATAAATTGTCCTCTCTTCTTTATCATTCATGTACAGCTCCATTTGGCAGCCCTGTCATCGTTAAAGGGAGAGATCATCGAACTAAGTAACAGGTTACAGAAAGTGACGTCAGAGAGAGACTCGTTTGAGAAAAGACTCACAAAAGCACAGGTAAGTTTGATAACCTGAACCAGATATGACTTGCTTCACGTTATGACAGTGCTTATTGTATTGTAGCATTTAATTCTTTCAGGGATGTTGGGTGTTGCCGTGCAATGTTTTTTTTATTTGGAGAGGGGGGGGGGGCAGGTGTCAGGACCATCAGTCAGGACCATCAGTTAATTGTTAATGCTGAATTTTCTATCCATCTTACTTCCTGTAACAATCACTTTTCCATTCTTAGTTGGCGTTATATAAGCTATAGAGCATTGGAATGAAAACTGTAGCAGGGAATCATACCCCCCCCCCCCATCCCTTGGAATGCCATAGAGTTAGCTCACCACAAACGAAGGAAAATAACACTTGCATAATGAAGGCAATTCATCATAATTTGCTGATATATTATTTAAGTGATCAATAGTTAGTTAGGTGGTCCTAATTTTCTGCTTGGTAGAAGGTGTGCCCCAGTTAATGATGCATGCATGAATATCAAATACAATAGAAGTTGTTATTCTCTAATGTAGATTCTAGGTACAAGTGACTAAAAAGGGCAGACAGTGTTTTTCTTTTCTTCACATATTGATTACAGAGCAATTAAAGTTGACTTAATTCTCTCTCTCTCTCATTTTCTCTCTCTCTCTCTCTTTCTCTCTCTTTCTCTCTCTCTCCCCTCTTTCTGTCCCACTCGTTTTCTCTTCCTTCAGCCTTTTCACACACAGCTAAAATTCTATAAACATGACTAGTATAAACGTGTTTCGAACGTGTTTAAACTAATCACGAGCCTTTCACACACAGAAATTTCGTTGCGATCGTTAATAGTTTCGTGATTAACTACTGCTCGTAAAATGCGCAGTAGTGCCATTGCGCATTGAAGGTCATGTCATGTCAATCAAAGCGCACGCTCCATCCAGTTTAAACACGTTTAAACACGAATTTCCTTTCACACACAAAATGTCAAGCTCTCTAGATACGAACTTTGTATCTGCAGCCTGCTTTTAGGGGCGTATGGATCGCGACTTCGTATCTATCCCAACATCGTATAAACGATGTTCACACTGGGAAATTTTGTCTATAAACATGTTTAAAACTGTTGAGTGATTCTAATCATCTCTAGATACAATGAATTTTAGCTGTGTGTGAAAAGGCTGCTTGTCACTTCTGTTGGAGCTATGCGATAAAGGGGAATGCACTAATTTCCATCGTAGGTCAATTCGATATTGAATAATAATGAATAGATCAGTTGGATATTTAGTCTATATATCCAGTAATCACCTGGGATAAAAGCAAGGAAGTGAGCTCTGCTCTGCATGAAGCTCATTTACGTCATGCAATTATACTAAAGATATTTTCATTTACCGGCCTAGGAAATGATGGCGATGATAATTACACCATCATGGTTGGGGTTCATTGATAAATCAATAATGCATATATTTGCCATTTGCACCAACTGGCCAGTCCACTGTTATTGATTTGTGTACACTCTGTCCTGCTTTTCATAGGGTGGTATCGTAATTTTCACTTTCTCAAAAGATCGAAAATCGCATGTTTAGAATTGGCAATGAATAAAATAAATTGATGAGCATTTGTATAATAGAAAAGGGATGGATATTTATTGAATCAGATAGAAATTAACATTAAAAATATGTATAATAATTCAAATGTTTAAAATGTCAAAGAAACTTTGTCAGAGAACTTAAAGAGATAAATGCAAAAAAAAAGGTAACAACGCTAACTCTCCAACATATGAAGTATGTCTTTGGTTGATAATTATTTTTGATTATTGGATTAATTCCACTGATAGGAAAGAGAACAACATTTAAACAGGGATTTACATTTATGATTAGAATAAATGTTCGTGAAAAAAATATTGATATGCTGTAGTATATTAACAGGTAACTCTTGATCCACAAGCCGCTTTTCATCTGTTTATAGCCATAAGGGCTTTAACTCATTCACTCATAGAGTTAACACTGTTCTGGCTCTGAACAGACAGTATAATGAGAATTAATATTTGTATTTGAAGGGTATATTCCAAGTTTCCAACCCTCGAGACCCTGATAGTGCAAGATGATTTACCCCTCATACATATCTCATACACGTACCAGGTATACAAGCAATTAATCACCCTGTGTATACATGGTAAAGTCTTATTTGGCCGTGTTTGCCAAAGGCACCTGTTTCATCCGCAAATATTGGAGTGCCCTAGAATGTCTTGCATGTAGCAGTTCACGCAACGCTTTTGTCTTGTAACTATATGATAGTCATCGATGAAGAATCACTTACATGATATCACAGGGTGCATATTATACTATTCATGTTTTGGGATTTGATTTGGTGGCCTGGTTGAAAATAAAATAATTCTTTGATGCGTTCCGTTTCGGCCAACTCTAAAACAATAGTTAGCATCTTTTAAAAAAATCTATGATGTCTCATAGGTTGAGCAGTTAGGCTTACGGCCTCCATCAATAATTTCAAGCAGTCTCTAAAAACATACATTTTGATTTGGCAAATATATGGGGCCTAGATGTGAATCCACCTATCAAGTAAATATATTATTCCTATTTGGAATGAGTGATACCTACTCAAAAAATTTCCTTCTGGCTCTCAACATATGATACCACATGTATAACTGATTAGACGTACATCGATTGAGAAACATTTGTGAGGGGGGGGGGTGGCTCAGGATAAAAAGTACTCATGCATATAATCAATTTCATAAGGACCAAATTCATTTTACTTGTTCTTTCAAGGTTACATCTAATTTGCAATCCTAGAGCAAAGTGAATTTGCAATATCTATTTTCTATATTGATTCTGGTTCATGTAATATTCATGGAACCTGACAGAGAGCTGAAATGATGTTGATTGAATATTATGTCCAATGTCCTATCCTCACTGTGATCTAGAGTCTATTACTGAAGTCACAATTTTAGATTATGAAGTATTAATTGACAACTTTACATAAGGCATATTGAGCTAGTCTGTACTGCACTACATTATCATGGTTAAAGATAACTTAGTCAGAAACCCTAATCTCTTTAGACATAGAAATTTCATGAATTTTTCATAATTTCTTCTTAAACAAATTAAGTATTATATGATAGACATGATTCTTGGAATCATTTTGTGGGGGAAAAAACATTATAGATATCCTTGAGAAGACTCATTCTATAAAGAATCACTCTATGCAACGTGACTGGTATTTGCCCAATAAATAAGGCTGGTGCCAACACAATTATTACCTCATGAATCAGTGACTTGTCTCAACCATGCTCTCTCTCAGACGCAATGTGGTGCCAATTTGATGCAGAGCTATGATATCATCAAGAACCCATTGGCTGCTTTTTCTGTTTACCGAGCGACTGAGAATCCCATGGAACCACTAACGGGAACAAACACAAATAAGCTCATGATGGATTCTCATTTGTAGCCAATTTGAATCAATTGCATTTGCTATTACTAGAAAGGGTTTTCAACCATCGGAAAGTCAATAATGGAGCCTGATGGCTAAAATTTGTACAGATGAAACCGTTTTACTCAGTAATTATTAATTTATTACCTCAAATGATCATTATTAGTTGATTGAATTGAATCAAAATTTTGGTGTATGATAAATCTAATACAGATGTTTGTACTAGTTGACTCTATTAATAAAGCAGGGCAAGTACTGTCATATGTGTCATCACATTAGGTTCATTTTCGTAGTCTCGATCTTTACACTGATTTTACTACAAGGTAAACATCGGTGTGTATTTATTTTTAAATATAATTCCATTTATCATGTTTTGAAGGCTGCTAGTATAAAAAGTTTCAACATTTTTCAGTAACTGTCTCAACGAAGAAAGGATGGTATTTTAGAGTGTTTTTATACAGAGCTCTGAAAATGCCATTGATATAAATGTACCGTATGTTTTACCTTTTTATGACCTGCAATATAAATTCATACCTGAACAAAATTTAAATTCCTCATTAATTCTTGATTACCGAATAGCGAAACAAACAATTATATATTTCCATTATTGGTATTGCAGTGTTATCATATTTGAGATTTTTCCCCAACCCATTTGCAGGCTTTGCTGAGATTTTTCAACACAGAGCTAGAGCGCTAACGACTCTCCCAAAATACATTTAACTTGGAACTTGATAGGATAGCGAAACCCAGTGGTGCTGAACTTATTGCATAGGGTGCGATGAATTATTAATGAGCTTGGCTGGATCAAGTCCGGAGAGGGAAATCTGACAACTTGTTTAGATAGGATGCCTTTTCATATAACAGAAGTTATTCTTTTACTCATTTACTATTGATCTTCCATGTCTGTTCAGTCTGACGCATTTTAAGTGGTGACAGAGGCAATATTTAAAAGATAAGCAATTAAAAACTGATTATATGGGCAATCTCCATTAAAAATGAAACCTATCCTGTTATCACAATTGTCTTTTTCTCTCTTATTACACTATAGATTGAGGGATAATAAAATGGTTCTACGGTAATGTTCTGTTTTGTTCATTTTAATAAAACTGAATCAATATTAATTACAACTTTTATTTTCCCCCTTGCAAGCACAGGCAGTCAATTCTGTAGCTCATGCTTTAATCGTCTTTTTATTCCCCCATCAGATTCCCCCATCAGTCATAATAAAAATTAAAAAATTAAAATAAATGATTGGGGGGGGGGGGATAAATTTGATAATTTGAAGTTTTATACAGGATATTGTTTTTTTGTTTCTTTGTGTTTTTAGGGTCACTCCCCTTATCAGTTAAACAAAATGGAATATTCTTTTATTACTAGTAAAATTTTGGGGTGAGTTTGATAACCTTAAGTTTAATATTGTTTGTGTTTCCTCGTGTTTCATTGCAGTTGGAGAGAGCAAGGTACATGCAAGATAATGATGACAGGTTGGACCAACAAGCAGTACGGTATGAGGAGAGGATCACAGAACTACACAGTGTCATTGCGGAACTCAACAAGAAGATCGACAGAACGCATAGCAATGCGATCCAGTAAGTCATCTCTACATTTACTCATTCCTATATCCTGCCACCTCTCCCTTCTTTTCTCTTCAGTTAAAAGATTAACACATTTTGTGGCAGTTTTAGCCAGTAATGAGTACTTAGCTACCTTAACAACTCCTACCCCCCCCCACTCTCTCTCTCTCTCTCTCTCTCTCTCTCTCTCTCTCTCTCTCTATCTCTCTCTCTTTCTCTCTTTCTCTCTCTCTCTCTCTCTCTGTTTGTTTCTCTGTCACTTTCATTTTGTGACTGGAATTGTATAAGACTTTGGTTTATCATTTTCTTCTTCTCAATACATATGGCTATTTGATTTTAAGTTTGAATGTTTCACACTATCTACCAGTAGTTAATGATGTAGAAATGAGGTGCATTGGAAAGCTATGCAGACAATCAGCATTTATCCAGAACTAAGCCACAGTGGCAGTAATATAGTTTGAGTTGATGTTTTGGTCACAGTCAGTGTACCCTTTGCATCATTTAAATCACATTTTGTTGCCAGATTGTATTTTAAATACTTTTCCTCTATATCACATATACTCTTCAAAAATGTATTACAATATCCAATATTACAACAAGGTATGTTCCTGTAACCCTTACCACTTCTATACAGTCTTATTTGAATGCCAGAAAGGTGTTAAGTTAAATAGATTTACTTCAGAATTATTTTTCCCTCAATGATATCCATCTAGTTCCTTGCATGGTTGTCAACAAAAATCAATTGAAACTCTCTACCATAGAAAATTTTCATTTTGATAAAATATTTTGAATTCTTTGATAATAAACATTCGTACAAAGAGAAGACAGAAAGCAATCAGGTCCGAGGCCTGAATTCATTGACCCCAAACTTTAGGACAGACTTCCTCCAATGGTGGGTAGAGACTGATTGGTCAGGGTCTGGTCAAGCTGGCGGCACAAGGACTAGAACTTGTTGTGTCTGGATCTGTATTGATGTGACCTCTGGAGAGTTAATTGAGAGTTGATGATGACCTAGGAGGATAGTGAGGGAAGGGAAAGTGTTGAAATATTGAAGGAAAAGTGATGTAGGAGGATACAAAGATGGCAAAAAAAGGGAGAAAGAAGAGGGTGATGAAGAAGAAGGAGGAGGGATGGGAGAAGGAGAAGTGGAGGGAGAAGGAGGAGGAGAAGAATGAAAGAAAGAAGAAGTCTTTTATTAAGCCAAGAGAAGAAGAAAAAAGTGGTTTGATAAAAAGGAGCATATAACCTCTTCAAATGTATGAAGTACTCTTTCCTTTTTGATGGTGATTTAAGAATTTTAAAACATGATTACCTTCAAATATTTGAATGCGCTTTACCTACAATGGATATATGGTACATAAGATACTTTTTATCTATTTATGAATCATATATCTGTGATACTACATATTTATTGTTACTTTATCTGCTTAGAACCAGGAGAAAATTATTTTCATTTTTCTGAAGTTAATGCTCTTCTTTCCTAAGCAGGTGACTTCTTACTTTAAACTGTATCATATGTGTCAGGCTATATTTCTTAGAGTCCTATTCCCAGAGAACTCAATATATTTGAATTCTTTTTGATCTGGAGTCTTGGATCATCTGGACAGATTCTTGACTCCCGAGTTATCCCTCATTGTGACTTTTATGCTCTATCACGGCTCCACTGTATTTATTGTATAACGTCTTGACAAAGAAGTGAATGATGAAGGTTTTAGAGTGGAAAGACATTGACCCTGTATTTTAGTGTATGCAGTCTGGATATGATTGTAGAGTAAGAAATGAACAGTTTGGTCATGACTTGGATCAATCTATAGATATAGCCTAGATTCTTTTGAGATCAGCGGTGTCATCTCAAAGGCTTTATTCTCCTCCAGATTGTAAATCTTTGTCAAGTCCTGGTAGAGAATAATGAATCAACCTACAACCAGAAACAAATTCAAAGGGTATTGTTGTACATTCGAAGAAAGTTTCTAAGGTACCATAATTGAATATTTTTTGCAAGCCTTCCCTTGTTACTGAATTGAGAAAAGGGCTATTTTTATTGAAATGTTGCTTTTTCTTGAGAATGACTAAATTTGCGTTCCATATTACATATTGATATTTTCTTTAATAGTTAAATTATATTAGATATCAAATTGAACTGCCATAATCAAATATTGCAGTTTTTATATGAATTGAGCAAACACTACCGGTACTTACAATTATTTTGAGAATGTTTATTTTTCTCCGGGATTGTCTGTTAATATAAAAAATATATTGCTGTGTGGTATATGTATTGTACTAATGGTAAATTTCAAGATTGATTTGCCAGAGTATGGATCCAAAAATCAAAGTCTGTTTGAGAATTAAATAAAAATGGAGAAAAAAAATAGGGGTAAATCAGAAACCATTTGAACCTCAGTTTCTCCAGGCTTCTCAGGAATATCAAATAACTCCCTGAATTGATATGATGAAATTCAGCAGTGATTTGAAGAATGGAATATATTTCCTTTGCCGTATATATTACATATCATTTGCTGAGGGCCAGAAGGGCTTTATATAATGTAGTGTAATTCAGAGATCTTGTCAATTCTTAAATAGTTACACAAAATAACGAATGTCTAGAAATTATTATATGGAATTTGACAGATAAAGTCATTATCTATCATTCTCTGAATGGGACCAGTTATGTTTGTATTTTTGCTTTATAGTATTCTCACAAATCGTCATGGATCTCGATAAATCCTTGTCATTGAATGAAAGAACATCCTGATAAAATGATTTTCATCTTTAAAGTAAAATTTCAATCATATCAGATTCAATTTAGGCATTCAATCATATCAGATTTAAACGGTATTCAAATATCATCTGGAATTGAAGTTTCAATATCTAGTAAATGAGAACAGAGGGAATGGAAACATACAATACGTCTGGCTGAGGGTATTTCATTTTTTATCGGGCCTCTCAGTATGTATTTCTAGGTCTGCCAGGATTCCTGAAATTCTTGCATTCTTTGTCACGAGTTGATTTCATTACCCTGGAAGCAAGGTCGCTCGATGTGGCCAATTTGAAAGCGTGCAGAGGTCAAGATCTGAAAATGGGTGATAATTCGTAAATTGCAGTTGACAGTCATGTACAACAGCAGGAGAGGGTATGATTTTATTTGCACATGTCACAAGTTCTATTTTTATCTAGGACACAAATGTCCTTGTATGCTAAAGGCCAGAGGATTACATTTGGAAATATTTTGTCTCACAAAGGGAACAGGAATTTTCATTGTACATCTATGATCTATCCTTTGAGACCTACATATCATTGTTGATTTAACAATTACTTTTAAGTAATGATTCAGGATAAAGATATATATTTATATTTACTCTTGTATGTATTTGTCTGTTTGAATTTGAAATATTTAATAAAGATATCGGTACACGTATATCGATTGATACATAGGGTTGTTTAGAATAGGAAATGGTCTTTGCTTGCCTTGATTGTGATGATCAAAATATATTCCATGCAATTGCCATGTAAATGTATAATTCCACATAAAACAGAACTGTGTCAGAATGAAAACATTTCTTGACCCAAAACACAAGAAATAGGCTACTTGTCATTGACATACTGAATTGATCATGTTAAATTTAATTTATTTCATAAGTCACAGAAGAGAAACCTGCACCGTTCAAGTTTATTAAATTAAAAGATTATACTTTCCAGAATCATCAAATGGGAATTAAGTAATTAAAGTGGATCTTCACTTGCATGGACATTAAAGGTTGGATACGTCATTTGGATTGACCGGACTTAAGCCTCATGTAGCCTGATGGTCAAATATTGAACTAAGTCATATTCAATCTATTTCTAGTCTGCGAAACAAATTGACCGTTAAGGATGATGCAGACAGTAACCTAACAAGAAAGCAAATAGTTTGCACGAGATCACCACGGCGATGGCGTGATTGATGGCTGGCTATGCCAAGAATTGAGAATGGGTTGGGGGACTGGACGAGTGGACGTGGCTCTTGTGATAATTTGTAGACAGAGTGCCTCCCCTTCACGCCACAAAATTAGATTCTCTTGCGCTGTAGAGATGAGTCACCCTAAATTAGGCAGAAAAAAATCACGGATTCCAGGTTGTAACATCAACGTAAAAATGATTACGGTATAGTGTGTGACAAATCTGATAAGCGCTGGAGTCATTTGGAGGCTCCCATCTTTTCCCCGATGCAATTAAGGCAACAAGCAATTGCTGTAGAGTTTAACGATGAAGAAGATGAGGAGAAGCGTGAAAATGGTGTGCACCGGGATGGATTCTGAAGTGTCATTAGTATCTGTGTGGGATGTTGGGGGAAATATAATTGCTCTCTTTGGTGTGTAACTGATTTGTGCAGTGATTTGAGTAGATATTGGTGTGAGGATGAAGGGAGTCCAACATGTGTCTGTGTGTCGTACTGAATTTCAATCTCCTGATGTTAAATTTATTTCTATTAAATTGTTCATTGTGTATTTATGAAGTTCAACATAATATGGAAATGAATAATATGAGATCAGATAATTTGCAATGGCCAAATGTCACAACTCTCTTTTAGTTTCTATACTCAACTTTGCTTTCTCCTTTTCATTGCACATCATTATATCTTACTCATAGCTACATGTATATCAGTTTATTTAAAATTTATCAAACATTCACTTTCCCTTTTTTTTTGCCTCAAAAGTGAATCATAGTGTAGCCTTGGATATTCAATGAAAGTCTATTAGTGGTCACAATTGCAAATTAACTGGTCTCGTTATTGACGATATTAATCATGCAATTAATGAAAGGTAATTTGATTTGTGATGAATATTCCCTTATGCTATGTATTTGAGTGTGTGTGAGGGAGAGAGACACACACGTGCACCCCCCCCCCACACACACACACATTCTCACACTCTCTCTATATATCTCTCTTTCTTTCTCTCATTCTTTCTCTCATTCACTCTCTCTCTCTCTCTGATACAGGGAGCCATTAATATAGCACTTTTCAAGAATCACAAATTATTCCCTGTCCACATCTACCTTAGATCAACATTGGATTCAAGAATTCAATCCCTTGATAAAAATTTTCATGTAGGACAAAATACATTACCTCCCCATTGAGAGAACATACAAAAGTGACACTGTGTAGTCATATTTATGTGTGGAATGTCAGACTACTAGGGCATTCACAATGTTGGAAAACTATGATATCGAGGGATCTGTTGCAGCTTCACTTGGTAGTCTAAGCTCAAGACCGCGATAATCACTTTGCACAAGTTTGAATTTGCAAATCATCAGCTGAGAGCCAAAATGGCTGTAAATCTTTCTCAAATTATATGAGTTCATTTCCTGCTGGCTCTCAACAGACTTCATATTTCATCATGTCGCAGAGATGGCAGAGTTGTTTGATAGATGTGTGTTCTGTCTTCTGTTTTGCCTTTATATCTACTAATAATCTACATCAAACTTGTAGTATCTTTATCTTTTGACATAAAACAAAATGGAGCCAGAAACTTGTACACCAGACAATCGTGTAACGAATCTGAAAGGACATGTGTACGAGGTTACATCTGCCATTTCTCAAGCTGTCTCGTACAACTTTGATGCCCTCCAAATGATGGATGGAAGAAGAGATTTACGAGAACGCCGATGCCGTCTGAACAATTGGACAGAATACTTCTTCAGAGCTAGGGGGAGGGAGGGGGCAAGAGATCCTCTAGCTTGCATGCCTGGAATAGCTGGAAGCATCGTAAAGGCCTGGTCTGGTACTCTGGTCTTGCTTTTACAGATGTGGTGTTTGTTGGTGTGGGTTGTTGACCAGTGCAAGCTCTAATTCATTTGAGATAAACATTTATAGACAGATGAAGGGGTAGCTTGAAGGCGTTGATGGAAAGGGTTTGTTGAAGAAGGGAAGGTGAAGCCGCACTGCTGTATGGATTGTCAAGAGCATGAGCCATTCAAAGTCATTTTGAATTAATTGAAGAAAAAAACTTAATGAAGAGGAGGGAGATGGGTAATGGATTAGGCCTAAGTTTATATGAATAAACCATTTAAGCCGTTAACTACCGGTACTAAACTCATTATAATAAGAATAAAAATTTAATTCAATAATGAAGCTACAATTTAAGTATACTCTAATGCCCTTCTTGGTGGTTTCATTGCTACTAATTCAGTCCTATTGATTAGAATAAAGAGACCTCTTAGCTTTCACAGATAGTGGGCTGATGTGGATTTTGGTCAAAATGTCATATGAATTTATGATTTGACCTTTTTTTAATAATTATGTTTGAAAGCTTGAATATTGCGTTGACTACAAGTTCTGCTGACACAATGACTTAAACTGTTTTAAATACTTAAGAAGTTTTAAATACTTAAGAAGTATTGTCTAGAGCATTTATTTCTCTTCTTCCCATTGGACCCCAGCAAAGAAGCAGACCATCTAGTAGAACCATATGTGATCTTCATACCTCAATATCTTCTTACTTTCATGCTGCAGCTAATTAATGTCCAGACCATTTTCCACATTCACGTCAACATTTTGCTTGGTGTAATGGAGATCTAGGAGAAGATGGGATCCTACAGATTACATGCCTGGGATGCCTCTTCATGTACCATAGCGTAAACACATCAAGTTTTCTGGTGCATATCATCTTGAATGTTGTCATTCCTTTAACACTTTTTCATCACCCGAAACAAATGTTCAAATCATTGTGCCTTTTGCATTCAAATTTTGGTTACTGTAATGAAGATGATTGGGATGCCTCTTCATACCTATGTAAACGAGAACACATCCAGTCTTCTTGTGCTTATCTTCTACTCTTTGAAGGTTGTTGCTTGTGTGAACATGCTTTTAGCGCGGTATCCCTCATCTTAAAGCACTTACATTGACCTGACTTTTTGAATTGACAAGATGTATTCTAGTCTGATACTATGAGACTTCCTTCATTAAACCATGAGGGTGGTCATAGATCACAAGCTAGAGAAGATCATCTTCATAAGGCGCTTGATGAATGCTCTTAATGTAAATGCACTTTCAGATGATATCCTTCATCTTTTACTCTTGATGAGAAACAAATCGTGTGTTGAGAGCCAGAAGGGCATTAAAGTATGTTTCAAAGTGGATGAATAATGCCCTCCTGGCTCTCAGCTATTATTTTAAAACTAGGGGAAAGGTTCGCGTAGGCAATATTTGCAGTTTCAAAATGAGTTTATAGGTCTAATCTATGGGATTTATTTATAAAAAATATCATAAAACCAAACACTTTACCTGCAGGCAAAATTAATTGACTTTATCCATAATGCCTTTTGTTTATACTTGAGTGTTGTTTGTTGAGAGCCAAAAAGATTTTAATCAATATTGAGTGGATAAGAGATGGAAGAGAAAATTCCCATTTGGTTCTCAGATACTGCCATGAATCCATTCTGCAGTTTCTTCCTGATGTACAAGAAATTATCCTTATCGGAAAATTGGAAGACTTATCGTCACGTTTTGCTTCAATGCAGTTACAAAACCACCCTTGAGACAAGATATAACATACAAATAATCAATTTCTGATGGAGTGCATATCATCTCAACGTTTTGAAGCTCCCAGTCCTGCCATAAATCATCGGAATCCATTTGCATCCGATGGCTTCCAGAGCCTGTTGCATATGTAACTATGAAATGGTAATAGGAAGAAGGGTATGACATGAATTATGATGAGATGCCATTTGATGGGAGTGAATGCTTTCATCTGATATGGATCTTTTAAAAACTTGATGATAATGAGACTTCTTTCTGCTGCAGATTATTTGGGTTTTAAAGCCTTGTTTTGTATCCCCTGGAAAGCAATTTAGATTATATGTATCCCAAAGTAATTATCTTTTATTATTTGCTATGGTATTTAGGACTTAATTCCCATGTACTCCCATCTTAATGTTTTCAGACATGACATATAGGCGGTGTTCATCTTGGGCATCTTTTATTCATGAGGAGATTTGTCTGTTGTGTGTCATATATTTTATTATTACCAGGCACCAAGTATCAAGCAGTCTATCCATGATGATAAAGTTTGTCTAAGTCCTGAAATCCATCGAGTAGGTTTATTCTCTCCAAAGAAATAGTGGGATGATGCAGATGATATGTGTTATGCAGTTAATGGTTCAGAGACTATGATGATAGAGGCCTGATATGTCAGCCTCATGACGGGGTGCAAGGCTTCGTAGAAGATTCAAGACTCTGGGCTGCTGTCAAACCCTTGTCATTGCATAGGGGGCCTGAAAGACATGTATTCACCAGGGGGGGGGGGGGTTTCACAAAACCTTTTTTCATTGACAAATGACGAAAATCAGTGACAAATCTGCTGATCACCAATCAGAAGCAAGTATTTCAGTAGCTTATAACAAAAACTGTCATTTGTCACTGATGACAAGTTTTGTGAAACACCCCCTGGTCTTGAGATAATATAAGGATCAGGCATAAGACATATGAGACCAATCCAAGTTTTTTTTTTATCAGGGAAGTCGATTAACCCTCATTTAAGAAGAACAATCCTGCAAATAATTGTGTAAGGGTATGTTGATTGGGAGGTTCTATAAAAAAAATCATCAAGTTTTCGGATATTAGAAGGACCAAAGTAAAAGCAAACACAGGTTAAGACACAATCTAAGATGATAAATTTGTATATCACCTTCATGGGAAGACAATGAACCTTCATTGAAAAGTAGAATTATCATGATTCTAATAATAATTCTCTTTAGGGCACTTTTCATATCCAAATATATAGTGTTGACTTTATTATTTATAGAACAAATTTTTGACATAGTTTACTTCTGACCTAGATCACCAAACCTTTTATGAAAACGTGATCTTCATGAGAGAGGTGGTAAACATCAAGAGATTGGGATGTTAAGAGGGGCAATAGCATTTGTTTTTCCAATTTTCCTCCAAATTTTCATCAATGTTTTTTGAAGGTATAATGAGGGGTTCCAATGGCCTAGCCACAAGCCTTTTTCTCTACCCCCTCTATGGGGTCGAAAACCTGACCTGACGAGTTTAAAGAGGTGTCTGTCAATTTAGACCCTAATACTGATCAAAGCAAAAATATTACTGGTTTGGGAAAAGGAAATCTTCTTTGAGACTATGAACTACCTGTTGTGTAGCTTTTTCCAATTATTTTCCATATTGTGAACTACTCAGTTTAATACAAACTTATTGAATTGCATATTTTAAAGTATTCACTTAAAAGTAGATAATAATATTTCTATAATACTTATTGAAGTTTTTAAAAAAATCGTAAAATGAAGTGACTTTAAAGTGCATTTGTATTCAGAACAGCAAATCTTGTAATCAGGCACTATATGTACCACATCTCATTAGCTCACCATAAGTACTCCCTTGATGATGATAAATATGATTAATGATTAATTGTGAAACATATTGTGGTACCCTTTTGCCCCATTTGATAAATGATTCAGAGTATCTACTTGTTTGAATGGAACGAAAGAAATACAGCTATTCTTTTGGTCATTTCTTATGAATCATCAACCCAGAATGCATGATTAATAAGTCACAAAATTCATCGAATCTCAAGGGAATTTTATATAGGCCTTCGTGTATGTGAAGTTATGAAATTGTCTTGGATGATTTAGTCTATGTACAATTACTCTGTAATTTGATGATTGCCAAATGAGATGAGAATCGCCTGTGGAAAGCGAAGACAACAACGTACATCAAACCGGAATGTTATCCTCTCTACGGTTGTTGACATTTCCTGGAAGTGTTGCCCTATAGCTTGTACAGTCGCCTCAAGAGCTCCTTCATGTACAATCATGTACTCCATCTCCTACTCGAACTACATCCCTTGGTCATTTTTTAAAACTTTGTTATTTGTGATGTTTGTAGTTCATTTGTATTTAAAGGATACCAGTCATGTGAAATATAATTTGTATATGAAAATTGTTTGAATGTATGAAATTAATCTCTAAAACATCACTTGTCATACTAATGATGCTATGGATTAACGGTTAGAGAAAATATGAAGAAAATGAATAATAACTTAAAAACCCATGCGCAGAACCCAGGTCCGACTTGGCTTTCGTGCGCATCCTATTATATGTGATCACTGAAAGGTGCAATGAGATGTCCACCGACAAGTCGCTTTTATGTTAATGAGGATGCATTTATAATTGCAATATCTCTTTTTGTAGAAGTAATATTTGAAGTTTATATTTTAATGATATACATCGTAGTAACACACTGCATACATTTTGGAGGAGGATTATTGATTGGTACCCTTTAAAGGAGAGCAGCTTTTGTCTTGGAGCCATACCCAGTTATCCTGATGAGGTTGCAAGATATTAATGTTTTTCTCTTTTTTTTCTTTGATGTTTGTGTTTTGCTTGCAGGGAGGAAGAGGAGTTTTCCCATTCTGCCTCCAGTCCTCCAAGTAACATGAGTAACAGCGGAGGAAGCTGCAATGGAAGCAGTTGCCATGACAGCGATTCGGCAGCCAATATGGGTAAGGGGGTTATGTAAATGGGCGTTCGTTCATTCCCATCTCTTGTCTTTGAACATGTTTTTTTTTAACGTACGTGCGATTAAAGGATGAAAGTGCAGAGACATTTAACATGTCACCTTTTCCTGGGGCATGCGTTTGCTCTATGGAAAATGTTGAAGAAATTGGATTATTAGGAGGGGGGGGGGGGGGGGTCATCCACAGTCTACCGCCCAGCAAGGCATGAATGATTTGATTAGAGATCTGCCAGAACTACTTTTGATTCAGGCAAAAACAAATGCTTCAGAACTGATTGTAATTTTCTCCAAAAAATTATGGCAACAAGGAGGAGCAGTGGCCTAGTTTATTTTTCCAAATGTGAATATGCAGAAATGAAAATGACCTTTTTGCTTAATCCAATCACAAAGGGCATTCCTGTCTATTTGAAATGAGTTTGCAGATGAGTTATCAGGATCTTAGCAGACGATATAGTATAGGAATTGGTTTCCTGATTCTGCATTGTCTGCAATTGTGCTAAGTTCGTAAGAAATTGTAGAGATATTTATTTCTATTAGAAAGATTTTGTCCTTTTGTGTAATTTTGCTGCCCGTTTTCTTTAAACAAGACGTGAGTTTGCTCCTTCCCAATTCCAAATGTAAATTAATCCATTAAAGCATGTGCTGCTTTAAGTGGTGAATTTAAACAGCAACAAGTCAAAAGGCTTACCCCTCGATTGAATTAATGGGGAGAGTGAGTGTAGAGATGTATAGGGCCGAAGTGCTTCAGTTGACCACATTAATGCTATAGCATCCCGCTGCATTATTCATGCTGCCCTCATCCTGACATCTGAGAAAGGCAGTGAGGAGCAAAAAAACAACCAGTCACTCTATGAGTAACGTATATACTGTGTCTCATAAAAATTGCAATAAAGTGGTTAAAAGGAACAGAGATTACCCATATCTGAAAGACAGAACGAATGCTTTTACAAAAATAATTAACTAATTGCATTTTATTTCAGTCTATATATATGCATTTTCATTTTTGTAGTTTGGATAATTCATGGAAATTATATGTAAGGAAAACAATTTCAGTAGTTCCTGTGGTACATTCTTCATTATGAATGTAGCTGCAAATTGGCAGTATAAAAAAAATCTAAAGAAATATTGATTATAAAGAAGTCAACATAGTGTCGATCTGGAGGTGGTAAAAGGGGGCAAGTGCCACCCTTTTAAATTTGAAATCAACTTTGTATTTTAAAGAGTTTTTCATTACAATTAGTACATTTGCACCCTCCCCACTCATGGAGATGGTTTATGCCCCTCGTCACAACATATTTTATGAGGAAATCAGTCTGATGCCAGACATGGCATTCAATACTGTGGATCAATACAGTAGGGCACATTCAGAAAACACAAGAGCACATCAGGACATCGTCACAGAGATATCCTTAGTAGGTCCATGGTTTGAGGCACCCAAGGTTTCGGCCGGCCTTGCTTCATCAGTTTCGCTTATGATCTTTAGGTCTCCAGAGAGGTAATTTGATTTGAGTAGAAACTCAGAAAGGTTAATTATTTTCTATCTTCTATCAATTGCCAAGCAAACTACTTATCTATTTCCAGAACTGTGAGGTATTTTGAATACAAACACCACTTATTTGTTTCCCCATCACTTACTAATTACCAAATTGTATAATAATATAAAGACAATTATGGTAATTTCCTTTCCTATTATAGTGACTGAGCAGTGGCCATAATCAATACATTCTTTGGGCTCCTCACTATCACTTTGAACAGGATCACCAAACCTCAGATCAAAACCTTTAGGGTCTGTATAAATTAGCCCCCTATTTTTTTATTTTTTTTGGGGGGGGGGGGGAGGGGGGGGGGGGGGGGGGGGGGGGGGGGGGGGGGGTTTAAAATCTAATTGCCTGTAATAATTCACCAGACTCTCTGTAAGTGTCAGCTCAGAATGTACCAAACTACCACACATTTGAAAGGACATCCCACATGCAAGTCAAAGTAGGGACTCACTCTCTACCTCAAGTCCACTCGCTCGCTGTTTTCCTCAACTCAAAAGCCTTCTCGGACTTGACCCCTGGTCTGACCTGAGACTGCACATCATAGCTTGATAGCAACTGCCTTGTCAGTTACAGACCTGCAGAATGTTTTCTTCTTTCTTTCCCTCTTGATATACTGCTTGACAGAACTGTTGCGGCTTTGGTGAGATGTCATGTGTTAGCGTGTAAACATGTGCAAGGGCAGATTGGAATCCAAGTGGAAAGTTTGTTTTTCTCTGTCCACCCCTTGAAAGTAAAATGTAGTAATTCAGAAAATGTGTTTATACTTGATGCATCTGGATATTTTGAGAGTGTGAAACTGAAATAAGTTTCTGTTCCCTCATAAAAACAGCATCTTACCTATTGATTTGAAGGTGGAAGATTTAAAATCATTTATCTATCAGTTTCAATAAAGTGACACATAGAGGAGAGGAGGCTGATATCATGTCAGAGCCGTTCTCTCTCTGGCCCTAAAATAACAACAAATTGCATGTTAGGCTTTGCTGCAGGTGAGAAATAAGCCAAGTTTTGTGTTTTGTACTTTCATTCTTTTATTAAAGAGTCATTACAAAAAAAAATTGCTGAAAAGCAACTCTATTTTGACTAAATTTGAAATACTAAACTGTTCAAGAACCAAAGAGAAGCCTGAGATTGCATATACCTTCTCGGAACCTGTCTGACATTTTTAAACAGAAAATGACCTTTCACCTTTGATGATATCTTCCCAGGCAATCATCTATAATTTATCTTCGGAATTGATGGATCAGAATTCACAAACGAGAGAGTAACATTTATACCCCCCCGCCCTTTTTTCTACCCATAAATGTATCAAAGCTTGTTGAACATGAAGACTTATGTGCATACTGGGATATCTTGATTATTGCTCTCAACGTTTTCTTTTTTTCATCTTCCTTGAGAAAGGAAAATTTGCACCGAAGTTGTGATGTGCTACAGTGCGATCAAAGAGCAACTAGATAAAATCAGTATACTATTCATCAATACCCGCTCAGTCTTCCTTTCTTTTATCAATCCTTCCCTGAAGCAATGATTACCCTAAACATACTCTAGCTTTGACAAATCAATTCAAACAAGTCTCAGCTCTCAATCGGTAATCTTCGTCCTCTTAGCACGTCTTCCTGGCGACAGTATCAAAAGCCCAGTTTAGTCTGCTTTCCAGTCCATTCATCAGTTACTTTTATAATATCTGTCAAACTTTTTATTTATTACTGATATCTTGATAGTAAGAATAATACTAGTGATCATACACAGACCCATTTCAATGAGCACATTCAGTTCAATAAAAGGTTTATTATGTGAACAAGCAAATGCAAGTAATGATTTACAAAAATACTGGGGTACGTGTCAATGATTTTGAACTACCGGTCATCTTGAAATGGTAATGAAATTAATTGCTTTTATGAATAATAGCTAGAAATTCAAAGGAATCCAAACCTTTTTATCATCTATATAATCTTATGTATTATTATTTATTTATTTTGACTGATTGGTCCATGTTTTTTCCCCAGAATATGATTATCATTTTTAACAAGGTAGTATTAATTATGGTAACTCATTTTCCCACAAAAATACTCTGTTCCTGTATCTATCTCTTTGAGAATTATGACATGAATGTATTACTGCATTTGTTGTTGTTGTCGTCTTTCTTTTTTTCTTTCAAAATCTACACTTATTCGATGAGCGGGTATGAAATGTAGTTTCTTGTTGAAGGCAATATTGTGATTGTGCACTTAAAGCAATTATTTCCTGTGGGATAAGTGATTTCTGACAAGTCTTAGGGCAGTTAAAACCCTTTTGTGTAGAGGAATGTATTTGTTCAAAACACGATCCATTTCTCTCATTTCTAGCGCTATCCTTCCCTTGTCCTTCTCAGAGGTGCCCTGTGGGAAAAGGAGAGATTGAATTTAACTTCTGCTTATTCAGGTTGATCATGTACATTAGCCAAAGGTTGATCTGCGAATGGATGTTTGCTCAATGTTTTTACTTATGACCTGCTTTCTGGTGGCTTTCTTACAAGTACAGTAGGATTAGAAATACTCCTTTTTCCAGAGCTGACTGAACATAATTGTGCAATCTTCGATTGCTGTTTTGTCGAGCAGTGTTGATCAAACATGGCTTTATATACTCCATTGACTGTGTTAACCCCTTTCTTCCCATAGATCTACATCTTTTACAATCACTAGTCATCAGAACTCAATTCAGATTGTAGATTAGAGGCCTACAATGCTTGGGCAACAACTGTTTTAAGGTATATTTCTTGTCTAATTTCTCGTCTAGTTTCTCATTGAATTCACAATTCCGAATTCAGCCCTGGATCCAACATCTACTATATTTGTAGATGAATATACCTACTTAGATCTACTCCTAACCGAAAGCCTAACTTAAAGCTGTTACTGAAGCCATAACACTTTCTCTGCCAAAGAGAAACCGATGGCCATAGGACCACCCTCTTTTTGCAATGAATAGGCTTCAATCTTCGATTTAAATCAGTGCAGTGATATGGTTTTGGTCCCATCTAATGTTGTTTATGTACACTCGCTCTACTATTAGGCCACCTCAGTAGTAAGTTGCTTGCACCCATTTCAATATGCCATTGTTATTTTGGACTGGTGTAAAAGAATTAAAGGACTTGGTCCAGTGAATGGTAGGGTTTCCTTTGATGCCTGGTTCCATTGTTGGTGTCCATTATTTGACCAACTCCTCAAAGTGGGCTTTTCTTAAAGTCATCCTATTCTTAGAGTCATCCCCAATGTAAGCCAAAGAAGTGGTCCAAATGACAAGATTTGTTGTTGAATAACCTTCATTAGATCCGAACTTCTTATACCTTCCAAGTTGTCATTATTAACCCTGTAAATGTCGGTCCATCAGTTATACCAACTACATGTTTGTTGCCAGCAGTTTTTAATTCCACTTTGGATCACCCAGCCCTAGTTCTATCCATAGAATTTGACCCACTTCAGAAAGAAAGCTTTCTTTGAAAGTTAAAGGGAAAGGTACTTGTCAATTGAACAATAGCTTGTTGGTGTATTCATTGATTTGGGGGTGGGTGATTTGCTATTCATGCCCAAGTGCAGGCTTTCCAAGGCTTTCTGTGTTGCAGGATACTGCATATAGATCTAGGCCTCCACAGTGAACTAGCCTTCAGGCCTAAACTGACAAGAAGGCCTACATTTTGCAAAGTTTTCAGTGTGTCCTAAGCTACCCATCTTCCTTGGTTGTTGCAACTTACTACATCTTCAATCAAACTTGGAAAGTACTTTTTGTGACATCTTCTTCACAAAATATTGTGTAAGATCCACTTCTCAGTTGGAAAGCGAATCACCCTTAGATGATCAAAGTGCAATGTTGTTGTTTTCTATAGCTCAAGTTTTGCTATAGAGTTTCATTGAAAGCATCACTTTTGATTATGAATGGAAAGTAACATTTATAACTCCAATTCATTTGCAAACATTTGGGAAACAATCAAGGTTCAAGGAATCACTCAAGGAATTACCCTGCATGGGAAAAAAGAAATGTCTTTGCAAACTGGAATTCTTGCTGGAAGTATGTGAAAGTGGTCTACATGAAATAGACATGGAGTGACTGTGTACTCCTCAAGTGTGAATCCTAAGGTTTTTTCATCATACATATCAGAAGATTATCATCATACATGCCGACTGGAGTGTTACAAGCGCATCGTACAGTAAAGTGAACCGGATGATGTCAAATAGTCACAGATTTACATAATAATTCAAGTACAACTTTGTGGCTTCTCGTGTGTCTTTGTGGGAACAAATTATTATGGACTCCTTCAGAGGCAATTTAAGAACCTTCCCGTCACAACTGTTCTGTTGAACAGTACCAAAGTTGTCTGGACTATGAAAGAGATTGATAATCTAGCATCTTGAGGGTTCATGGTTGTTCTAGTGGTTATTTTTCTGTGACATTTGACTTCCACCAGACTGTTTATCACAACATTTTGAATTCAGAGAAGAAGATGTTTACAAGAAGTAAAGAACATTTTGCTCTGAAGAGTAAACGTAAGTTTGGAATATTTTGAAGTAGAGAATTATTTGCTTCTCAAGAAAAAGGTGACTCACCAACTATGAGTGTATGATCACAGAGACCTCGTCTGAATATATGCTAGAAAACCCCAATCTTATTTTCTAGCCGAAGTGTGAATTTTACAGGAGGTGTTCCAAGTCTCTGCTAAAGAGAGTACCATTTACTTTTCTCTGTCATTGTGTGACTTTCACATATCAATGCTAATATGGCGACAATTACATGATAGTTCTATCAGTTATGTAAGTAGTGCAAGGAGATTCTAAAGATTGTAAGTATAAAGGAGGTTTGGTTTCTAGTTTGGTTCATACACAGTCCCATTAACTTGATTTAGTCAGGAGAGACAGAACAATATCCTGTGTTAATGTTTGAAGACATCACTTCAGTTCAAACAAAGATCTGTTTGCTGTAAGCATTAACACTTTGGCTTGGGACAGCTAGTTGCTGTCACCACCGTGTTCACACAGCCACAAATTAATTGACCTGAGAATGTTTTTACCGGTAATCATGAAAAATATTAAGGGAAAATGCCTTTAATTAACCTGTTTAGATGTAATGGTACGTTATCGTTGGAAATAAAAAGAAACTGGTAAATTGATTTTCAATCCCCGCAAAATATATGATAAATATCTGGCAGTTTCAGCTTTAAGCTTGCATTGTTTGTAATAATGGACTTTGAAGAAAAAAAGACCCTGCGTATATTTCTATTGTTAGTGCCATAATAATCAACTTATTTGATTGTTGGCATGAAAAGAAAGACATTGAAGAAAAAAAATTGTTGTTTGTTTTGCTAACATCTGTGTGCCTAAATTAATGGCTAATATAAGAGTATCCCAAGCACTCCATGACAGAGTGGGAAAGATCTTTGTTTGCCTATGATGTTTGATCTTGGTGTGGAAACTGTTTTCTAAGAAGTTGATGGGAACACATTGCCAGTACTCTAGAAGTGCTGTGATAATGCCATTTACACTACTTGAACTTTGCTTTTATAAACTTCCTGCTCCTGCAATTTGTTTTTTTCTCCCTCAAGAATGTCAAGACATTACATTATTCTGCATATGTCTCTCTCATTCCACCCCTCATTTTTGCTCTCTTTCTCTCTTCTTTTCTGTTTCTCTGTTCCCCCAATCTCCGCCTCCCCAAAATATGTATCCCCTTTCCTCTCTCCATTCATTTTCTCTCTTTATGTCTGTCTCCCCTTCCTCCTATAAATGCAAAAGTAGGGTTGGATAAAGTTTTTTAAAGCTTCATAACTGAAAATTTGCATATTTGTATATGCCTTTGAGTCATAAAGTGACTTAATTTCATGAATGGCATACATAAATACAATGTTTTAAATTGACAAATTTGTATAATATTAAGATTCAGATTTTACAATTTTCTGCATTTGTGAGATTGTATGGCTCTTTAAATGAATTGGGCCTATAACTTGTCAGCAAAACATTTCTGGAATGCTGGAATCTCGTTATATGACAACTTAGCTAAAAGTGAGAGTAATGCAACTTGTACTGCTTGGAATAAACTTGCTAGATAAATAGGTACTAGGTATTAATTGTAATGTTTTTCCCTCTCTATTTTGTTTTTGGTACTCTTTCTTCCATCACAGATCCGTGCAATGACCTAGGAGCTGAGCTATCCAGGGTAGTAGGAGAGCTAGAATGTGCAATGGAGGGGCGCAAGGTCGGGGATGTCTTTCGCAAGCACATAGAGTCTGCTGAGCATGAGGTGGAGAAACTCACTGAGGCATCCGAAGACATCAAACAGAGAACATTACAGGTCAGTCAGAAACTTAGGGTTGGTACACTTTAAGAGCAAAATGATGAATCCTTAATAGCACACATGAAAAATAATTCTAGAAAACTGGATCGTTACGGTCTTATGAAAGCCAGAAAGGCATAAATTACTAGACAGGGCTACTAGTCTATGCTCTCCTGGCTTTCAATCAGCTGTTGATGTTAAAAGAACTAATACAACTATGAGAAATGAAAAAAAATTGACAATTCTCCCAATTATGGGAATTAAATCAATTTTCAAATGTAATTTAAATAATTAAAAAAAATGATATCTCCCTCCTTTATAATACTAATCAAAGTTAAATTGGAGACAATTAAAATGCTTGTAGTCATATATCGATAGCATCCTTTCAGAAGGGAAGTCTGACTTTTTCACTCTGATTTATTTACATACCAGACAGACAATAAAAAGCAATGATCAAAATACAAATACTGGTTGATTAGAGCCTTGGTTAAAGCATGAATTAGAGGCATACCATAGCATCCGGATGGATTGATTCTATTCATACGGGGCCGACCCTTTACTGATAGCTACTCGTCATTGCAACTGTTGGTGGTATATGTATATGTAGAAATATAATTATATTTATATAGTGATGAAAGGGACTGCCACTACAAAGGTTGTCCACTGCATACCTACCATAACAAGACCATTAGACTTGTTTTGTGACTGATTGGGTGAAGAGAAAGAAGCAAACAGTGAGGTCAGGTCTGTTCTCATTATCAAAAATAGCCCTGCTAATTCATATCACAATATTCATAACTAGATAATAATAATAAAAACAATGCATATAAAGCATTTACCACCAAAGTTTCTAGCCTGGGTTTTGAATAAAGTTTTATTTCTAATTTGGGGAAGTTCTCAAGCAAATGCGAAGATCATCATTATAAGATGCAAATAGTGTGTTTTTCACACTTGTGTGCGATATTAGTTGAGAAATCTGGCTTTTTCTTTCAGTATTCTCCACTATTTGGCTAAATAGCCCACTTAATGAGCACTGAAGCTTAAGAAAGGCTTAATTAGCAAGGATGGCTCCATTCATGCTGGCGAGAGAGGCAACTTGCAGCATGTCCACACACAAAACAATTTATCCCGAAACTCTATAACGAAACGTCGTATAAAGAATCATTGTATAAATTTCAGAGTGTCCACACACAAGAAGCGTTGTATAAATAATCATTGTATAAATTTCAGGATGTCCACCCTCAGAAGAAAGTAATCCTGAAACTCTACAGCGAAATGTCGTATAGGTGCGCAGTTTGCTACTGCGGTCATGAAATGGAAGCGGAAATGAGAGGTCTGGTCTCCTTTCGCTCCAGGTCACGTTAAGCCCCGCCCAGATAGTTACACTAGTTACACTCCCCCTGTCCACACACAACATTTTCCGTGATTAGGCATGATTAGGCGTGATTAGTTATTGAGTTTCAGTTCGAAACGATGCCCAAACCTGCGTTTCGTTAGACTAGTTTCGTTATAGGACGTATCGTTAGTGAGCGTCCACACACACGATTTCATCGTAAAACTATGGCGAAACGGTATCACTATCGCGATACGGTATAGCTAATCACGCCTAATCACGTAAAATGTTGTGTGTGGACAGGGGGTTCATACTTTGACATTTTTGTCTCTGGAAACGTTGCTCAGCTCAGTTGTATATATACATCTCGAGCTCGAGTTTGTTCAGGCTAATGGAAATGTACCTGCATGGTCTTGATTCATCGTGTGTATTGACCTCTAGCTAATGGTCACCAATTAAGCCAGATTGTCTGGACACAGAGGTGCCACAAGTGACCATTAAGTTTATTGATGGCTTGCTGATGTTTTGACCGTGTAAGGCCAATCCAATAAAAGTGTATACATTTGTTTGGCTGGCGTTGTGGCATCACTGAAACCTCTTTGGGGTTTGAGTGAATGTAAATAGATTCATCTTCCTCTCTTTACGTTAGCTATCATCTGATCCCATTAGCATCACTGCAATCCTAAAACCATCTAATTATATCCATTTAATACACAAAACGGAAGTCGAGTACCAGTAAAGGTATGAGAATTTAACGATGGAAACATGTTTAGAGTTGGTATATTAGTAAACTTTTATTGAGTTAACAATAGAGAAAAATAATTGAAAGAATCATAGCAATCATCTATGGTATTTAATAGCATGATATCAAGAATACCCATAAGCTGTTTTTTCTGTCACATCTAAAGAATGCCATAAAGTTGTTTATAATAGATATGCACATATTGAACAAAAACATGTGATGTACAGAAGGGTGCAAAAACACAATTTGTGAGATTTTTCCATATTTTGAGGTCTCAAGGTCAAAGAATGGTCTTAACTGTGAAATGATTACTCGTAAAAATGTACATTTATTGGCTGTATATTTATTTGTATCCTGCTACTAGTCAGCACACAATCGTTTGTTAACCCATTGAGTACGGGAACCGAGTCGGTTCTCTGTAAAGTCCATGGGAATACAAGAATTCAGTAGTCAGTGGGTTAAGATATGTGCAGATACTTTCAGAATAGTTAATGGTTGAAAGAAGGGGGCATCCTAGTCAGTCCCCATATTATGTGCTGAGAGCTAGAAGGGCATTAGTTCATATACTCTGACACAGATCTAATGCCCTTCTCACTCTCAACATACAATATCACTTTGACCTTTGACACACCCTCCAATGAATTTCCCATATCATGCTGAATATTCTACTCTATTCCCACAGGCTGTGCAAGAGGTGGAGAGCCTGGACCTGGACAGCATCGAAGCCCAGTCACCCCAGAGCCACCGGACGACGCCCAACGGTCACTTCAGCGGTCACCACCAGCTCCACCTGGAGACCAGGAGACGGAGCTCCCTGGAGCAGGAGGTGACTCTTCTCCGGGACGAGAACGAGACGCTCAACTCATCACTGAGCATGAAAGAGGAGGAGATGCACAAGCTCAAGGCTAGCTTCATGGGTATCAGGGATGAGAGAGATAAACTCAGGAAAAAGGTGATGATCTATCTATATCTCTTTCTAAAGGTCAAATTGAATTCCGGTAATGAGAAATATCTGGGAAACTAACTTTATAAAGACACTATTATATACTTCCATTTAAATGAAAACATGCACAATATTTTGTTTCTAGTATGGATTAATGGAGACATTTTTTAGATGGACAGTCAGTCAGTTACTAATGATCTGTTGAAAGTATTAGTCTGTGAATCTCTCATGTATGTCTTTGTATGCCATTTGTATTCACAGGTAAATGACCAGTAATGTATTCATGTCAGATTATGATTGACCTCAGTGGGAATTTCATATCGGGGAAAGCAGAGTTATTACAGAAAAATAACAATTTAACATGCATATACATGTATATGTTTGATCTATTCCAGTTTCAATGACTGTAGCATTGTAAGAATGATCTCTTATTTAACTTTTTTTCCATTTCTTTGACCAGGTGAGAGAGCTTCAGAGCATCCTCCACGCCAACAACCAGAAACTGGGTGGCTACACCTCTTCGTCCTCTGCAGAACAACTCAACTCACCCAACCCCCGACACTCACCCCGTCACTCCCCCGGTCCTTCCCCCTCTCAGTCCGCCCAGAATGTCAACCCCAGCACTGGAGAGCTTAGTCTGACCGGTAGTGATCGCAGGACGGACATCCCAGTGGCCAAAGTGGCCGAGAGGGTCAGGTTAAAGCAATCCAGATCAGCCAGTAGCAGTAGCAGGAGTAGCAGTGACCGCTGTGTCCTGGGCTCGGACATCAGCAGTATAGGGGTGAGGTTTATCTTACTTCTCAATTTTAAAAAGGAAGAAATTTTTGATTTTCTTTCTCTGATGATAAACAGGCTAGACACTTAATGGGTTAAATATCACTTGGCGGATCAATTGAGCATCATATTGACAAAGCTTTTTGTATGAATACAGAGATTTTGAAGGGGAAAAAAAAGTCATACAAAATCTTAATTGTGATATTTTGGAATTTAGTGACATGGGGAGGGATGAAGAAGGTGTGTATGGCAAGTGTACCACTTGATGGGGAACATCAATAAAATGTTTTACTTCTAATATTTGAAAGTAGAATACCTACAATTCTAAAGTAATGGCTTTATTAATACCTCACTGATGGTCATTAATTTTTACAAATCAATATACTTGGACACCCAACTTGATTTGTCAATGAACAATTGGAAGTGTACTAGAGACAATGATTTGTGAGTTGCATGAATCACAAAGTATCAATAACTTTTCCTTAGCAGCACTCTGATTAAGATTGTATTTTGCCCATAATTCCTATCTCAAATACAGATCACGAATCCCAAGGTAGCTGAGCACCTAGCCCAGACCTTACAATCCTGCTCCAGTATGCAAGAGATTCTCCAGACCCTCTCATCCTACGGTCTTTCCATCCCAGAGCACAAGGCCCGCGAGATCGAGGTCGACCTGGAGAGACTTACCAGTAAAATTGAACACTTGCGGTGCCAGAACGATGTCCTGCAACTCTCGCTGGAAGAGAGCAAGTCCAACGCTGACCGGCTGACCATGTTGGTGGGCAAGTACGAGTCGAACAACACGGCGTTGCAGTTGGCGGTCAACTACAGCGAGCAGACCATTGAGGCCCAGGAGGTTGTGCTGGCATTGAAGGAGAGTGAACAGTCGGTGCTTCTGGCCAACTGCAAGGCCGCAGGAGTTGGACTAGGTACGGTTTGGAAGTCTGGGAAAGGGTTCTCTGACATTTGCTCAAGCGACAATTACTCAGAGCTTTATGTAAAGAAAGATACAAGGCTTGGGTTGCCATTGGGCTTTAGGTGAGGTGTAGGGTTTGGTATACTAGTGTTTGGTCCAGGGATGAAGTTAAGAATTTGGTCAGGGTAGGTTGTCGCCTGAGCATGTGTCGTACAACCCTCCGGAAGGGGTTATGGAGAAGGCCTTGTCTAATGAAAAGAAGTTGTAATTAATAATATACATTTACCAATTATATCATTTGCATATTAACATTGATAGTTTGAAGGTTAAACCATAAAGTAAATATTTAATGACACTTTTGTTTAAAGGTTCGGGTTCCCGCCAAAAATATATCTCCCAACTTGTTCCCCCTATTAGCCAACCTTCCTAAATGTGGACACAATAAATTTTCGAGACAGTTGATTAACATCGCAGAGCTTTCTCTGCAGCATGAGACCTCTACGTTGGAATACTATGTCAAAAGAAAGCTTGCATCTCTGACCTCTGAAAGGGATTTGCTTATCAAACCGGATCATTAGAAGATTGGATTTGCATACCATTGTGTGGTTTACCTGAATGAATTAGCGTGTGGCACTCCCTACATGGCTGACCAACAAAACCAAAACATTAATGGATTAGTGATCAAGGATGTGGTCTACACAAAGGGAAGCACAAATGTGTGGAGGGATAATTGTCGATACACCAGCAGAACATTTAAGCTAGTAAAACAGCCACATTGATAAGTAAACCCAATTGTTCTCTATGTAGCTTTGCATTTACAAATGATTTTTTAATTTAAAATTGAAGAGAAAGTGGTTATTGGTTAGAGGCTTGTGAAAACATTAAAATACAGTTATCATATGATAACATAAGATGGATTAAGTACATGTAATAGTTACCAATCTATACATATATGCATGAAGCCATGCAAAGTTCTGTTTAGCCAACATATATGAAAATGAAGTCACAAATATGTTCAAAAATTTCTTATTCTGGTATCCTTAAACTCAACTTTAAAAACAATTTCTAAACACCAAATTTAGATTCCTAGAATATAATTAACAATTCAACCATTTTCATGACTATCTACATTTTTAATCATACCTTTTAAAGGGATTGGGTATCTTTGTCTCGGATTCTGAAACAAAATCCTGGATTTAGCTCATGCTGCAATGATAATTATAAACCTTTAGGTCAGTGAGGAACCCCATCACTTTTACAAGCCAATTGCCTGTCTGGTTATCAAGATATCAAGATATTTATGATCGGAAATCAAAATTTAATTTTTCGTTTTCCTAACGGTTTTTATAACACTACAGTCGATTGGGAAAAATGATTATGGTAAAACCAGTTACTCAAAGATTTTTACTTTTTCGAGGCACTTTATGATAATTTTGAAGCGCAATTTTGTTAAGGCTTCAATATTACACCATATCACAGACACTGATCACATGTAGGGTCATCCATCTCAGATTACACTTTGTTAAACGATGCCTTTAAATATTTTGTTATCCCTACAGAGAGCTCAGAAGGATCAGGTGAGGACTCGGAGGAGACGTCCTCGATGCTCAAACGTGTCCATGACAACCGGAAAGTATCAGAGAATGTTGCTAAGGCCTTGTTGCAGAGGTTAGACAGGAGCTGTGGTACGATGGTATGCCACGTACCACTACAACCATGGGAGGATCTCTCTTCACATAGCCATACAAGGTAATGTTTCACAGGCTGAAAAGGGATTAACTTTTTTAGATGAAAAAGCATTCAGTTTATCTCTTTGTTTTTTTTCTGAAATATAACACGGTAGAGCTTTGTTATAAAGAAATCATAACAAAGTAATTGTGCCAGTTTATATTTTGTTATCTTTCAGCCCTCTGTTTGTAGGTTTTACAGGGTAATTTCCTTGGCCCCAATTATCTTATAGTAATGAGAGTCTATTGTATTTGAGTATGTTGAATCGAACTATGGGTCATATTTTGAGTGGACCCCTCTGTTATTTTGGATCTGCAGTTCCAGTAGACTAAAATTAGGTTAAGTCATATTATTTGACAACAGGTTTACCTATAAAATGACCTCATGATCAGTCTCAGTGGTTTTGCTTCTATGTAAGGAATTACTAGTCTTCTTTGTACAATTTATTGATGAAAAAAAAAAAACCAGGAGAAATATGCATGATTTTTTTCTAGTATTAAGCTTTTTTGATAGTTCAGTGGGCTTGTTTTATATCAATGGGCATTATAGCAGGTGATCCGACATTTGTTCTGGCAAAGTTTTCTCTGGGCTTTAAATCAACAAAGACATGGGGTTAGCATTGCAATAGGGTTACATCTTGGGTTTAGGGTTATTGGTAGGTTTACAGTTCGAGTCAGGTTTAGGGATTTGGTCATTGTCACGGTTTGGAAAGAAGTAAGTTCCTAGGTTGAAATTGGTCCTTGAATAAAATTGAAACAAATTATTGCCAAAGCCTGTGTTGTAGAACCTGGTACGGTGAAACCTGTCTATAAATACCACCCAAGGGAGACAAGAAAAGAAGTCTTTATAGACAGGTGGTTTTTATGTACAGGTTCCTTCAGTACATGTTTCAATGAGAAACCATTTTCAAGGGAAACAAAAAATGTTGGCTGTGTAGACATGTGGTCTTTCTATACAGGTGGTCACTAAAGCAGGTCTGACTGTAACAAATTATATATTTGATTCAAAATCTACCCCTCACAGCACCACAAGTTCAACGGCAAGCAGCTGTGACACAGAGTTCTCAAGAGAGGACGAGCAGCGCCTCCGTGACTACATCCAGCAGCTGAAGAACGACAGGGCCGCCGTCAGGCTGACCGTGATGGAGCTAGAATCCGTCTATGTGGATCCCCTCAGCCAGGAGTCTACTCCCAGTGGTGACAGTCAGAGACTGGACCTGGAGAATGCAGTGCTCATGCAGGAGCTTACAGCACTCAAGGTGAGTGGAGGATGAAATGGGAGTCTGAGGTTGTGATGCAATCAGAGGAAGAAGTTATGGATGATTGTGGTTCTGTTTCTTGTTTGGACAGTGGTGGTGATAATGATCACATTGATGATAATAATGTTAATTTATTAAGCCGAAGATAATTTGGGCTGGACTCTATGGAAATTTGTAATATACCAGAATAATATCATTTTGATAGTAGCTTGCCATGGAGATAAAATGGTAGCATCCTAAGGAATTTGTTAAAAGTTGATATTTAAAAAAATACATACTGTTTGATTGGTTATTACACAATTATTATGAATTGTATTTGGTATGGTAACATAATAAGTCAAGATTAAAGAAATATGTTGATTATATTTCATTCAAAGCTACAATTTGTCAAAAACATGCACTTGTGGAACAGTCATGATTGTAAGAGTTATTCAACAATCATACCTTTTCTATCATTTTAATCTTTCATTAATCCTCTTTCTTTGCCTGAAATATTGTTGGGACTCCAGGAGGAGAAGGCGGAGCTAAAAGCACAGTACTACCTCCTGGACAAGGAGAAGAAGACCCTGGAGCTCAAGCTCAGCTCCAGGGAAGCCCAGGAGCAGGCATACAGGGTCCAGATTGACCATCTCAAATCAGAGGTCAAGGATTCTCTGAGCTCACCTTGGGAGGAGCAGCCATCGTCGCTAGGAAGGCATAGGATAGACGTCATGATGAGGAATGGAAAGGTGAAGGTCTCTTCTTAACTCGGTGGATTATTTATGAATGTTTGTCAATTACATTATAATGAAAGGATTATCATGCTTATTAAGTTGTTTCTGAATGTTTGTCAATTACATATAACAAAAGGTAGTTTTCAAATATTGCTCAAGATGTATGACAGTTGGTTCAAAATCTGATGTAAGAAAGCAAAGGATATTCATTTCAATAGTGACTTTTGTATAGAAAATTGAGAGGCACATCTTGATGGTGATTATACTATAAAAGCCAACATTATTCATGGTGATAACTAAACTGAAAACACATTGCTCGTTTTTTTTACGTAGAATTGTAAGGTTTGAGAGTTAAGAGGTGTGCATGGGAAGAGTAGAACAACATATGTATAGATTGGTAGGCCCTTCAGTTAGGATTAAAAATATAAAACAAATATAGAATTGGTATTAGAGAACAACTCATCTTAACAATGCCCCTTACATTAGTAAGGTATTAATTAAGAATAAGGTAAAACTCCTGAGAATTCCGCCGTTTTAATATGTCTACTTTTCTCATAATTCATCTTCAGGTGGAGATGGATCACCACTCAAGGCAGGGCTCGACCAGCAGCAGCGGTGGAGGACCAGGAGGCTGCGGGGGCGGTGGAGGAGGTTCTGGAGGCACCACCCCTGCCATCACTCTGGCTGAACTGAGCATGCTGGAGGACCCCTCCCTCCAGGTCAACGCCGCCGAGATGCTACGCAGGGAGAAACGTCTCAAGGCTCGCATCCAGGAACTGGTCCTGACCCTGGAGAAACTTCAGAAGAACTCTGAGATGAGACACCAACAGTCTGCAGAGTTTGTGGCTGATCTAAAGAGGGCTAATAGGTAAGACAAGATTTGAGAATCACACATTCACAGTGTAACAAAGAATGAAAGATAAAACATATCGTGTGCTGACTTCCAGAAGGAGTTCTAAGGTAGCTTTACAAAAGTTATTGTTGCCCCAAAATAAATATTTATATGATTGTGACAAAAACAGAAGGACACTAGGATATTGTGTTGGCATTGGCAGTTTGGCACCATTAGCACTCATCTATTTCCAAATGATTGATTGTATGCCCTTGCCTCAAAATAGGATTAGATGGAAATCCTTCGGATAAGTGAACATGACATTATTATCTTATTGACTTTGTCCACTGAGGACTAGAAGGATCAAAGTAGCCGCATGACTGACAGACCCTGGAGATCAATTGTAAAGTGAAGGATGTTTTTATAGCCCCATCTATGTGACATAAGAATATCTTTCAAGTAAACAGGATTTCATTTACAGTATAATACATCCCCACTTTGTGCATTTAGTTAATGCCCCTTTGCCTGTAAGTACATTATTTATTTGTTCATGGTTTTGTTATTCAAATACTTACCAATCTTTACTAAGTGTAGATCCTTTTTTTCTTTCTTATTCTGTAATGCATTTGACCTTCTTTGTATTGTGTATACTTTGGGGACTACGCCTTACAAGTTTTTTGCAAACTTTTTAGTAGTTTCCATTTGTCCTTAATCACACCTAAATCACTCACAACCGACAGAACCAAAAGTAATGCACAACCATCTTGGGACCTATCTGATTTTCTTTACCATTTGATCTAAAACCAACATCTTAAATTCGTTTTTAACTGATATGAAAACACCTACTCAAATATTTTCTTTGCTTACCAAGCTAAACTTGTGTATTTAACCTTCAAGTCAATTAGTATTTGTGTTACAAGTCCATGTCATATCAAAGAATCTATACTGAATTTGTTTGTTTAGCAAAGCTTATTTGTGTGCTCAACCTTGGGTATTATGGTCACATTCTGATAAAATTTGTACTTCACTCCTTACAATAACGTTTTCTATAAAGGGGCTTTAGTAATCTAGATATTGTGCTGGATTACGGTAGAGCATGCATTTATAAAGTTACAACGACATAAGAAATATGCATTGCGTACCTGTACTTGAAATTTGTTGAAGTAAATGTATTAGATTTGTTATATTTCATGTTTTTTAATGAACAAAACCTATGATAGTCTAAATATATGAATCTTGTGTGACTGTACTAATGAACTAGTCATTTGATTACGATCTAGAAGTGAGTAAAATACTGTAATAATAGCAATGATTAAATTCTGTGTTTATATAGCACTCAATACATCAATTATGTTTCTATTAAAGCACTCTACAGATATATTAAGGGTACCCGAATATTGTTTTTGATTTCAGTGCTTTGGTGACAGCGTATGAGAAAGCCAAGAAGAAGCACCAGAGTAGGCTCAAGAAGTTAGAAGCGCAGATGATGGCCATGGTTGAGAGACACGATACACAGGTAAATAATACCCCAGGGTTACCAGCTATTGTGGACATTGTCCGGTCCCATTGCACAAAACTTACCATTGATGGTAGCTACCATGGAAACCTTGATTTTGATTGGCTGTTAAGCCCTGTTACCATGGTAGTTACCATTGATGGCAAAGCTACCATCGATGGTCACTGGCAGAAGGGTCTTAGCAAGGAGGAGGAGTAGGCACGATGGCTCAGGGGTAGAGCAGTGGTCTCGTAACCGGGAGGTCCTGGGTTCAAAACCAGGCAGATGCGCTTGTGCTCTTTGATAAGGTATTGATACTCATTACCAAGTCCCTCGGAGAGGACTTAAAGCCAATGGTCCCCTGGTTGCTTACTTACAAGCGTACACATGCTTTCTTAGCAGTCGGGTAAAACAAACAAATATACAAGCAGATGCACATGCCATATCACAACTCTCTTGTAACTCGCTTCCAAAGGTTTGATTGCTCTACACATGTTACCATTCATTCATTGATGCTATGTCAGAAAGATCTGAGTAATTTGTAATGTAAATTATCACAAAAACCTGGTGCCAGCTATTGATACCAGAATTGAATAGCCAAGCTTCCCTATTAATTGATATCATATTTTGGAGTACCACACATACTGAATTAAATTTGCAATTTTATGTAGTCATACTATGCCAGGGTGTGCTACGCTGTGGCCAATTGACATAGAACTTAATGTCAGCAGTTTAAGAAACAAATGATGATATAAAAGCCCACTATCATAATAAGTAATTGAAAAAAAAAATTATGGGCAATCGGCCTATAAAATTAATCATCATCATGTATCCCGAAAGCGTAAAATGAGTAAATCTGCATTTTAGGGTTAAGGCATTGACAATGGAAAGTGTTACCAAAAAGAAGCGAACTAGGTAATAGCAGTAAGGCAGAGTTGTTCTGTAGATAAGTGGGCACTTCACAATGCAGAGATAATGGGTTTAATCCCCAATTACTCCTTTATGCTATTAAGAAAATAGATAGTCCATAGTATTGATTTGCCAGAGTTGAATGGCCAAGCTTTCCTTATACATTGATGCCATGTAATACCACGCAAATTGAATAGGCCATTAACGTGATGTAAGTGAATTTATTTGCCGGGCATTAGCAACTCAAAATTCTATCTTTCACTTTAAACCAATCAGATTTGCATATTTAGGACCAGATCATCAGCCATCGTATTCTAAAAGCTAATAAGCTTTTTATGTAAACTATGTATGTTAATTGACATCACAAATTAGAATTGCATAGGATCGTTACTTGCTGTTCGTGCTCACATACACTTTCACAGTCAGCCTTGCATAGAATTGAACCAATTACTTGTCCTAACTTCTTAAAGTCAGTTGTGACAATATCCATATGTTCTCTAATGGAAAACATAACATAGTTTTCAGAACTCTTCCCCCCCCCCCCCCCCCCCATTTTGTTAAAATTATGGAACTTTTTATTTGCTTGGGATATGCATAGAATAGTTTCTTTGTGTGCCTTTGGAAAGTGAAGCTATGACGTACAGTTGTAAACAATGAAATTACTTCAGGTATTTTGGAGATGGTGCCTCTGAATGTATATATTTCTCATATGTCACTACACACTGGTTGATTTTATCAGTTATTTTGGGTGCTTATAATTGTGGCGCCTACAAAAAGTACAAAATGTGAAACTAATCAAATCCTATTAAATTACTGTGGGAAAGAGTAAGTTTTAAGGGTTGTTTTGCAAATTTTGGTGCAGCTATTGATATTTTATTTTAATGCCAGATAAGGATTATTTGTCTTTTGGACCATTGTGGGTTTGCAAATTCTCCTCTTTTGTCATGATTTGTGCTGTATAATTTGTAGGACGTTTCATTGAATAGAGCCGTCTGTCTGCCGAACTAATCAAAATACATGCATAAGAGTTTTATTATTGTAATTCAGAATTAGATGACAATTCAAAGTGTCATTAAAAATGCATCTTAATCTCTCCACTTTAATTACCAACAAGGGGGATGTAACTTGGAAAACATATAACCACATTTCTATTTGCCTTTTATGTTGGGCATGTATACTTACTTCTATTCATGTTGGGATGTAAAGAAGGCGTCTTGAATTGATAGTGAATGGAACATAAAGAACGGCTCCACACTGAGAGTTAATTGTAGAGCTACTTCAAAAAAATGGCGCTGTAGACAAACAACAATGCTAGGATTAACCAGTATTGTAGCCCCCGTTTGACCTGTATACAAGAGAGATTTGTAGCGTCTGATTCTCCTTTAGCATAGAAAGAATGAGAAATGGAAGTCAGGATAATAAGATCTATACCATGCAACTTATATGATAAGAGACGTAATAGGCAGGGATCTTAGTGGCAATTTATCATGATTATTTGTGGATTTGTATTTCATTTGGATGGGATGGCAAAGCATTTAAGACATAACTTTTGGGACCGTTTACTTGTAGTAGCTGCATTGAAACTTGTAGAGCATGAATTAATCAAAGCTGTGTACATTTAGGAGACAATTTGATGGAGAGTTCAGGAGAAGTCAATTCTTTTGATAATTGTTTTTGTACGTTTGCTTGTTACATAGAAATTATATGATACTTTATTGCTTTTATGCCAGTTAATGATTTGATTTACTTGTCAAAAAATACATTATGCTCTGTTTTGTTATTAAATAAAATGTCAATGCTTAGATATTAGAGAGATAAATGGCAATGGTATATGTCTCTCTCTCTCTCTCTCTCTCTTTCTCTGTGGACAATATTAAATTATATACCTGTAAGCATAGGTTTTGCGTCTTTTGGCCACCTCTTGGCATTCTATATATGAATGTTAAAAATGCTTTCGAGTTTAACTCTTTATTTTTCAAACCACTGAATACTTTCTAATTATTAAGAAGCATGACTGTAATAACAATTAATTAAATATAAACTACACAGTGTACTATGTAATTGTGTATAAAATTATTATAAAGGAGCCTCAACTCATGAAGCCTGAGAAACAACTTCACGTGCATGAAATTCAAAACATAATTATTTTGAATTGAATCAATGAATGGTATTTAGAAAACCAAAGTAATTTATTCTCTGTCTTTTTCTTCTTGCTCCAGGTGCGAATGTTGAAGCAGAGGATCGCACTATTAGAGGAGGAGAATCATGCTTCCAGACCGCCGCATAATGAGACGTCGTTATGAGAAACTCCGACCCTGCCCGTGACCCTAATCAGACTCGTGAGATACCATGGCAGTCTGTGTGGAGCATTCAGCGGAAATAGACTCTTAAATGTAAACCAGTATGGAGTTTGAGGAGAGAAATCGTAGGAATTATGACCAAGCCTGGAGAAAACTTTTATGTGAGCCGCGGATTTTTCATTTCAGCGTATTAAGTGGAGCCGTCCCCGAGTTGGAGAGATGCATAAAGAATGGCTGTCAAAAGATGCTTGCTGGCAGACTCTTAATGCATTCAGACATGATGATGATGAACTTTATATTGTTAACGTGGCTTATGATTAAACCTTCTTTGAATCACTATTTATTTCATGCAATTTTGTTTCGTATGTAAAAGAGAAATTATGTAAGAGCTGTATTACAACAAAGATTATGTTTTCACTTTGATTTTATACAGTAAACTGTTCCCAATCTTCCTCCAACCAATTCATTCTCTCAGTCATGCTTTTAGTTAGAAGGAAGTAAAACTGTAATGACACTGGCATTTTATTCAGATGAAAAATGGACAAAGGAAGGCAGCATCCTCTTTTAAACCACAGAATCATACCTTCTTTTTTTTGCTGGATAATTTCCAGCCTTCTTTTCCATTAATTTAGAATAGGGGAAGATTGATGTTAATGATAAGGAAAATATCTTATCCCTTATAATCATCTTTTTTGTTTGTTTGGGGGGGCGGGGGCAGACATTTATTGATCTAGATTGGTAGAATATGTGTGATAATGTTTACTGTTTAACAAGTCATTTGATTGCATTACATAACAATGTAAAGTACTGAATGCTAATTTTAAAGTAAGAAATGTACATGATGCCTTATGGCCTTGCCTTTTAATTTCTTTCTTTTTTAAAGTACAGGCATTTGTGAACAAGCTCATTTAATCAGATATATGTGAAAGTCATGTTGAAATTGTCTTTATTTTAATTTTTTATTTAAAATTTGTGATTTTCATAATCTGGAATAACTCAGTTTTCAGTTTTTGAAAAGATATGAGATAAATAGTCCTATACAGTTTTGCTCATTCTATTCTTTCATTTTTCACCTCTCTACTTTGCTTTCTTACTCTACATCTTATTTCCCTTTCTATTGGCCATTTTGCATGGATTGTACGATCCAAGATGTGCTGCCAGTAGATATTGATCACTTTCGTTAAAAAATATTTATTACGTTTACTGATACTTCTGTATCTTGCTTTGATCTTGCCCTTTTCCCTATTGTTTCAACAAATGGAAACATTTAATTTTGATCCCTCGTAATAATGACTGTTAATTTGTGAGAGGGGGATTCTTCTTTAAGTTGTACTGATTTTTAGTAAGACCATAGTTGTATAAGTAAACCTGTTAGTTAAACTTCCTGTTTCTCCCACAGGTGCAGGCGTCAGAAATTGTGGAACAAAACTGAATTCATGCACTTCTTTTGTTATGACCCTATCTATTTCATAATCCATCAAATCAAGAATGGTTTGGAGGCTCCCAAATATGACAAATAAAATTGTTACAATGCTGATTAGACTTACATGTAGATGGTCTTTACTCTTTACTTAGTGACATCCAATTTTCCTCACATCTTCCTTCTCTTTTTGTTACTATGATAACAAGTGTCCATAACATTGAAGTCTTCCTGAACATTTTATTCAAATGTCACAGTTTCGTTACTTTGCTTTCGATTTATATCAATTATTCAAAAATGTTTCCTTTATGGTTTGACTTTTGCATTTTATGTATTATCATTTTATGTATTTTCATTTCTCAAATGTCACCTTGATTTTAAGCAAATTAATTCAAATCTTGCAAGTCCCATGAAATTGTTTGTTTCAGCCAGTGAGGTGTGGGAGGGATTAATTTAAAGATGACGTTACTTTTGTACACTTAGCTAAAACAGAATTAATCATGGCAATCTAGTATCATTTTATTGTTTTTGTATACATTTAGACAAACAGTATTCCAATGCTGTTTTTGACTTAGTTGAACAATGTGCTAGAATGTAATTGCGAGTTGTATATTTACCATAATCATCAAAACCAACATCGTTTGTAAAGTAGTACATTCATTTGATGTACAGTGGTGTTGGTGAACGCATTGGGGGCACCAGCCCCCCCCCCCCCCCAAACAACAACAGTTTTCACCAAACTTGCATAAGGAAAGAGAGAGAGAGAGAGAGATGAGATGGAAAAGGAGTAAGACGACTAGAGATTGGTCACTTAACTTGATCTCATTTCATCTACCTATTAAAACCAGTGCCCCCACAATGACTTGACCTAGACTAGTCTTCATACAAGGGCTCCACATTTTGGGGAAGGGTTTCTAAACATTTCAGAATTTGGAGGTTCCGTACTTAGATTTGGGCGCCCAAGTGTCCTGGGCGCATGTTATTGTTCATGACTTACTGTATTCTGTAGTAATAAAGTTATCATTTTTGAATTTTCTCTCCATTGCATTATTCATATTCGGTATTTTTGATTTCTTTTTAATCAAACCACAACACTTTACAACCTTTATGTATTGTTTGAACATTTCATTATGCACAATTTGCCTTTTTGTGTTCTTTTCCATGTGCCAAGGAGCATTTCATTTTCTTTCTTTCTTTTAACAAACCCATTTATTGCTCTTCCAACACTTTGTAATATTATCATATTTTGTAAAAGTTGGTAATATTATCATACTTTGTAAAAGTTGGTTTAAAATTTGTATAGGAGAGAAATGTTGGGAAAGGTCTATGTTCAGTAAAAATGTTCATGTTAAGGGAAAACACTGTTTTAATTGTTTTCATTTAGAAGTGCAAGGGGTAGAAAACACTTTGAAGTTGATTTTCACTCTCTCTCGTAAACACACGTTTGTAGACTGATATGTCATGGTTCAGTCTCATTGATAATTTTAAATGTCTTTCATTGTTCCATTTTTAGAGACCATAACCGACTCAAAGCAAAGTTCTTATGTCATTGTTTGTGATTGCATGGTAATTTATTGTAATTGAAAGCTATCTGCTTTGAGCAAACTAGTTTACTGTAAGAGCAGAAATATGTAATTATAAACCCTAAATTAAGTATGTAATTGTTTATGTGTAAATATATACATAGCTAATCAACATAAAAATTATATATATATATTGTTATCCTGCATGTTTTATGTAGGTATCTTGTTTTGTTTGTTGTTTGTTTGCATGACTGTTACAATACATAAATAACTATTATCAGTGGCAAAACTTCAATGTATGCAAAACAGACAATGATGAAAGAAAATAAAAGAGAAAATTATTTTATACTCATATCTATAAAATAAACTGTTGTACTGTTTGTTCTTATATTCTTTGATGAAGAAAGATGATGAGTTTAAACAGATATCGGAGAGGAGTAATGATGGTGTGAGATACATCAAATAAAGAACAAGATGTTTGGAAACTGACATTGTTTAACGGAGGTCCAGAGGACTGAAAGGGGGAGAGAGAGAAGGGTGTATTTTTCTTTGTCTCTGGGCGAACAGGTATTTAAATCCTTTAAAAATTCAGAAGATAATTTGGTGTCTCACAAATTGCTGGTTCGTTCATGCATGAAATATAAGTTATGTCCGATGCTTGATATGCTGCTGCTTCTTCTTCATTTTCCGAGGGGAAGGGGCTCTAACAAAAAAGGACACTTTCTGTATTTAAAAGAAGGAGGGGGGCACCTACAAAGGGAAACCTCAAAACGAACATATATCATTTTAAAACATTGGTATATATCCCTTCATTGTCATGATTGTGATTACATTATTAAGGATGATATCAATATTTGTTTCTCTCTTTACATGGTCCAAGATATTGCTTAACATCATACTTTGCAGTTGGATGTGATGGGTTTTTAAGATTTCTGAGGTGACAGTGCGAAATATTACATCCTGATGAATCTTGAAAGACTGAAAAGACCTTTTATAAGTAACATTACTATATCAATTATAAATACGAGCAAGCTTTGAGGGAAATTTTTTAAAAAGAGCACTTCTGAGAATGGCACTTATTCAAAGAAAATAGGGTACTTATTAGAAAGGGAAAGGGGCTTATTTCAAAATAACAGGGGCTCTTATCAGAGGTTAAAAGGGGCAGTTAAGAGAACAGGAAGGGGTTCTTAATTATTAAAAAGGTAAAGTGCCACTCATCAGAAGGTAAAAGGTCACTTACTCAAATGGAAAAGGGGCACATGTCAAAGAAAAAAGTGTAATCATTAGAGGTGAAAAGGGGCATTTCTCACACCTTAAAAAGAGGCACTCACAGAGATGAGAAAGGACACTCATAAGAATGGAAAAGGGACACTTATAAAGGGGAGGGGGCATTTGATGAAAGGAAAAGGGCACCTATCATATTTTGATAAGGGCATTTTTTACATCTACATGTATGTTCTGTATATACAGTATTATGGTTGATATTCGTTATGTATATCTTATTATGAAATATTGTATGATATTCATTGGAACATGTGTTCAAATATGTTATCTTGAGATTGATTTTCAATAAATGGCCTGTTGGAGGGTCCAAAAAATGGAAAAAAAAAAAGAAAAAAAAATTTTAGGGGTGAAAAGGGAAAATTTATGGAAAGGGAAAGGGGCATTTAATGTAGTTGAAAAAGAACTGTCAGAAGGGGAAGGGGCAATTATTACATAGAAAAAGGGGCACTTGTCAAAGTAAACCATATGTGCCTCTCAGATCTGAATAAGGGCAATTATCAGAGGTGAAGGGGGCACTTATTAGAGGTGGTATATGGCACTTCTCGAACCTGAAAAGGGGCACTTACTAGAAATAAAAAGGGCACTCATTGATGGGAAAGGGGCACTCATTGATGGAAAAGGGACACTTATTGTAAAGCAAAAGGGGCACTTATCAGATGTTAATAGAGGTATTTATCAGAGGTGAAAAGAGGCATTGAAGGAAAAATAATTGGGGGCACTTATTAAAAGGAAAAGGGGCATTTATCGGAACGGAAACAGGGCATGTGTCAAAATAGAGGGAGCACTTACTAGAAGGGATGAGGCACGTCTTACAAAGGAAAATGGGCACTTTTCAAATAAATGGGGGCACTTTTCCTTGTAAAAAGGGCACTTTTGGGGTACCTGTACAAAATTCTCAAATCCAATATCTTTGGGCGTGTAATATTGCACACATGCCCTTTGTTATATGGAAACTTTGTGGATGAGCTCCTGCTGTGGGTTCTATTTCCACCCCAAGAAAATTCTGGATATTTGAATCCCCTGATTTTTTTATGATGGATATTCACATTAAGGGGGTTAAAAAACATCAATTTTCAAGAAAAGGGGATTTTCAAAATCCTGCTGTACGCGTTTAGGGGTATTTTTCTAAATCCTGACTCCGATGGTCGGGAAGTTGGGGGCTGGTGTCAAGTTGACATAGGGTAAATTTGTAAGTGTTCCTCAAGTATTATACATTTATATTACGTTTTGCCCATTTTACATTTTGTAGGCCTACTTTTTGTAAACCCTTTACTTTATATAAAATCGATCAAACTTGAAATTTCATTTTTTTTTTCTTCAAAGAAAGGACATGATGGCTGTGCATTAAACCCATTTGGAAGTGTACAGGTTGATGTTGTTGCTTCTCTATCGAAATAATTTTTTACATTGGGAATTTTAGATCAAAAGTGCAATTTGATTTATATTACATAGTCAACCCTGTCGCACTTCAAAATGCTCAAGGGGTTACAATTTTATAATACTTTTTTATGAGTACACTTTTGTGCAATTCGGGGAAAAAACACGCAAAAAGTTCTTATTTAGGGTGTATTTATCTCCCTGGAACAAATCCTCGTTTAGGAGGTGTCTGGAAAACCAGGGATATGTGAGTTAAACTCACATATCCCTGGGACAACTGATGGCTCGCACTCTTACTGTATTTCTACAACTGAGGCCCCTGGGCTGGAGTCCTCTTCAGAGGCTCGGAAGTGCCGATGGGATTTCAAATAATGATTTCTGAGAAGAGGGGAAAATATAGCAGGCCCTATAGTTTGCAGGCAATCAGTCGGGTAGCCCTTTAATAATATTACTGCATATTTCCAGTGTGACATATTTTACCCACTTTTTGACAATCTATCATCTCATTAATTATTCCCGGGGACTAGCCTATACTGTTTTAATTGGAGGTACAACCCAAATGGCAGTTCATAATCTCGAATTGATCTTTATTTAAATTTCCCCCTTTTTTTTCTTTCTCTATATCAGAAGCGTTTTGCTCAAGTTAAAACTTTCTAAAAACACGTCAATCTGAGTATTTTTTCAAGCTTCGGAGGCTAATCCAGGATAAGGGCACAAGCAAAAGTCATTAAAAAAAAGTATACAAAGGATCGATGAACCAGGGGTAATCATTTTGTACCCTAAACCAGGGGCCCGACAGCGTGCCAGCGCCAGGGTAGGCCTACCATTTACCAAGTATCTGTAGATATAAAAGTGCTTTTATGTTGTGAGACATGCTCCCTCTCGTGCTAGCTTCATTGTCATACACACAGACTGTATGTTGCACGTTAATGCGTTGTGTGCTTTTACATACACACAACTCAAATTATATGCAGCGAGAATTCATGTTGTGAATGTGCACTCAAGTCATACACTCTAGATATCGCCTCTAATGTGATCTCTATGCATAGCTAGCTATACTATGCGAGATCGAGAGCGAGTAGAACGTATATCCACGCGTTGTACGAGAATTTTGAGAAACATGCCTTGTAAAATAAGCGGAGAAAATTGCATAAATCATCATTATGGAACAACATAGCCTCGATTTGTGCTTTGCAATAGCCATAATATATTGTTTGCAGTGCTGTTTTGGTAAGACACTTAGCTGTTTGGATAAGTTATTAGATCTACCGCTAGCCTACGACCTAACTTTCGCAAGTTTGATCATGCGTTGATGTGTGCCTCGCTGTATGTAGCCGCGAATATGTTTACGCAGCTCAGCTCGGTCACGGAGCTCGCGGAGCGGAGCTGAGTTGAGCTGAGCTGTTCAGGAGGAGATGGCCAGGGCTGGGATTGGGAAGGGGATAAAAGGTTAATCAAAATGTGTGCTAATTAAAAAATTGTCCATCTAGACCCTACTCGTACTCGAGTATTAACTGATTTAGAATGATGTAAACAAAACCTTAAAACTAGTAAAACGGTAGTGGCGCTGGTCCGAGAATAAGGATCGTCCGCATAAACGAGGATCGTCTTCCTAAACGTGGACAGACGCATTCTAAAAAATAAGGATCATTCACATTTTTGCAGATTTTATTTCTTATCCGTGTGTTATGCAAAATTGGATTGCGCGATATCGATGCTCCTTGAGGCTTGACCTTGATGAGTGATGCTTTGACTTTGTACAGAGACTTGCAGTGCACGTTAATCGTTATGAGCAATAAATCCTTGGGAAGACGGGCGGGACAACTGATAAATGTAGATGGTGAACTAGGGGTATTTCATCACGCGTAATTTTCGCATCGCCAGTGCGCAGATCGAGAACCCTACACCTGCAGAGCGTCTAAGAAAAAAAGCGGCAGCGAAAATCAAACGATCCTTATTTTGGGGGACGTGATTCGTCCGTGTAGGGTATCTGAATTGATTTTTCAATTCTCCCTTTGGGATCGTTTTTCACTATAAAGGTTGGATAATCGAAAATAACATTGAATCAGAATAATACAATTTACATTTCAAATTTCAAGACTCACCGATCTATCAGAAGATACAGCCCCTCAAAATCTATTCTAGGCAATATTCATCCCATTTTTGTCAGAATTGACGAAAATGCTTACAAGCAGAGTTATTTTGTTTTGCTAAATTTAGCAAAACGTCAGCATTGCGCAATATGCAAGCGTACGTGTGCAAGCATACGTGTGTTGCTTAGCTGCGTGCGCTATTTGAGCGCGATTGCAACCAATAATACACAAACACTCACGCTGTCACATGGGGTCTGAATTGCATGTGCAGATTCTACGCGCCTTGCCCATGGGTTTTGGCTGAGCGGTGCCCACGCCTCCCTTCTTAGCTGATCCGAAAAATGGGGGGAACGTTATTTTCAAACTGTAATAACTTGTGATCCTTTGGGGCTAGCAAAAAAAAAAGCGCATGGATTGGTTCCTTATGACTGGGACTACTAATCGATCGCGGCGTCATTTCTAACATTTAAATCACCGTTTTGACCGAGATGACACCCCTTTGGAAACCTGCTCTTTCATATGACACCTCATTTTTTGAGTGTCTCCTTTGGGATCACAATTTTGCATGATTACTTACTTACTTTGGTTTACTTTGGTGTCGAGGCTTGAAGCACGTAGACTGCATAGGAATGCATGCAATCTCAATGGGAAGGATGAAACAATTCAAGCAGTGGTATTGGTCCTATTTTGGGGGAATCTGAAAAAGTAGCCATTCAAATTTGAACTTACAATGTTCATTGACTCCTCTGGGCATCCGGTCAACCACTTGAAATCATAATTTGAAGATGTCTTTGATAGGTAAAAGGTGATTCCTTCTCCTAAACCAATTCATCCGTGTTGTCTATCGTCGATTCACATCATTCGCATGATTCACTTTATACCTCTTGCTTCTTTTAAAAGTGGATATTTACTTACAAGTTTCAATACTCATCGCTGTTGCAAAGCAAATTCAGACTCGTCACGGAAGGTATTGACAGTATAGCATTAGCTGTGAATGTGATTAAGGCTGTGCACAACAGTGTAATGAGGTACCCGAGTACACTCCCAGGCTTACAAGCGAATATTTGGACGCCATGTTTTTTTATAATTTTTTTGAATTTTTGGGGATTTTTGGGGATTTTTTTTTGTTGATTTTTGTTTGCCACCACTGTACCACTGGCGCAGTATCCCAGGTCTGTCGCCGAAAACGCATGCAATTTTACCTCGAGTTGCAGTTGAAGGCGCCGATTTAATAATAATAATAGCAGTAAACAATGCTGTTTTTTTTTAAACCAAAGATGGCAAAATAATCCATTTTCCTCCAAGTCCAAACAGAAATCCAGACATTTGGTCCCAGTTTCTGAGTGGTGAGTTTGACAGTGCTTGAGTTAGGAAACATTTTTACCGACGGCACCATGCCAGTGGCCGCCGCTCACCCAGGCACGGGTAAGCGTCGGCCTGGACAGATTTTTTATTTTTATTTTTTTTTTTGCGGCCGAATATTCGGGTACGATTTCTCGTACCCGAGTAGTTGTCAACCGTGCGGGTACTCGAGCATTCGACTACATGTCGCAGCCCTAATACATTCTAAAACAAACTTGAAAGCTTGAAGTGAAGTTTATCATGCCTGATGAGTGTGGATACAGGGCTACACCCTACACCGATCGATCAGATCGATAAGCTTTACTTCAACAAAAAATACCACAAAAGTCTTCAAGACTACACCACAACGAAATTACTGTTAAACAAAACTTTGCTTTGACAAACAATACTACAGATTTTAATAATACCTCACAAAAACAATGACATATGAGGAACTATGCTCATTCAATCTCGAGTTCAGCTAGCCACCATTTCGATACGAGACATTTTCTTGCAGTAGACTAGATGGCGCAGCCGGCGAATTTTTCCTCTCTGCTGCCATCTACAGTCTACTGCTGCCTGCAGGAAAATGATGGCTAGCTGGAATTCAATATCGAGCTTCTGAAATATAAAGTATTGTTTTACAGTGATTTTGTTGTGTTGCAGTCTCTTGAATTCTAATGTGGTATTTTAGTGGGTTTAAAACTTTAATCTTATTGATCCGATCAATTTGGACCTTCCTCTGCATGTATGACTGTGTATCCACGAACATCAAGCATGCTAAACTTGACTCCCTCCCTGAGCTTGGCTGGATACATCCATATCCATGTTGTTCCAAGTACTTTCATTTATTTTCTTTCATCAAAATATGTTGGGTCATCCATTATTTTGTGGATATTTTGACAATTAACGCCTATAAGGCCTACAGTATATTTTAGTTTTAGTTGTCTGATCAACATTTTGGTATTGTATATGCTATGTGTTGATTAGGGCTGCGACGAGTAGTCGAATGCTCGAGTACCTGCATGGTTGACAACTACTCGGGTACGAGAAATCGTACCCGAATATTCGGCTGCAAAAAAAAAAAAAATCTGTACAGGCCGACGCTTACCCGTGCCTGGGTGAGCGGCGGCCGCTGGCATGGTGCCGTCGGTAAAAATGTTTCCCAACTCAAGCACTGTCAAACTCACCACTCAGAAACTGAGACCAATTGTCTGGATTTCTGTTTGGACTTGGAGGAAAATGGATTATTCTGCCATCTTTGGTTTTTAAAACAGCATTGTTTACTGCTATTATTATTATTAAATCGGCGCCTTCAACTGCAACTCGAGGTAAAATTGCATGCGTTTTCGGCCTGGGATACTGCTCCAGTGGTTTGTATGGTGGTGGCAAAATGTTTTTTTCTTTAAATTCCAAAAAATTCCAAAAAATTATAAAAAAACATGGCGTCCGAATATTCGCTTGTAAGCCTGGGTGTGTACTCGGGTACCTCATTACACTGTTGTGCACATTAGGTTTCTGCATGTTAAAGGTATCACAAAGCTTGCTTTCTCCCTATAAACAAAAACAACTAGTAGCTGTCACTGTAAATTATTCAATTTTCTTCCGAAAAAATTACGTATCCCAGAGAACTACAACTATACTCCTGTCTCTGCCCCAAATTTTCAAGTTAAACCCAGGTTCTGCAAAATCTGTTATGACTCGGACCTTATAGTTATACTTTTACACCAGATTTTGACATTTAGAGGCATGATTTTTAGCTTTAAACAACACCAAACATGGATGAAAATAGTGTCAAATGGGAGTATATCGACCTGAGCCAAGGTACACAGTAATGCATACATGTACATGTGTTGATTTATTAAATTGCTACAAAACGTCAGATGTTAAAGGGACTATGTCCCATTTGCAGGCCAAACAAATGAAAAAGTTAAATTCCAACTGCATTTGAAAGATAATACTAATTTAGAACTACCCTAAAAAAGGTGGGGCTTGAAAATGTCTTCAAGTGGGAAAATAACGACTATTAGTTAATCGACTTTAGGGCTATAGAGCCCAAAAGTAATAGTCTTGATATTCAGACAATTGTACCGAATGGTCATATGTTTTATGCTGCGCAAAGATTCAATCAGTTTAATCTTGGCCATCACAAGAAGTGGGTTATTGATGTAGACAAATACTCATGTACCCTTTACAACTCTTTTCATGTATGTTATTACCAAAGAAGAAAAAAAGCCAGTCAGTCATTCAATAGTGTCTGACAGTGAAGTCTAGCAAGTAAACGGTTTTCCTTGCATAATTTGAATATGAGGACTCTGCTAACGTTTAAATTTCACAAATAGGACATACATGACATATTCATAATTCCTGCAAAGTTCTACAGCATTTGAGGTTGGCTGCAAAAGGGACATAGTACCTTTAAATAGAAAAACAAATGCTTTTTGCCTGCAATGTGAATGCCTCTTATGTTTGTACTTTAAATATGGAGTAGTCATAAAAAGATTTTGTCAAGTTCATTTACAAGAAATATAAATCATGTCATAGAATATACATGTGGCATACATGTACAATAGTACCTTCCTCAGTAGGTATATTTATATCACATGCATATACAATGGATTTGTGCTCAAGTGATTCCTTGATGCTGTTTTTGTGTTTGTATGCACTGAGGAGGTCATGCTGGATGACTTTTGAACTCAAGGAGACACTCCAGGGAGAGCTAGAATGGGGCCCATGCCTTGCGCCTGATTACATGCAGAAGGCATGAGATGTCTGGTAGAAGGACAGACAAAATGCACCAAAACAAAAATACATTTCACCTTATGAGGCAAGAAATGTTGTTTTCCTGATGTAGAATTGTAAATCCACAGGTTTTCTACAGTTATACAGTGATATTTTCCCCTGACTCTGTGTGTTCTTTCCTATGGAAATTGAAAGCTACATGTTTGTGTAGTGTAATGCAGTACACATTATAGAATATAGTGTAGGTGTATGAAGATTTGCAGCAGGTGGGTCTCACTTTTGAGTGCTCTCTAGTCATAGATTGCACTGCATCGTAAAATATTACAATATGAATTGATATTAGTTCATTTTTAAAAAGATATTTTTTTGTTCAAGTTAAATGAGTTCAACTTGCATTTCAATGTATTACTATTATTATTATTATTGAAAAGACTATGATGTCCAATTGTTTATTTATCTGATGTCATAGGATCAATGTTTTGAAGCACTTTTCTTTTTAAAGGTAAGCTTCTACATACATGTGTATTTAGCAATACTGCCCATTCTTTATGTGGCATGCAATTGAGAGAGAGAGAGAGAGAGAGAGAGAGAGAACTCAAAGACCCCCCCCCCCCCCCCCCCAGGAAAAAAAGAGAACAAGAAGAGAAAAGAACCTTATTTTCCCCAAAGCTTGCTATGCAGAAAAGGATGCCCTTTTGCATACCGGTAGTGTCTGGTGAATGATGAATCCTGACAGAAGTACAAGCTTAGTTTTTGCCAATGCCAACTAGAAATGGAATATCTCTAAAAATATTTCAGAAATTGCAGTTTAAGTCACACCATTGAATAGTTGTCCTATTCTGAGTGATGTGACAACTAGACTATTCCAAAAGAAGTATATACTGCTGAATTGTCCAATGTAAACACGTGATGAGTACACTGAGGAAACATGGCAAATTGTATTCATTTCCTAGATTCACTCATAAGATGTCCAATACCCCTTCCAGAAACCCATGCTCCTATTATGCTCACCAAAATAATGTGCATCAAGCAATAATAACCGTGTTCAAAAACTCATCAAAAAGTGCATAATACTGTAGGAGCATTATTGTTACGAGCACCCATTCAGAAATACTGCATTGCATGCTACATTGCATGCTACATTGCAAGGGATCTGTGGTGGAATGCTGGGCAGCCAAGTTCCTGGTCTAGGCCCCTGTGTGGGAAAGCAAATGTCATTTGACCGATATCGGGGTGGGATGATGCTAGGCCCCCGTTATTGCATTCATAAACTTAGCATTTGCTGAAAAATGTGGGTATCATGACTTCATGAGCACAGTAACACCACTTCAATAATGCAGTGTTGTTAAATTTAATGGAGTTTTTCATCGTCCTTCAGATTATTTTCGCCATATGATGATGATGATGAGAGCTTTATATATGAGGTCCTATTTAATGCTCCTACTGTATGTATGTGCTCTTTGGGGTGTATGAAAGGGTTATGATACATAAAATTGTATAGATGGGACTTCTTTATCAGAAATTGGGTAGGAAAGCGCAGGTTTATTCCTACATGTAGCAAAAGTTTATAGGTCATTGTCAGAGTACGTTGTTAGCGCCCAGTCAGACCACCCAATCAGATATATTTATTTATATAAACCGTACGGTGCAGTAAATGGACACCATTCATACTCTCCAGATACTATGTCCCTGTAGCCACTAAAATAGAACATTACCTGAAGGAGAAGGAGGATGAGGAGGAGAGAGAAACAGGAGGAGGAGGAGAAGAGGGAGGGAGGGAGGGTCGGTCGCCTGTACCAAATTTAAGCATGGCACAAATGCATGTTACCATGGGAGGTTGCACTAACTACATTTTGTAGTTACAACGTCAAAGTTCATGGAGATTTCTAATTTGGTACCAGTTTACAGCAGTTATCACAAAGTAGATAATGATTCTTTCACATAACATGTATTTTTATATTACATATTATAAAGTCAGAGGATAGTTTTTATGCATTGTTGAATTGAACAGTTGCATCTTCCACCCCTTGAAATAGTTAACCATTTTACTGTGAACATTAAATATTTATATATGGGTGGTTTCATGGGGTTAGGGTAATTTTTGTGACATACAAGAAGTTAGAAACTATGTCTCTTATCAACCACAACAATGTTTGCTCAAATTGATTTTAGCATGGATAGCACAGCCATCTATGTTTACAAGTACTCTAGCTTCATGTTGAATCAATATTATAGACTCAAAGTATATGAAATGTTATCAATGTGATGCCCATGTAATGCTAGTAATAAATAAAAGAAATGCATACCTGCATGTATTAAACAAAGCTGGCAGGGCACCACGGTATATATTTATTGCATACAAATCTTGATTTAATCTTCCATATGTAGAAGAAGATCTTGTTTAAACGTTACATGAATGTCATCATATTTTTTGCCCCAACCCCATGGACTTACCCAAATTGAACTTCCCTTGAGGAAAAAGTGAAAATGGTCCACAAGTAGTGGCAATAGTTCCTTTTTGTCCAAAGATAACTAAGTTTGTTGAGGTTGAAGTATGTTGGGTGTTTTTTTAGGTTAATGCTGTTTGTTACTTTAATATTGATCCATTTCTTTGATAAGAAAGGGCAATTATCACTCTAGATTATATTAAAGGGAGTGTAGCATGACGAAACTATATATCTTTTCGTGGCCTGACTCAGGGCCAATTGGGTATAATACGACTACGGACGACACAACCGCAGCAATCACGTGCATGCAACATACGCGAAACCGAAACGTGAGGAGAACTTCAGTCTGTTTCGCAAACGCAAGTGCACATTGACCATGTAGGGATTAAGTCACTGACTACCATTAATCAAGTCCATTTGTTTACGTGCAGTTGTCCAAAAGAAGACATAGATGGCGCTAACCAGTATTTACCAAGCTACACACCCCTTTAATTTTAGAAGTTTGCTCTTGACTCTCGTACACCAGTTCCTGAGTTTAATCTGTACATACTTGCTCTGGGCATCATTGGACATACATGTAGTTTTATACCCCCATTTGACCTGTATGTATTGAATGGGCACCTGGCAATGCTGTGGTAATGATAATTGCAGAGCCTGCAGTTACTTTTATTGTTACTGTTGTTGATGGTGGTGTTTTGTTCAATTTTTTTTTAATATTAAAGGAATTTGTGCTAACATGGTATTTAAATATTCTCTTTGGTTTTTTTTCCAGGCTTTTCGGACCTTTCCTTCTTGGCTGAACCTCGGGATGGGGTAGTACCTTTGAATACGTCGCTTCTACTCCAGTGTGAAGCAGCAGGGTTAGAGCCAATCAGCTATTATTGGAAGCACAACGAGGAGCATCTCTATCAGTCTCCCAGATGGAGAGTGTTGAATGGTTCTTTAAGCATCGGAGCTGTGGACCAGACCACAACGGGTATCTACCAGTGCTGTGCTCGCAACCAAGTGGGTGCACTTTGCTCGAGAAATGCGACAGTGTCTCTCACACGTAAGTATACGACTAGATCTTTTACTCCGTATTCTACTAAATTTTATACCTAATACGCACAACCAGCCGTCCATGTATTGTTATTATTAATTAATTATAATAATTAGTTAATGGTCTTTGTATTTTTTGGAAGTGGAGCTGAATTGTTGGTTCATATTTAATTTAAATTTCCCCCTTTTGGGGGTCTAAATTACCTTCATAGCAATTAAGATTCTAAAAGGGCACTAGAAATGTCTTAAATAAGAATAAGAGCAATAACCATGCATTTTGAAGGCATTTGCGGTCTTAAACAAGAACTCAAATATCCCTTTAAAAAGTACTTATTTTCTTAAAGGTAAAGAGTTTTGGAAACGCCCCACTCTCAAAAAATGAAATGGAAACTCTTATTACCAATCATGTGAAAGAATATGTTTTGACTAATACATGCTTTTGCATAGAAACCGCCTACTAATTGATATACCTGTATTTGGTAAATTATTATATCTATTTGGACCTGATAGATATTGCACACGTGTCGCGTAGTCCCATATACATCTTTCTGTGTACAGTGCTTGTAACTTTACCAAGACTGGGCCTAATTTCTTATCATTGTGATGATTCCAGAACCTTGCAGTACACACCAATACTTATATATGCTAGATGATCAACCTTTTCTGATCGATTCCACAACGTTTCTTTCACAATGCAATCGCATGACATTAACTGGTCTTTATCTTCAAGGTTCGCAGTAATCTGTAGAGGTATAATTTACCTTTTTATTTCAAATTTCAAATGAACCTTCTCTTTAATGTGGCTGTTATGCATGCTAAACCTTGACACACTTCTCCAGCAGAGTCATTAGTTCAGCATGCTTTTTTTGCATTATGAATTTTATGAGGTGTAGTAAATAAACTGCATTTACAAAACAAAGTAGCTCCGTATGGCAAATTCTCATAATCGCCAAGGACTGTAATACTTTCACAATGCAATCGCATGACAATAACTGGTCTTCATCTTCAAGGTTCGCAGTAATCTGTAGAGGTATAATTTACCTTTTTTTTTCAAATTTCAAATGAACCTTCTCTTTTATGTGGCTGTTATGCATGCTAAACCTTGACACACTTCTCCAGCAGAGTCATTAGTACAGCATGCTTTTTTTTGCAATATGAATTTTATGAGGTGTAGTAAATAAACTGCATTTACAATACAAAGTAGCTCCGTATGGCAAATTCTCAGAATCGCCAGGGACTGTAATAGTAACCCAAGGCTTTTCTAATTACCTTTATGCAAAACGATTGTGCATGCTTGTGTCACATTAGGCGCATCTTTATCATCTCGAGATTGCCAAATAGCCCGCTATTTCTGATTTGGGAAATAATCCCGAAGTCACAAATCGCGTCTTCATCAGCTCGAGATTCGACTTCGAAACTTGAAACTCGACCTTGAGAATTTAGCTCGAGATATTTTGCTCAGCGTGAGGGTGAGTCTTCGGTCTGGTGAAGACGCACCAGACAAATAGCTGGATATTTTGCCAAATAGTGGGATATTTTGCCAAATAGTGGGATATTTTGCCAAATAGTGGTATATTTTGCGAACTATCCCAAGATATCTTGGGATGATAATCCCGACCAAATATCCCGCTAATTGCAACTTCGGGCTAATGAAGTCGCAAATTAGCTGGATAGTTTGCGATCGGGATAGTTCAAATAGCAGGATATTTGGCAATCTCGAGCTAGTGAAGACAGGCCTATAGATTTTTTTTTTGTGTGTGTAAATAAACTGCAGTCACAAAACACAACTTACATGTAGCTCAGTGTGGCAAATCCTCTTGAACCTATTCTCAGAATCACCAGGGACTATAATAGTAACCCAAGGCTTTTTGGATTATGCAAAAGGATTGAAGTATGTACAGGTACAACTGCAGAGGTGTATAACCTCTACTACTTGTATGTGTGCGTAAATGCATTGATCTACCCATTTTTTTGCGAGTAAATTGTCAATAGCTCTTTTGTGATGATTGTATCTTCTTTTTTTCTTTGGGGGTAGGGGGGGGGGGGTTGGGGCTCGTATGTATGAATGAAACAATTCTGGCAAGTAACATAATGGATTAATGCAAAGGAGAATGAAGATCAATGAACTCAAACACACTAGTTGTTAGTTGACGTTTGATTATAGGCTGTTTGTTTTCATTGTGATATGTCCCAAATAATTCTATCCATTTCCTATACTGAATTTAGGGCAGAGGCATCTAGAAGACACAGTCACATTTGTCTTGTTTATATCGGTATTTTCATGAGCATTTTTGAGTATGATTGACATCAACAGAATGAGAAAGCTCACAGCTTATTATTCATCTTAACCGGAACTCTGCCCTCTTTTTAACTCTCAATGCTTGACCATAAAGACTGTTAGTAGGAATTTGATTGCAGCTGCAAACATTGTCTGGGGGCAAGTTATCTCTTGGAATCAAGGGGAGATTTTACACTTACTATTGTGTACAACAGAGGAAGTAACAGGAATAGAGCTACAGTTACAGGTTCTAACCATAAGGACATCCATGAAATCCAAGGGAATCCATGAAATCCAAGGGAATATATACATTGTACAAATCAGGTTGATTCAAGGCTTTCAAGCGGATCTGGGGTGCTTTTATTGGGTATTGCCACTAGATATGTACATGGTACCCCACTATCGAACCCCACTATATGATCGTGATTTGCGGGATGTCGCGTTTATTGTCTCTTCACGATTCACAATAAAGGCCTTGTCACTGCACAGCTGCTCTGCGCTGTTTGACCCGGGAAGCAGACAGTTTCTCGGAGGTCAACTTCACACACACGCTTGTACAACAACATGACACAACAAATGGCGCGCTAGCCTCCGAACCGGAAATGAACCTGGGAGGTCCGATTTGTATGTTGGGTACAAAACAGCTTTGCGTTTATCATCTCTCAGAAATGTGATTCTGGCTGTATGTCACATTCAAAACAGACCTTTTTGCGTCTTTAGATATGCCCATATCTAAAGACCTTTAAAAAAGACTTTGCGTTTATCACCTTCTAAATTTGCCTGAAAGATGTTTGAGAAACCTGATTCTAGCCAAAAATTTGTTCAATAAATGCACCCCTGGATACACTTGTTATCTTGTACTTAAGACTCAAGGTCCCAAATCAATACATAGGAAAACGATAGGGAAAACCCCCCTATTCATATCACTTGTTTTGTTTCAAGGTATGCTGTTTATCTGACCTCTACATTGTGATGAGGCAAAGCATTTAATGCCTGTCTGGTCCAGTGTATGAGTGAATACCATTGATATTAAAAAAACAGCACTTGGTCCCATGTACATGTACATTGCCAGGGAAATGTTCAGATAAGTTCAAAAAGTGACCATGATCTTGATAATTTTTATTTTATTTTTTTTCTCTTCAAAAACACTGGAAAATCACTTTGATAGGGTTCATATTTTGTTAGTACATGTAGATTTGAAAGGATTTCAATGATGCATGACATAAAAATGTCTTCACTTTCATACTTACTGTAGGTAGCTTAGCAAAATGCAGTGGCATGAAAACACTGGTCCAGAACGCAGAGATTGTTGAAAATTGTTTTTTTTTTTCATGCAGAGGTAGAACCTCATCATTAGGCTATGGAGCTGGTATGCGCCATCTCGATGATGCTTAATGTTAGCTCAACTTTCATTTATATAAGGAAAAAACAAGAATGTTAATTATTAAACATCTCTTCCTATTATGCTTTTTGTGTTCCGAACGCATCTTTTCCTGCCATTACACTACATTTCATCACTAACCTCCCTTACATGGTCCTTACATGGTAAGTGGAATCCCTACTAAATTACCTTCCACCATTAAATTATGTATATTTGACTGTCTCTTCATAATGTAGATTACTGTATTTACATTTAACATTCATGGTGACCCAGTGTAGTACGATTACACCAACGTCCAATATCCAACAAGATCATACTACTGTACGTGATAAGGGTACACGTATACACATCACCTGTACATCTGAAGTGTCCCATTCATAAAGTATTATGATTAGAATATTTACCAATCATTGTGTACATGTACATATACTATCTTGAGTGTTGTACTTTGTATGTTTTAATAACCTTTTGTAATTTTGAATTGCATCAGATAATTTCATAGGTAAAATACGCTTCAGCAATGTCAGTCATATGGACTAGAATGATGAAAATCTTTAGCAAAAGCAGCTATGAATGATGATTTTGATCTACATTTAGGGCCCTAGATGATTGGACAGTGAAATGTATATGCTTTAAAACGCACTCATTGTTTAGATGGGTCATACGAGTCACATGACAATTGACCTTTGCTGGAAACATTTGTACATGTAGGCAGGCTTGGTCAAATGTCAAGCAGCTCAATACCAGCTAAGATGCTGCAAAGTAGGGTAAGGGAAGAAGAGGTACTATACACAGTGCCTCTTTGTATCAAATAGAATTTAAGATCATTTTGGGGAGAATTGAAAGGAAGGGGATAATGGGAGATGTTGAAAATGAGAGACAGGGAGTCAGAGAGAAAGAAAGACAGATCTTTGAATTTAATTCAAGTTGATGAAAACAGATGTGTTGTGTGGATTAGCATAGGGTAAGAGAGACAGGATCGAACAGGAAATCATTATTTAAGATAGAGGCAGATTATGGGAAGCTGAAATAGTTGCATTATATGCAGGTTTTGTACAGTACTTCTACTTCTAGTAGGTAACTTCAGTTCTCAATTTGTACTGTATCACACAAAAACAAAATATGCAGGGAGGATGTTTGTTTGTTGCACTCATTTACAGCACAGGTTTAATTCTAAAATGATGAAGATTGATGTGCCCAATTTATTGTATCCTTTTGATAACATTTTAAAGGGAATGATGATTATCTGTAATGAGAGCCCATCCTGGTGTCAGTAATACATTAGTGTAGTGCAGCAGATTCTCACATTATGATCAAAGAAATAACACTTACATTTACAGGTTTTCTTGCAATGATTTATTGTCTAGAATCAAGAAGAATGCATAACCACACAAAAAACAACTTACATGTATTACAATTGCATGGATAATGTAACAATTCGGGGGGGAGGGGGGGGGGGGGGGAAGGGGTCGTACATTTCTGATTTCTTTGTTCACTATGTGCAAGGAATTAATGATATAATTTCCTTTTTCGAAACAGTAGTTAGGAACATGAGTTATGGCTTTAGTGCATATCATAATTAATTTGATTAGTAAATTGAACCCCCCCCCCCAAAAAAAAAAATGACCACAGCTGGAGCATGACTGCTTCATTTGGGCATGTACACAACAAGCCCCCACCCTCCATTTTTTACCCGGATTTCAAAGTGGCTGCCTACTTGTCCATAGAGACCACCTGCTCATAAAGACCTATTTCTTGTTTCCCTTGGGCGGTCTTTCTGTACAGGTTTGACTGTATAATAATGAATAATGCTCAAATCCATGTTTTTGTGCCTAGGCAACTTATGGTTCTTGTCATTCTATTTTAACTTACATATTTCCTGCTTGATTTTTATTGTTCATATTTTTTGTAGTAGATGGACTTCATATTGTTTGCATACATTTAGAAATGTATGTTGGGTCATTAGATTAGATGTGTTATTGGGCCTTTACATGTAATGTCAATACATTTGGCAAACCATACAATCAAATAATTTCCAAACATGGTGCTGTCTGCATAATAGTAATTTGTGGTCTGAGGAGGTGTGTTAATGAAAGTGTTGGGTCTTGAGTAGTCAAGTTAATTCTGGTCTGGTGAATGTTCATATTCAAGAACCTGTTATTGATTCCTTCATGTAGGATTACGAGACATAATTTACCTTAATCCAAATTGAAAAGGGTCTTTTCCTCCGCAGTCATCATATGGTTGGTCGACTGTATCGACCCTGGCTTAGTGAGATTATAATCCTAGACATATCTTGCCCCATGCATGGGGGGATGATCTACTTAAAGGCCCACTGCACTACTTGTAGCTACTTGCGCCCTCTATATAACAAACAATGCCTAATCGGTGACCATTGGTCCCCCATGATCCTCTTTTTCTTATGTTAACTGAGAGCTGAGCCACCTGTCCAGTGACCTTGCAGGGCACTCTAATCCCTCCTGTAAACTATGGCAGATAAGCTTTAAGGAATCCATTGCATTGCATCCAATTGATCTTACATGTAAAGACATGAATGGTTCAGGGCTTATCTCTTTCACCCAAGTCCCTTTTATATACCTTGACTGGACCAGACAGAAATTGATTTGTATCTAATTAAACATAATCCCCAAATCGATGGGGAATAATGCTTGGACTATAAGTAATCAATACAAGAAGAAAAGGCAGTCCAGTTTCTTTGAGATGGCCTTGAAAGTACATTGACAAGGTTCATCTACCTTGCCAGCTTGCTTCTAGGAGTGAATGTTTATGTAAGCATGATACATTGTTTACATTTTTACATCACCTTAAATGGATTATTTCACAATGAAAATGTCATCATCTATAACAAGTAAAATATTCCTTTCCTGGTAAGAATACCCCCCTCCCCTATTTTATTTCTTTGAAAAAAATTTAGAAGATAATTACGGTAATAAAAGTGGGTTCTTGTATAGCGCTCACGTCTGTCACACTTGACACTCTTGTTGCTCGTGTTGCTCCACTGTCATTATTACCTCTGGCTTTAGCGTGGCTACTATTATAGTGCTCTAGCATTTCAAGGAAGAAAAACTTTGTCCTACATTTCTAAGTGCACTTACCAGTATCTAACAGAAAATAAAGAATTGAAATGTAAGATCATCCTCCCTTGAGCATATCAGGCATTTTCTCTTTTCATCTTTTGAAGACTGATTTATGTTTCCTACCTTTTAGCCACAATATATGCCTTTTAATGACTTGCATTTTAAGTACCTTCAACATTTCTTGTTAAACGCAGTCAGCTTTTCATGTTTATAGGAGCAAGATTTGAATTGCAATGAAAGAAAATCTTTACCGATAATCATCAATTTGTAATACTTGATAATAAAATGACTACCGGTATATTGCTGAGTATGGAAAGGATTAGATTCCCACTTTCAAGGAAAAAGTAGTAACATGATTCTTGGTATTAAGTTGAATTATGCTGAAGATTTTTTTTTTTTTTTCTTACTGACAATATACACTGAGGTAGCATTGAGATACTGTTTTTCTTAAGACTTCTGGCAAGAATCCAAATTACTATCCGGAATCTTTTGTTATGTGTTTTCTTTTGCATACAAAGAGGACATTTTGGAACTGTACTTGTAAGTTGAATGTACAGGTAATTAACATTAACATAAAGGAAAAAATGGAAACAGAAACTGAGTGTAAATTTTAAAGGAAAAATCAGAGACAGAGAATTTTGTTAAAATCTTTTAAAGTATAAATTGAAAGGAATGTATTTAAAGTATAAATTGAAAGGAATGTTTTAAAGTATAAATTGAAAGGGCTATTGAACACCACCAAGTTCTTTGATTTCCCTTGTGCCATGTTCTCCTTTTATATTGTAAAGAATTTTCATAAATACATTTTTTAAATCTCAATATTTTGTGAAAGAAATTATTTGTCATGATTATGGCTGAGGGTCATTCCATGTCAAATCACCCGAAAAATCTGAAAATCTTAACCCGACCATTTTTGATTTTGATGAAACCTAGTATACTTGTTGAGTGTGATCTCACAGCACCAAATCCAAAATTTTAGGTCAATCGGGTGAGGGGTTTGGGAGATACGGCCCACCAAATTTTGAGATTTTTTCAAAAATGGGGGTGGCGGGCCTACCTTTGAACCCTTGTATCTCGGGACCTAATGGGTCAATCTTCACAAAATTTGTATTGTTTTAAAGGGTATTCAATAAGGATTCCAAATCTGCCGCCATTTTGAAGATTCGTACATGTTGGGGTACTTTGACCTCTTGACCTCAGATTTGACCTTGAAATTGACCTTGTGGATCACGTTACTTTGACAACATTTTTCATGAAATGTAATCTCTGACATGTTCACTAAAACATATTAAAGTTTCAGAGATATAATATTTTTTGTTTTGGAGTAATAAGGATTGAAAGTATCCATGCTCACAGATATTCACAATAAACCCTATTATACTGTATACAATACATGCAATATGCACAGTACAACATACATCTTCCACATGTTTTTTTGTTTTAGTCACATCCATCCTAAATGTCAGCAGTACTTGAATAGAAATAAAATGACAAGTTCATATAGGCCTAAAGGGTTAACAGGATGTATGGCTTTAGACCTCTGAGTCGGTTCTAGGATAATTACCTCCTGGAAAATTCACCCCGGAAAACTACCCTCTAAGGACAATTACCCCAGAGGTCAATTACCCCCCCCCCCCCCTATTCGTTAAAGTGGAAGTCCAACCTGATAATAAGGTGGTTTTAATCAAAGCAGATTTATTTTTTGGGGTATATTATTCTTGAGGGGTAATTTTCCCGGGGGGGGGGGGGGGTAATTGTCCTAGGGGGAAATTGTCCGGGTGTAGATTGTCCTCAGGGGGGGGGGGGGGCAGATTGTCCTAGGAGGTAATTTTCTTGGGGGTAATAATCCTCTGGGTGTGATAGTCCTTGGGGGGTAATTGTCCTCGGGGGGGGGGGGGAATTTCCTGAGGGTTAATTTTCCAGGGGGGTAATTATCCTAGAACCGACTCAGAGGCCTAAAGCCATACATCCTGTTAACCCTTTAGGCCTATATGAACTTGTCATTTTATTTCTATTCAAGTACTACTGACATTTAGGATGGATATGCCTAAAACAAAAAAGCATGTGGAAGATGTATGTTGTACTGTGCATATTGCATGTATTGTATACATAATAGGGTTTATTGTGAATATCTGTGAGCATGAATACTTTCAATCCTTATTGCTCCTAAACAAAAAATATTATATCTCTGAAACTTTTACATGTTTTAGTGAACATGTCAGAGATTACATTTCATGAAAAATGTTGTCAAAGTTACGTGATCCACAAGGTCAATTTCAAGGTCAAATCTGAGGTCAAGAGGTCAAAGTACCCCAACATGTACGAATCTTCAAAATGGCGGCAGAATTGGAATCCTTATTGAATACCCTTTCCAACAATACAAATTTTGGTGGACAGTTGCTAAAATCGATTTTGATTTATCATTATTGATTTACCAATAGAAGCCATTAGGTCCCGAGATACAAGGGTTCAAAGGTAGGCCCGCCACCCCCATTTTTGAAAAAATCCCAAAATTTGGTGGGCCGTATCTCCCAAACCCCTCACCCGATTGACCTAAAATTTTGGATTTGGTGCTGTGAGATCACATTCAACAAGTACACTAAGTTTCATCAAAATAAAAAATGGTCGGGTTAAAACCATTGGGTGATTTGACATGGAATGACCCTGAGACAATTTATTGGATAGTTTACACACCCCTCTGAAGGACATTGATTATTGGTTTTTGATCTAGAATGGATAAACTTTAAAAAAAAAAAAAAATCATTTTTAGTGCGATGCAAATAACTGATTGCAAGGAAAACAATGAAAAAGGTTATCAATATTTCTTAAAGGTAATACAAAGTTTGGGGAAATTTTGAAAATGGCCGGATAGCGATTCTTTAATATGTTGATGTATTGGATGCCCCTGAGGATGTATTATAAGCACTAGAAATATTAGCCCCTAAAACACTTCTGCTTTCGAGAAAAATTGAATGTAAAAATTTCAAATAGCTTATACGGCCATCCAATGGTAGCTGCGACCATGAAAATCGCAGAATATGCAGTTGTGATATATAATTCCCAAACGGGAATAGCTAACCGGTCCATTTTAGTCAAGAAACATTGTTTTAAAGATAAATTAACATCTCGACCTTGGGAGGGAGCTATACAACATAAAGACTTTATTATTTACAATTTCATCACTTTAGACTCAATTTCAACTGCGACAATGATCACTGAATATTGTAGGATCGCATATGCTCCAATATGTTCATTTGAACCAAATTCATGTCCCCATACCAATACTTTGTATTACCTTTAAATCAGTAAAGCCTTAAAAGTTTTTGAATATCTTTTTAGATGTAATCTGACTTTCCGCCAATTTCCCTAATCTAATTTTTATCAACACTGGCATTTGAAAAAATATTTTGTAAAATATCCATCCAAAAGAAAGTAATCCTTTGAAGAATACGTAAATTATTGAATAATTGATAAAAAAAAAATTTGAGGGAGGGGGTGGGGGAGGAGGCAGCAGCACTGTAAATCTGTCAATGTCTCCCAGCTCAGTCATACATGGTGTGTTGACTCACCACTCAGAAACTAGAACGATACTACCTGTATGGCTAAATTTCTGTTTGGACTTAGCAGAAAATTTGTCTGTCATCTTTAGTTTTGAAAACGACGTTGTTTATTTGTGACAAGTTCACAAGCACAAATCGACGCCTTCAACTGCACCTTGCAGTAAAATAAAGGTCCTTCTCCACTTGAGTTTTTGAACACGGACCTGGCTTGCTGCCTACAATTTAGTCTGCAACAACAAAAAAGTGATTTTTTTTTTTGCCCCCAAAATAGGGTTGCGTCTTATACACTGGTGCGTCTTATACACAGAGATTTACAATAAACATTTATTTCTGTTGTTTAAGGATTCTGTGCATTCAAACTATCAGTAAATATTGATACCCAGTATGGAGATTCGTATCTGTCCTCTGTAAGTATGCCAAGAAGAACAACAAAGTCAAGAGTAGGGCATTTTTGTTTATTGCAGATGGGGAAATGTACTCTGTATGTGTACAGATGTTTGATCACAATATCCATGCACTCCGCGTACCCTTTGCATAGACATGTCCTGCAATCTGAATTTGACATCGTCAACAGCAATAGTCACTGGTAGTATTACACTACATTCATACGCAGGGGGAATAACGGCACATTGCTGGAAAGCAAATGAAAACACTATAATTGCAGAATAACAAAGAGGAGAGGTATGCATCGAAGCATTGTGTGTTTAGTTAGGAGAGAGAAAGAGAATTGGAGGGGGAGGGGTTTTAGCGTTGGGTGAATGTGTTGGAACCATGCCAATTGTACACACATGTATTGTAGGGTTCATAAAACTGCAAGCCAAAATGACTCTCAATGTTGCTTGCGTACTACATACAGCCAGGCAGGGTAGGCAAGGCAAAGCAAAGCAAAGCAGGCAGAGAGGCAGGCAGGCTCCAGGGGTTGTAGTACAATGCCATGGACCTTCAATACTCTGTGTAAAGTGTGCCTGCCTGCCTGCTGCTGTGAGCATTATTGTTCCATTGGCTTGGTGACTGCATTAATGTGTCATGGACAGGCTAGTCAGAATGCAGTGCCTGTATGACGCTTGCTTACTTTCTTGCTCTGTCGGGCCCAATGTGCATAACGGGGTTTCAACCTGGCGATGTGTGGAGTAGTAATACACACATACACACATGGCATTGTAGTATGCTGAAGAAAAAAACAGTTGTGCTCGCAATGAAAACAAATCCTAGCATAGCACATAATAGAGAAGGAATGAACTCCCCTTGGTTTTCACTTCAATGGGTCATGAGTTGATGTTTTTTTGTTATAAATCACCTTTCTTTCGTATTTATAGTGCTACAAAATCCATATATCACGAGAGTATGATCCATATATAATCGGGTTCAGGACCCTTATGCAGAGTATACATTCAGGGGAGGCATTTTAGGGTATTATTTTGTGCAATGTTTTGATAGGAAGTGACTGAATGTGTAGGCCTGCTATACATACATTTCATAGAGTACACTGTAGGCCTTGGCCTATTGTTCTTGTCCAGATTGAAAGAAAAGTTGTAAGGATAAGGATATACTGTAGGTTTCCATTTTATTTGGTACGCTTTATTTGATAATTAATCAATTTAATTTAATTTAATTCTACTATGTAGATCATGCCAAATGGTGGTTACTGTAACTATTGTTATTATTATTTACTATTCTTGTTTTTGTTGTTATTATTCTTATCATGTATGTATGTGGCTGCTGCGCATTAGGGTCGCCTTCAAAATTTTCAGTGTAAAGTCACATGAAAGACAAGTACATGTACCAGTAGAAAAATATTTTAAAAAAATCAGTAAATATGAGGGGGAAATCCCATGAAAACCAGGCCAGTTGAATATCAAGGTTATAGAGAGGAAAGCGTTTGGAATCGGGTAGATTAGGATATAAATTTAACACAGAAACAAGAGCAGAAAGTGTAGTGAAGGGGGTTGCGTTTTGTGTCATTATTATGTAGAGCCTACGTGGCGTATGAAATTTGTAAGGGATGATAACTTAACGTATTGGAATTCAGACAGGCATCCCTTCATTTAGGCAGGTCTCGACCTTTGATAATTGATATAATATTCATGTTAATAAGGATGTTCTTTTGCAACCACATAACTCATAGATTTAGGACTCCAATTTTTCTTGTGATCACATGATTTTACCGGTAATGTGGCATCTTGGATATATTTCTGGGGTCCTAGCAACAGGTACATGGTATTTTGAGGGTGGAAAGCAATACTCTTTTAAATTTGAAATTTGATTGACTTTCTTATAGAGGCATTTTTAAAGAATGATTGGGAACAGATATTCAACTTTTTCTTCTTCACAATTGCATCTGATTTCAAGTGGATTCGGCGCCTTCCATATTTAATATTAAAATATTCATTTATTAATATTATTAATTCGTAAAAGAGAAAGACATCATAATTAGTGTTGAGAATATTACAGCTGATTGGAGATTGAGAAGTTTAAAATTAGGGAGGCACTGGAGCAGCGACTTTTCATTTTGTTGTTGCTGGTGTTTGATATGTTTAGCATAGAGGTGTTGTGGTCCAGTGGATTTAGTCTATGGACTGAACCACAAGGTACAGGGTTCGAATCCCTGCCACAATACTAACGTCCTTTGGCAAGACGTTAATCTACATTTGCCATGCTTCACCCAGGTGAGGTAAATGGGTAACTTGTAGGATTATTTCTTGAAATGCACTGCCGAAGCTAAAGCTAGGGTTGTATTTTCTAAAGCTCTTTTGAAGCGCCTAGGGACATTATATCATATTGTGTTATGCGCTATACAAGAATGGATTATTATTTCTTGAGTCGGTTGAGAGCAGGATGGTAGTAGCTTCTGGCCATTTCCGAGTCATTGTGCTTTATTGGCTCGACGGTGTGTGCATGCCTTTCATAAAAACATTCCTGGGAACACTAATATCCAAATTCCAACAGAAGAGGTTGATTCTTACTCTTCAAGTGAGTTATTAATTGACTTGTTGTGTATATAATTTCTGTCTTATTACAAGAATAAAAGAAAGAGTTATTAAAGCATCAGCTTGATTGAAAGATTATGATGAAGGTATTGTTCTCAAAATGCTGTATGCGACTTACATGTACACATACATCCATAATTGGTATTGGTATACACAAGGCTAATATCTAAGCTCAAAATTCTATATTTTGATTGAATTTTTCTCCGAGTGCATTGAATGTTGATGTATGAATTGATGTTTATCTCTTTTGTGATTGATGTAATTCTTTTCCCCCCTCAGGGATTGGGGTTCCTGAAGTCCTGCCAGACAATACGCAAGTCCAAGAGGGAGCATCGATACGACTCCTCTGCCAAGTAGATGCTTCTTCATATGGGAGGTTAAAGGTCATGTGGCTCAAAGGTGGCATTCCTCTGCTCTCGGGAACTCCAAGGTTAGTTTGATTTGAGTCCAAATTTCTACAAAGCTCTCCCGTTTGAAAGAAATTTCACACCTTTGTAGAGTGGAAAATTTTAATCCTACTAGCAAATTTTCATCATTTTTTCATCTGTTTACTCCTACCTGACCTCTCTTTAAATGAATACATACACATACATTTATATCTAGCAAAGTCCTCTGATCTGAATTACTATGTAAGTTATCTCACAATGTACTTCAATGCAATTTGCAGCAGACGAGGCGCACTACCTGTATTTTAAGTAAGCCTACACGCTAACCTTATTTCACTACAATTCTTCATATAATTTTATTATGTCTGTGGGCTGTAGGCAGCAGGATCCAGTTTATATTTCGGAAGGGGGACTGGGGGGGGGGGGGCAGTCCGTAGCATTATGAGGCCTTTATGGAAAGTGCCCCTGCAAATGTAAATCCCTGATTAGGCCTTGTTGGGACAAGTTTATACTTGTTTCTAAAATGGAGAAATAGGGAAAATCATTGAAGTATGTGACTTTGATTACCCTTGAAATGTTGAATTCAGGCATGAATTGTAGAGGAAGCTTACTGTTATACTTCAATTGGTAGAGAATTATCCCAACTCAGGATGCAGTACAATATTCCATATTAATTCATTTTGATCAAGAGAAACCAAGATCCTTCAGACTAGGGAGACCAAAGTATTTTATGAACTTTTATAGCTATTGATTTCCTTCTACAGTATTGATTATTTCAATGCATCCATTGAAAACAGTTTAAATTTAATGAACAGGAGGAAAGTCATATAAGAAGCTTTATAATAGAGCAGTTCACGGTTAGCACATGTCCCAAATGACCCTGAATATCCGCAGATCTTCATAACATGAAGAGGTCCCACTTTGTACACTTTGATGGAGGTGCTACATAAATAGCTTTTGTTTCCCCTTTTCAAAGAATACTTCCACCTGTGTATCATGGTGTGCACTGCTTGTCCATAAATGAATAATGATTACATAACTTTCATGAGTACATATCCAGTATTTTGTCTTCATGTATTTCACAATTTGGTCTGCAATGATTTTTATCTGCTCATGCTCAGAGCCTCAGACTGCCACCTGAACTGGCTTATTCATCATTGATTTATTTGTTTCCACCCAGAATCATCCAACTACCTGAATATGGTGCGATACTCCATATTACCTCAGCTCAGTCCAGCGACTCAGGCCTTTACAGCTGTAATGTGAGCAATGAATTCGAAGAGAGTCAGACCAGTGCAGAAATGACCGTCTCGGTCACGACAAGAACGTTAGAGTCTCCTTGGGGCATCTTGGCTGGCCCTGAAGACATGGATGCAATGGCTGGCAGTGATGTCATACTGGAGTGTCTGCTGACAGGCCAGGAGAATGTGGATGTCACTTGGAAGCGAACAGGTATGTTCTCACTACATCAAGTGCTAGCGGGTGTTTGCAGAGTTTTGGACTTGACCACGGCATTGCTAGACGTAACAATAGCATCTGACAGCATTGCTAGTGATACAATTTTTCAATATTCTAGGCCTCTATTTGGTTAAACTGTGAGCATATATTTGGCTCTTGTCCACCAGACCACCACATCACAATGATCAGGGAAAAGTTAAAAAGTAACGTCAGGGCATTTTCTCTTGTTTTGCTCATACAAGTAGGGATGTATAAAATAAACTTGAAATTTGATTTTAGAAGTGGACAGTAAGACATGCTCACTATGTAAAAAATTATTTTTCCCCCAAAAAATGTCCTTTCTAAAAGATGCACTCAGAGGATGTGGTATAAATAACAATATTGACTGCTCGTTTGGGGGGGGGGGGGGGTCACAGTTAAAACTATAGCCATGTGACTAATAGTTTCAAGGTACAGTATCACCACAGGGCAATAGTTCACCATTCACCATCAAACCAGTCAATATCCATTAACTATTAGTAGGTATAAATCCGCTGAGAGCCAGAAGGATGTTAATGTAAGTATTGGATGCCCTTGAGGTAAATGCAGGGAAATTTTGGACGGGATATGTCTTAGACTCAGACGGATCGGAGACGAGTCCAATTAAGCATGAGTTACGATGACTGCGATGATCCGAGTCTGCAGTCCGCGATTCCCATGCATGGAACAACTTTGTACATACCTAAACCTTGCTTTGGCAGGTCAGAAAGATGGCTATAGTAAATGGTACTTGTATCCTCTCATTCAAGGCCATGACTCAGATGCAGTAAGGAGAAGTAGATAATCTTAGAGCAGGCCTTGAGAGCAGACTACGGTGTCCTTACCCTTGTATAACCTTATCAACCTAACTATCTTGTGGTGGATTCTTCTTCTAAAGTCTTCTTTGCTTTCAAAATATTGACTTTCTGCAAGTGTCTCTTTTCAAACTAATCTTTGAGAATGTCTTTATTTTTCATGATTGTGATTGCAAAGTTTGCACGGTTATGTTATGTTTCTAAAAACCACTTTTTTCTTGTTAGTTATTTGCTTCACTAGATTCTCTCTAAGAGTACCCAAACAGGTGGTGCGTGTACATATCATTAATCACCACATGATCGCTCTTTTGAGTCATTCTTTAACATGTCAGAAGTGCCTATGTAAGAATTATAAGAACTGCCATCAGCAACTAACTTCTACTATTTGGCAGGACTATTATTTTATAAGAAAACCCTTAGAAGTAGAAACAGAACTAAACTGGAATTTGTCACTGCTGACAAATTAGGTGATCTGCAGCGGATCTGAAATGACAAATAAGTGAAATCAAGAGGTGATCTGCTGCAGATCATCTAACTAAATTTGGCTATCATTATGTTCCCTGCAAATGATAGCTTTTAAAGAAGGCATATGGGCAGCGCTAGTTCCTGGTACCGGTACTCACTACTCAACATTAGTTATGTGTATTAAAATAATTATAAAAAATGTTCCTTTTTTAAATCTGCTGCAGATCACCTAACTAAATTTGCATATCATTATGTTCCCTGCAAGTAATAGCTTTTAAAGAGGGCATATGGGCAGCACCATTTCCTGGTACACGCTTCTCAACATTAGTTATGTGTATTAAAACAATTACAAAAAAACATTCCTTTTTAAAATTGCTAACATAGATGGTAGAAATGATTGATGATATGTGAGTGTTGTATTTTTGCTTCATGTTATGTGATGATCGAGTAGCAGGTGGGGAATTATTCTCCTCTGCCCACATTCACTTGAGATGTTAGTTCTCTTCAATACAAATTTGTCACACTTTAGGTTTCTAATTTTAGATATTGAAAATGTGAGGAAATAAGTTAGGGCAATAGTAGAAAATGCATGTAAGATTTAAGCAAGATATACATGTACAATATACATGTAGGTGGAAGTATGTGTAGTAACTAGTATACAAATATACACTGCCTTGAGAGGTTCTGGTTAAAACTATGCGCAAAAGGTGACTCCAATAGCAAATGGTACTTTTGGAGTCACCGAGGCCCATAGTTTAACCAGTACCTCGAATAGAAGGCATGGTATATTTGTTTTATATCCTGCATCAAAAATTTATTTAAAAAAAAAAAACATTTTTGGGAAGAAAAAAAGTGTCAATTTTTATCTAAAAAGATTTAAATATTTTATTTTCATTAAATTAAGATTTGAAAAAGAAAAATTGATTCAATTAAAAAAAAAAAAATTTCAACTCCCAAATAGTAAACCAAAATAGTACTCTCATATAGTACTTTCTAAAAATAGGTCAAATATTTTTGGTCATGTGACGAGTTCTCAACCAATCAAAAGCCAACAAATTTTTGATGCAAGATATAATATTCATTATAATAGGAAATGTAATATATTTAACATTTAGTTAACCTAGGTAATTTATCTTTTCAATTTGAGACAAAAAATTGTTGAGCTGACTGAAGGGAGGTCTGGTCCCACGTGGGAATTATTACTGATTGTGATTTTTTTTTCTCCCCTTTTTGTACATGTGCATTTTTCTGATCGAAAATCTTCATGGTATGTTGATAAGATACATGTAGAATACTGCCTCATGCAAGTTCCTTGATATGCATTCTTATTTGCTGTACCTCACATGGCTTGGAAGTTAAAACTTCCACATATAATGTTGCTTTCGAGAAGTCCTATCCACAATGTGGTGAACAATGCTCCTATTTGCAAAGAGAGAAGGAAATGAGTTGTCAAATTTGTCATAGCTCATGTTACTAATGAAACAACTATGACGTACTTGGCTGTGAAGGAGTAAAAGATCAAGAAAATGAGCTCACCTGCACATATCACTTGCTTTTTTTCTCAAATGTTACTGAATACAGTGAAACCTGATTTAGCTACCATCTGTCTATAAGACCACATTTCCTGTTTCCCTTAAAAAGTGTTTCTCATTTAAATGTGCACTAAAAAATACTTTACTTAAAGACCACCTGCCTATAAATACCACTTTTCTTGATCTTGGTCTTGATTTGATTTGATTTGATTTGATTTGAAAAGGTCTTTATTAAGAACCACATGGCAGCTCAACAGTTGAATTGAGTGGAATTCACATCCTAAAAAAATCAAAATAAATGCAATACAAAGTAAATATAATACAATTTGACTTTAAGACTTATACATAATCAATATAATTTATATACAGGTTTCACTGTATGAGATTATTGTATTTGCAATTAATTAATAACCATTGTTTAAGCTTAAAAAGCTTTTCTCATCTCAATAATAGCCATGTCCAGATTTTTTTCAACTCCTACTGCACACCCTACAAAAAAAATAGTTGGTTTTACATAAGAAGAGTGAAAGAAAGGCGCGGTTGGTTGTATGAATGTGTCATTTAAGATGCAGCATCCTAGCACATAAGTAGCAGTGTAATGTAATCACCCTTATTCATGAATGAAGACAGGTACGTTGAGGTTATACAAGGGCAAGTACAGTGTAGTCTGCTTTCAAGGACTCTAAGGTTATCTACTTCACCTTGCTGCATCTGAGTCATGGCCAATTGATGATTAGATGTGTTATCCTGTTTATTTTATTTTTCATTTTCATTTCATTTTCGTTTTGCTTGTTCTGTTAACTTTTCAAAAGTTGCCTTTTTGTTTTTATTAAATGATACTGCTTCTCAAAAGGAGTGCTCCTCAAAAGGAGTATTCAAGTAAAGTAAGCTAGATTTTAAAACTGATAAATATTCAGATAATAATGATATTTATAAGTGTAAGTTTTGTGAAGATTTTCTTTGTAATAAGTTTTTTTTTCTTGTTTTATTCTTTTTTGTTGGTTCAGGGCGCATACTGTATAACTTTAGAAGTTTAGAAGGATTGAATAGTTGTAGATTATTGGACCCAAATTTATAGATACATTTGATAGGAAATTATTAAAAGTTTGCTGTGATAATTTATAAGGCTGCGACGGGTTGTTGAATGCTCGAGTACCCGCACGGTTGACAACTACTCGGGTACGATTTCTCGTACCCGAATATTCGGCCGGAAAAAAAAAAAAAAAAATTGTCCAGGCCTACCCTTGCCCCTGCCAGAGAGAGCGGCGGCCGCTGGCATGGTACCGTCGGTAAAAATGTTTCCCAACTCGAGCACTGTCAAACTCGCCACTCAGAAACTGGGACCAAATGTCCAGATTTCTGTTTGGATTTGGAGGACAATGGATTATTCTGCCATCTTTGGTTTTAAAAACAGCATTGTTCACTGTTATTATTATTAAATTTGCGCCTTAAACTGCAACTCGAAGTAAAATTGCATGCGTGTTCGGCGATACTGGAATACTGCATCAGAGGTATGGTGGTGGCAAAAAAAGAAAAAAATTCAAAAAAAATGGCGTCTGAATATTCGAGTATTCACTTGTGAGCCTGGGAGTGTACTCGGGTACCTCATTACACTGTTGTGCACAGCCTTAATAATTTACAATTAAGACTGAAACACTGCATCTAAATACGACTCCCTTGTTACCCTAGTTATAAATATAATTTTGTAGAAAGTTTTTTCTATTCTTTCTGTTCACTTGGAAACATCAATTCCCCCCCAAAAAATCCCTCTAGGAGCTAGATACAGCCAGATAACAGCACTTACAGTAAACAATATCTGCTTCAAAAATGTTAAGAAGTAATGGTTTGTAATGTTTGTTTTTCGAACATACAGATAGAAGGGATATCACTCTTCAAGAGAGTACGTCTTACGGACATCATAACCTCCAGTTGAGAAACGTTTCATTGGACGATCAAGCAACATACCAGTGCATCGCCCTCAACTTGCTGACGGGGGAGGAAGATATGGTCTCTGCATTGTTATACATCCTGCGTAAGTTTTTTTGTTTTTTTTTTTTTTTTTTCTCCATCGTGATAATTTGAAGGGTACCATTTAGCAACAGATTATTTTGCTCTGTACATAGGGGTTCCATAGCGCTGTATTGTATCAAAATATGAGCGTCTAATATCACTTTTATAAAGCACTATTGCAAGTTCAAGTACACTCTCAATAAGTGTTAAAGTGATTGTTAAGAGACTAGTCGACACACTTGCACTTATACACCCAAGTCGGACTTTGGTTCCTTGTGTATGGTTTTTGATGTTATCTGTGTTTCTTTTTTACTCCTTTACAGTCAACCCATAGAATGCCAGGTTAATTTGTTTAGGTTGCATTCAAAACTGCTTGCTGTACACAAACTATTATTTAGGTGGTTGGTACCTTAAGAATGGTTGCAGCTATGGTATTTGAAATTGTCCCATTCAGCATATAGACTTCTACTGCTCTGACAATTTAGGTGAACCTGATATATATGATTGATATGGTAACATAGCAAGGGGCATATTGAAGATTATGTCATGTTTGTGCAGTTTTGTGCTAGCGGCAAAACAGAGTATTGATCTTAAGATAAATGTTTGTAACATAGACAGTATTATGCAATCTAAGGTTGGCAGTGTTATGTAATAGAAAAATATATAATTAGCATGGGGTGAGGAGATGCTGTATACTCCAGAAAGAATAAAAATAACAAAAATATCATTTTCTCAGCTATTCTGCAGAGAGTATTTAAGTACATGTGAATATCGATTGTGTCCGACACCACCTATTTATATTGAATGTATGCCGGTTCACAGAGAAATAGGTACCAGGCACATTAGGTCTCTTTGATCGACAGGTTGTATATTACAAAGGAAACACCTGTTCATTTAGATGTGAAATCTACACGAGTAGGTGTGGAACAATAGCAAGCTTTGCAGATTACAGGCCAGAACAAATTGACAAGAAATCAACAAGAGTAATTTATTGGCTGAAATATTTAGTAAAGATTGTAGATATATAGCCTAGTACTAATTACGTCTTATTTGATATATATCAGTACATCTGTATATTTGGCAAAAGTAATCAAACAGCAATTCATTTTAGGCCCTACTGTGCAAAAGCATATTTAATACTCATCTGAAATCATCTAGTTAAACAAAATATTTATTTAAATAAATCATGTATTGATGATTACAGAGCCGCCCTACTTCCGGTTACCTGTCGAGGATAAAGAGAAGAGTGAAAGTGTGACTGGGCGTATGACCTGCTTTGTGGGCGGGAAACCCCCTCCCATCGTCACATGGTACAAGGATGGTGAACTGGTCCCTATCAAGGGGCGGGTCAGCCAAACGACCCCTATCAGGGGTCATGCGGGTGAGATGGTGCGTAGCATGCTGGTCATCTGGAACTCCATGGTTGAGGACATTGGCGTCTACCAATGCGTCGCTACTAACGAGGCAGGGACTGTGTCGGGAGCTATGTTCTTCAATGTCAAAGTGCCAGGTGGGTCATCTATGATAATGGTATGAAAGGAGGTGGGTGAATCTGTCTCCTACTGGGAGTGTCGTGGTCGGGTGGTATAAGGCGCTTGACTTGGAGATGCGAAGGTCGAGGGTTCGAATCCCGACACGGCACTAATATCCTTTGGCAAGATATTAACCTGCACTTGCTACTCTCCACCCAGGTGTTAATCGGTACCCAGTAGGATGCGACCGTCATTGTTGGTCAAACAGTTTTTGAGCGTCATGTAATGCCTGGCTGGAATGCTCTCCAGGGAGTGGAGATTGTGCACACATTGTGTGCGGGCAAGCACTGAATCCAAAGACTGGGGTAATAGTATATTTGTAAAGCACTTAGAGACATTTGTATTAAGCGCTATATAAAAATTTAATATTATTATTAATATTACTACGCCATATGTGAACAATTCTTTAGTATGAGCCTTGTTTATTTATTCAGGACTTCTGTGTTTTCTGTTAGATTATAATTCAAATCATTGTATTCTCAAGTACATCTACGATGTTGCTCCTTTATTGTAAATCTTATTCCAATATTACCAACCTTAAAGATAAACTTGAGTTCTGGTAATGCGATTGCATTGTGAAAGAAAAGGTGTGGAATGGATCAGAAAAGTTGATCATATAGCATGTAAGTAATGGTGTGTAATGCAAGGTTCTGGAGTCATCAAAATCATCATAAATTTGGCAGAGTCTTGGTACAGTAACAATCACTTACACAGAAAGCTGTACATGGGACAACACACATGTTGTCGGGGCTGGTACTACCCTGATTTCCTTATCTTTCTATGCTCATTACTCAGCCAGTATACATTTTCTTCCAAAATTGTTTGGTACATGACATTTATTTGAAATCTTGAACATTCAGTGTAAGTTTCGTTAGATTCTGTGAGAATTCATTTTCTTTTTTTACCAGAACTCAAGTTTATCTTTAACTGGTCCCAGATGTAGCATTTCTCTTGTCAATACCTTTTCTAAAATAAATTATGATCAGTGACTTCATTACTTATTAATGTACTAGGTTCAACCGCCTTGATTAGCTTTTGCTCATTTTCTGACAGTCTCTTTTCTAAACTGTTTTTCATGGTGTGCAGAGAACAGGCCGTTCCGACCGAATAATGTGACTGCCATTGTGAGTGATAGCCACTCCATCACAGTGAGATGGAAACCTGTGCCACAGCCAGATGTCAAAGGCTACTCCATTTACTACTACCCAACACCAGGTAAATAGTTAATAGTATAGTATTAATGAACGCCTCGGGCAATAGCCCAATTGTAACCTTCCCGAGAGCGTATAAAAACAACTATTTCTCGAATATTAAAGCAGTCATGAATACTTTTATATGCCGAAAACAAAAAAAGTCAACTAATGACACCACCTTGGCCTTTCTCTAGTTTATCTGCACAGTTGTTTTTTATGAGTGTATCTTTGAGAGTAGACTAGATCTAGATTCTAGTCTAAGCAAGATATTTTTACAATTTTGGGGGTGGGCCGGCCCTGTGGGTAATATGGAGAAGAACCTGCGCTTTCATATGACACCTCACTTATTGAGTATCACCTTCAGGATCACAACAGATAAAGGTTTGAATCTCGAATTGAAAAAAAACAAAACTTTTTTTGCATGGTCGCGCAATGCACGTAGACTGCATAGCGACTGCATTGCGTGCAGACTCTATGAGAAGAATTTTAACACACAACATCGGGTGCGCGATCAGACACCCTGACAACTAGATCTATTTTCGTCTAGAGTCTACGTCTATGCTTTTCAGCAACTAAACGAACATGTTTATGGATAATTTCACGTACCCTTTTTGTTGTTCTTGCTGTCAGCGAGTCTTGCATTTGATAAGTTGAAATCTTGGGAGAGTTTTTGAGCCATTTTTGTCTTGTTTGGAATTGTCTTGTATGAAAATACCGACCAATTCTTCGCACACGTACAGTATCCTCGATCGCTCAAACCATTTTTTAACATGTAAACCTATGGGGTAACCATGGAGACTGAACTATTTTCCCGGTAACCATGGTTACTGGGAATTTTACAGAAATAGTTAAAGTTTATGAATGCAATTTCGACCAATCAGATGGCTGAATTTCTTAAGTGAGGTATATAATTTTCACTATCTGTCTCTGATGCAAATCAACCTTTTCCCCCAATTCAGATGTGATGTATCGAGGCAGTATGGTTAATTCACATAGTTGCATTGAGAGGTTTACAGCTCGATTCCTGGCTAAGTGGGTTTTTGTTTTTGTATACTAAGACATTTATTTACAATTGCCTCTCTTAACCCCGGTCTATTGAATGTGTACTGTATAGGAAGAAGCTATGTTACATTCTTTTCAGTCCAGTTTTCAGCCGAGGTGTAACAATGATAATAAGACTATTCTGTCTGTGTAGTGCATATGACATTATGATAATATGTTTGTATATTTACCTCATCGAGTTTTTGGAAATTATTTATAGCCATTATGATGAATAGAGGGTCTCTCGAGTACCAGTTTCATCATTTTACGACAGGCATGATTGTTATAAACTTATTTTTATTAAGATGTTTGTAACTTTATAAACGTTGCCAAATTCCAGATGGTTCATGGGCAGCCGAGGTAGCCCGTATGAATGACACAGAAGTGGTATTAGGTCAGCTGCAGCCCTATACTAACTACACCATCCAAGTGAAGACATTTATCACTCATGGTGGCAGTAATCTCACAGAGCCTGTCTATGCTTCCACCAAGGAGACCTGTAAGTAGATAGGCCAGAGGAGTTTTGTTAAATGGGGGTGGGGGTGGGGAGTAGAGGGAAGGGAGGGAGAGGAGAAGAAGGTTCAGCATTTATCTTCCATGATGGTAGTTTTGTCACCAAGCCTCTCTATGCTTCCATCAGGGATACCTATGAGGAGATAGTTGACGGTGGGTTGGGGAAGGAAGGGAGGGGGGGGGGAGGAGAGGGGAGGAGAGGAGAGTTTAGCAGAGTTTAGGAGAGTTTAGGAGGAGAAGAAAGTTCTGCATTCATCTTCCATGATGGCAGTTTTGTCACCAAGCCTCTCAATGCTTCCATCAGGGAGACCTATGAGGAGATAGTTGAGGGTGGGTTGGAGAAGGGAGGGAGGAGGGGGGGGGGGGAGGGGAGGGGAAGAGAGGAGAGTTTAGGAGGAGAAGAAAGTTCTGCATTCATCTTCCATGATGGTAGTTTTGTCACCAAGCCTTTCTATGCTGCCATCAAGGAGACCTATGAGAAGATAGTTCAGATGAGTCATGTTGAGGGCGGGAGGGGGTGGGGAGTGAAGGGAGGGGGGGGGGGGGGAGGGGAGGGGAGGAGAGGAGAGTTTAGGAGGAGAAGAAGGTTCAGCATTCATTCTCCATGATGGTAGTTTCGTCACCAAGCCTCTCTATGCTTCCATCAAGCAGATCTGTAAGTAGGTGGGTAGGCCAGATCGGAAATGTTTAGGGTGGGAGGGGGAGGGCGGGTGAGGGGGAAAGGAGAGTTCAATAGATCGTTGGGGGAGGGGGGGGCAGGGGGTAAACAATCATCACCCACGGAGGTAGTAACTTCTCTCAGCTTGTATTAACTTCTACTGAACTAAATTGGAAGTAGATGTCAGATGTGATGGAATTCACATTTCAGGAATTAAACAAGTGGGTAATAAAAACTTAATACTTTCCTATCAAACAATCATATCCTAATTCTGTTCTTTATCAGACTAGCCAAAAATCTTAATCTTTTCCTGGTGCAAAGGGCTTTACTTTAGAATAAACATAATTTTCTCTTTCTTTTGTAGTAAACCTGCATTAAGCAAACATCTGCAGAGAGAGAGAGAGAGAGAGAAAAGTGCCTTTGAATGAAAATGTCTCAAGTGATGTACTTTTACTCTCATCCCATACAGTCCCAGACAGTGCCCCATGGTTCTGGCTGACTAGTAGCAGTCCATTCAGCCTTAACATCTCGTGGCTACCTCTACTATTAGAAGATAGCAATGGACATGTGCATATGTAAGACATTTCTATCTTATCCATAAGACAGTTGTAATGTTGATTGATTTCTCATTGTGTACAGTGATGTTTCCTTGTGTGAGATTGGCATCTGTTTACATATGAAAGTGAGTGGATAGCGCGCTCTAACATGAGGTCATTTATTAAGCAATTACAAATGGTGGGAAAGATTATAGAGAAATCGTTTGTAAAGTAATTAATGAAAAGAATACCAGTACTATTGGGCATCTTCCCCCAAGCTTTATGCTTGCATTTATCTTTGCCTGTATCATACATGCCAACCAGTACGATTAAATCGTATTTAGTACGGAGTGAAATACGATCTTAAAATCTTAAAATACGATTTTCCATATTTTTTTCCAAAAAAAACACAAAAAACCCCCCATAAAAACAGCGGAATCCCATAGAAACATGTACAAGTAAACCCCCGCAACCCCAACAAAAACTTTGCTTTACTATTTTCTCATTAAATTTTAATGAAAGAGCAAATATTTTTCTGAAACTTTGCTGACCCAGGACTGACGGGCCAGTGGTAGTGTCGAGGTATCGTGAAAATCTGATTTTTCTCTCCAAAATCTGTTTTTTTTTTAGGATACTCTGTCTGTTGTTTTTTCGTGTCAAGAGGTTGGCATTTCAGTGTATGGATTTTTAAGAAGCATTGTGATAGAGGAAAATGTATTCCTTTTTTGAATAATTAGTATAGATTTGATATTGCAACAAACAAGACTTTTTTCTCTCTTTCTTGTTCTAAGTTTGAATCACAATGAGAGCAAAGCATAGCAGATCTTTAAAAAGCAGGGGACATAAAGAGAGATATAAAGTTGCATTATTGACAAGCAATTACCACTTCTTTGTGTATCTTCCTTTCAGGTACAAGATCTGTTACAAGCAAGAGGCAGCCATTGATGGGAGTTATAACTGCTTTGAGAAGGCTGCAGGAATCAACTCCATGGTCCTCAATAACCTTGAGGCTGCTACACGATACGCCGTCAAGATGGCCGCCGCGACCAGTCCTGGGTTCGGACCGGACTCTCAGTGGTTGGGCATCCGCACCATGGACATGAGAAATTGCACCCGTAAGACCATAATACCTGATAATTCACTTTTTTAGTGTAGAATTATGAATATAGAGGTTTCAGAATCATTTCTTTAGTGTGGATCGGGAGCATTTCATAGGACAATGAACTCAAAGTCAGCAAAATTGAAAAATACAGTAAGAATGGTCCTTGATGTCTACCCACTTCAATGTTGATAATATATGAGATTCGTAAGGCATCAAATCTACTTGAAATCAAATGCTCAAGGTGCACTTATTGAAGAAGAAAAAGGAAATCGTATAAAAGCATCTTCACCATATAGTTATAGAACAATAGTAAGAGACATATGAAAATGAAAGAATGATAAATTTTATGCCAAATTATATAGATATATGTATGGTTTAAGATTGTTTTTGAACAGTTCAATTGATCTGCTGTTACAAATCTCTTGAGGGAGCGTATTCCACAGCTAAGACCATGCACGAGCAAAGGTTCTTCATCCCCCCCCCCCACTTAATATTGAGCTTAGGGAAGAACAAGCATTCCTGAGTTTTAGAGTGGAAAGGTCTATACGGAATGTAACGATTTATCAAATGCGTTTGGAGGATAACCTGCATATGGGATATTGGTTAGTCTGTGAAATCTCACTCACTGTTCGTCTCAATTTGAAAATATAGTTGAGAAATATATTTTGATGGTCTTAAGTATCGTTAGTGTAATAACTTGTTGAGAATAACAAAATTACGTAGATATTGTAACTTGGAAGGAAGTGGTACACATAATTTTATGATTCTAAAGATTAGAAACAGGTGAAGATCCCCAAAGCCAAGTGCTAAGTTGGTATGATTTAGCATTACTTCTATTCAAAGAATGAGCCTTCCCTCTTCAATTGCCAATTTCCCAACCAAAATCTAAAACGATACTCGTCTTATCTTGCAGTTGCTACATCGCTGCTCATCGTCCATCAGGTCATCAATGCCACTGCTGTAGAGATCAAGTGGTCAGTCTCGGCGTCCAAGGATACCTTAGGGGGTGAAGGGTCAAACATCCATGGTTTCAAGATGACCCTGACCTCTTACAACGATGGGTCGCAGCAGATGAGGATGTTCCTCAGGGACGCCAGGACGGTCATCCTTGGAGGGCTAGGTGAGTGAGCATTCATTTTCTAGCTGTCCCTCCCGAGACATGCAAGTAATTTCTGGAGGATATATCCTTCTCTCCTTGTTAGTCAGTACTGTTGTAATAGGGGTAGGGAGGGGGTGGGAGGGGTAGGGAGGGGGAGTGGGAGGGGAAGGGAGGGGGAAGAGGAGTGAAGAGCGTTCATTGAAGAAGTGCTCCTGTGGTTCTCCCCATATACACAAATTAAAAATGAACAGATGCGTCAATCATGAATATCAAATGTGCAACACAAAAGCAAGTAAATACATTATCACTCATAGCTATCCATGTGTACATTTTTGTTTGTTTTAATCATTCACTCAAAGTAATTGAGAAAATTGGGAGCTTACCAAAATATCGCACATGGCTTTCTTTTCATTAGTGTCACAATTGGATTCATTTGTCAAAATGCACACATTCTTGTTTTCCCCATTGTACAGAACGACAGACAGCATACAATCTTGTGATGCAAGGATGGAACGAGTGTGGAGATGGTCATGTGACCTCTATTGCATTTCAGATGCCACGTATTGATCGTAAGTGACCTTTCCAGGTTTTTAGTTGTCATATGTGTTTTTTAAGTTTGAAAAGTCGGAGAGTATCGTCCTAGTTCATTTTCTCCCATCTATATCAGATATTTCATATTATTGCAGAATGTTACTGTACAGTACAACTGCTTGTGTAGGTCTAAAAGCGTGTTAAAATTTTGTGCTACTCAGTCTCATAATAATTTAAAAAGTGATTACAAAAGAAGTGACTTGGAGTTGACTCAAACCAATAAAAATATGAAGGGAGGTCATAATCAAAACACTCTTCCCAGATACAAGAGAAAGAAATTAGAGGCTCTGTAACATAATTTTGTAATTCTTCTGCTTTTATTTTATACTCTGCTCATTTAGACATTTTAAATTGCCAAGAATCATTGAGTGAAGTATACATTTCAAGGTAAGAAAGTGTTAATCTGATTGAACAAATATTTAGTTGCATTAAATGGTGTTACACACCAAAACTATTTCATTTAAACAAGATTAATGCCCAGGTCATTTCTCTGTATCTTGGGTCAAATTCTAATACAGTCAAACCTGTCTACAGCAACCGCCCAAGGGAAACACAAAAAGTGGTCTTTGTAGACAGGTTCCTTGAGTACATGTTTCAATGAGAAACCATTTTCAAGGAAACAAAAAATGTGGTCCTTGTAGACAGGTGGTTACTAAAGCAGGTTTGACTGTATTAGCAAGTTGGACTGTCCCAACTCATCCTAACATTAAATATTTGAATCTGTTTTTTCTCTCCCGTCCCTCCTTGTCTGAGCAGCTTCAAGCCGGCAATTCATCTTGCTCCGACCGTATAATGTCCGAGCCCAATCTGTGTCACCCAAGGCCATCAATGTACAATGGGAGCCTCCACAAACATCCATCACTATCTCCTACTACTCAATTCTTGCTGAGCCAACCAAGAACTCCCATGCTAAGACAGCAGAGACATTCAGGTTAGTATTTATTTATTTATTATTTCTTAGGTTTAAAAACATCAACCCGTAAAGTTCAGAAACTCATTATGGTTGATTTACAATGAAATTGAACCAAAAGATATACACTTAAATAGAAGGTTGAGTTCTGGGAAGAGGTGAAAAAATATTTTGTGAGCGTTATCATTGTTATTATGCAAGTTTAGAAGAACATCAGATTAAAAATATTCCCTGAAAAGCATGGCTCTTCAAATGCCTCAATATTATAAATATGGCATGTAAAAGCATAAAAATCAGGATGGATTTTTATGCCACACGTCTGTGTAGTCCCATATACATCTTTTTGTGTACAGTGACTGGGCCAATTTCTTATCATTTTGATGATTCCAGAACCTCGCAGTATACACCAATACTTATATGCTAGATGATCAACCTTTTCTGATCATTTCCACACTGTTTCTTTACACTGCAATCGCATGACCAGAACTCAACCTTATCTTAAGAAAAACGATATAATATTCAACGAGTGAAGCCAGGCTGGCTAGAGGTAGCAAGACCAAAGCAAGAGATGACGAGGAAATCGAGATCGAGAGAATATTGAAGGGAAAAAAAGAAGGGGAAAAAAAAAAATCCAAAATAGAAATTGATCAGTAAAAGAGCCTGTAATGTGTCCTGGATTGGACCTTCCTGGTATTTAGACTTCTTTTGAATCGTCTGCTTGGAGCCAGAAGGCTGTAACTCATATACTATAATACAGAGTTCACACCCTTCTGGTTCCAAACAGACCAAATGTGGGGGGGGGGGGGGGGGCTTCTAAGGCCCCCCCCCCTATGATCTCGGTCATGAAACGCCCGATCGCCGCAAAAATTTGCATGCATGTCAAGCGAAGTGTATAGAATACTATAGTAATTTCAATTTTTTGAAAAATTCACTCATTTGCATATTTATGGTAATTTATGCAAATAAGGTCATAAAATTCACATTTTTGCCCATAATTCAGACATTATTCATATTTAAGCATTATTTCTCACTACTTATATTTGTTAGACCATTTGGAATAATAATACAACACAAAAAATTGAAAAACCAGGGTTAGTCCTTATGTTATCTATTGTTTTGATAATTTCTTATGTATTTCTCTGTTTTTTAAACTTATGTATTTTATTGTTTTTGTTGTTTTATTTTATTTCCAACTATAATTCAACTAATTTGACCCCAAAATGAATACCTAAACTATAAACAAGACCAAATAACCAATGTTTTATCTCTTTATTTGAAAAATGAGATTTCCATATGTTTTGTACACAAATCACAAAAATGAGCGATTTTCGGGATGACATGCAAAGACAAAAGGACACGTGACTTTGTAATGGTAGGTCTTCGATTTTCGAAAAAATTCTTTCAAAAGATGCGCGAGACTCGAAGAAAAAAGTTACAAAATTTCAGTGCAAGATTTTTTGCGTTGAAAAATTATCGCGAAAAATTCTAAAGCCCCCCCCCCCCCCCCCCCCCCCCCCCCCCCCCCCGGGCTAGATAGGGTTCATGACTAGAACATTGTTCCATAGTTGAAGAAGGAAAATTGTTATTAATTTTCAAATGTGATCTGATACTGGTACTAACGTTCCTAATTTTCCCCATTTTCTACTTCCATAGCCCAACATGCTCGATAGAGTTGACGAATTTGGAGGCATTCACGGAGTACAGGATTACTGTGAAAGCTCATGGGAACGGTATGGACAGCGACTACACTTCTCCTATTTGGAGGAAAACAAGGGAAGATAGTAAGTCGGTTTCTGTGGTGTTTCAATGTAAAGGCGATAAATTCATGAAAACAAAATATTCTTACTCTTATTAATTTTCAGTGATTTGGAGAGTTTATTACAGAGGGCTTGTGTATAACAAGTGACAATGGATAGTGGAAACTATAAATTTTACATTACACATCAATTCTAAAGGAGGTTCCACACTATGTAGATACTCTCACATTAATGTGCCTACCATTTGCTTTGCTGAATTAACCACACATATGGTTGAAAGAAAGGCTATAACAATCAAAAGCAGTAATAGAAAACACCAACATTTAAACTATACTTTTATCTTTGTCCTTGGGATTTGAAATTGTCCTAGGAATAAGCTATATGTCGTTAAAATTCTTGTATTCAAGTTTGATCTTACATAAAATGGAGAACACTTTGTGGAGTTCTTATGAAATTAATATTCTCTATGCAGTCCGTGCGTTAAAAGTTATATTCTTCGACTTGGTTCTCTGAAAATACAAATGAAATACATATTGGCAAGATATGAAAGCATGTTGTACCTCAAGATGTAACGCAATGAATTAAAATGACATCCTTTTCGGAAGCAAGACAGCTGATTACAATCTTCATTCATTCATTCTATTCAGTCCCGTCTGCACCTACTGATGTGAGTCTGATCACACCCGATGAATCGCCTGGAGCTGTGCTGGTAGAATGGCAACCACCTAGGTATCCTAACGGTATCATCACTACATACCACGTCACCTGCCAGGCCCTGAATGCATCCCATCCGCATCGAGATAATGCTACCATAGTAACCAATGGTAGGTGTGGCAGGGTAATACACAGACATTTTTTTAGCAGTCCATGTGCACCTGTACCTTGTTTTACATTTTGAAATAGAGAGGGGAGGGGGGGAGGGGGGGGGGGGGTGTCAACAAATATTCTTACATTTATCAAATTCTAAACTATACTGAATCTAATCCTACCCTTAGCTGTAAGATGAACCTCAAACCTAATCGCTACCCAACCCTATATGAGAGTTGGACTAAACAACGTCTGGAGCGTTTGGTGGCAGTGCAAATTGTTGTTCATCTTATGAGGATCTGTTAACAAAATAGGCCTAACAGATATTCTGAAAGACTCTGACTTCTGTATCGTTGGAAAGACTTGAAATACTGGGCCATTTCCCACACAAAATCATGCCTTCATTTTTTCTAACGTTGAGATATGACTCCATTTTTGCAAACATTTTGTTACCAAATCATGCCTTCTCCTGAGTGCTTTCTATAAGATCAAAGGTTCAATATACTCTGATTTTAGGAGCTAGTTTCTTAAATCATCGTGCTATCTCTCCTGAGTGCTATGTATAAAGTTACAAATGTGAGTTTTACCTGGTGGAATGTGATATTGCTATGGTTATTTCTTATTTAATTGCTTTGTTTTAGGTACTACTCTGCAAGCAGTATTCCACAATCTTAAGTCTGGACATCACTATGCTTTCACGGTAGAGGCATTTACCAGCGTAGGAAAGGGTCCAAGATCATCAAGAGTCACCTACATTGTAAGGGTTCAGGAGCCCCCAAGTAAGTGTTAAAGCCCTGTTCATATATAAATCATCTCACGTGTACATCGGTGGCAAGTGGTGTGAAAAAAGTGACAAATGCCTCTATGCGCACTCGCTTAATTGTGTGTATTTTAAGATATAGAAATGTATCTTTATGTAATTATAATTTGCAGTGAGGCTATTTTTTTTTGAATGATATTTTGGTACACGAGAAACGGGAGAGTTGTCCGTGATCTCGTCACATTCCACTGACCAAACTGCCAATTTGAGATTTGCATAGACTTGGTGATCTCATGTATGAAACTTTCTTAACTTTCTTCTTTTTTGTCTGATTTTTTCAAACTTTCGCCATTCTGTTTCTCTTCTTTTTGTTGCTTTCATACAAATGAACACTTAACAAGGGTTTGGATTGCTCTTTAAGCTTGGAGACTTGTTATGGCTTAACACCGAAAATGGGCTCTTTGCCAACTAATCTCCATGAGGTTTGTTTGGTTTAGGAAATGTCATGTAACAACAGCTTAACCTCGTTTTCCCTGAACTCTAGTAGGAGATTGTTAGAATTTTGTACTGAATGTATGATGTGCAAGAAGCTTATGATGCAAGTTTTAGAAGATGTTCTTCGTAATCCTGTTTTTTACTTAAACTTTTTGGTACCAGTTTGGCTCATTATGAAGCAGATCTGATTTTAAATTCATAATTTCATTTGCTTTTCAGGACACTGTTAATATAGTTTCCAACTAATTTTCATCTCTTGCAGATAAAACCCCATACCCAGAGCTGGTGAATGATTTGGAGAAAGGAATTGTGGTTGGGATTGTGCTTGCGACGCTCTGTATCATGATCTGTACACTACTGCTTCTCTTCAGACACAGGTAGGTCTACACTATAGTTTGCATTGATGGACTTTCATCAGTCATTCAGAGCTGGAATTATTCAGTTTTTTCATCCAAATTACGTTTTTTTCTTCACAAAATACGTTTTTTTAAATAATAATTTTAATAATTTAAATTAAAACAAATTAAAAAAAACATACTGCACGTCAAACAACTGCCCTTAAATGTTATTTTGATCACAAAGTCAATAGAAAACTAAGGTTAAAACATACTTGAAGAGAAAAATATTCTCAAAAAGAATGAAACTCCAATAATACCAAAATGACCAGAAAATGCCTACTTGTAAATAAACTATATGTCCTAATATGGAAAAAAAACTGTATGAGGAATGGACATTCCTGCATTGGAAGTGTGTCGTGCGTGGTTGTAAGTTTCGTGTGGGCCGTGTATCTTCAAATGAGTTTAATTTGATTTATTTTCCTCAATCAATCAATCAATCATATTTTTAGAATCGATAATTATTACAATCAGTTTCATGTTCCAAGAAAGATAAAATCAATCGTAGCAAGAATGGAGATACAGAGTGATCTTTGTACAAATGATAGCGAGTTGAGTTTTATGTTACGAGGCCCTGGAATGCTGACCGTCATTTACATGGGCCTTTGAACCAGGGCTGTAGTCTTTTCGAAAATGTTTATCTTTAAGTGTCAAGTTAAGAGACTGTACTTGGAGACTTTGAGTTGTCAAAAAATGGCGCTATCTGTAGACAAGTCACCTGTTAGAAAGGCCAATAAAAATAGTACATGCAAGGATCATAATGTTACCTTATACCATGGTGGGCAGATGATGCATACATGGTTGTTTGTCTGTATCATAGGGTGAATTTATTTTATGTGGTTTTTTTTTGAGATGACAAACTATATGAATGGGTAATGGGACAGAGACGTGCAGGATTATAGAAAATGTTGATAAGGAGATGATTGAAGTAGTAATGTGTGTTGTGTCATAGGATGCATTTGCTACATGATACCCAGCCAGCCAGCGTCATATGTGTTAATTGAAGATGCTTTTTTTTTGCCCTGAAGGAGAGATTGCACCTGTCACCACAAGTTCTGCGTAACCAAACAAGAAGAGAGACCGATGCCAGGCATAGAGTTAGGAGAAACAAAAACAGTAGAAACACAGCTTTATAGTCCACTCCCACAATCAGCAGTCTTGCAGCATCAGCTCTGCAACGATCAAGAAGTAAGATTTACATGTTCCTTATGTTTTTTCCATTATTGGGCAATACAATATAAGATCCATTTCGTTTTTGTGATAGCTTATAAATAGCAATGTCCAGGGTTTTCATTATTCTTGCTATTTTAAAATTGTGAATATCAAATTGGTCATTTAAATCTCTTGTATCTATTTTTTAATGTACCCTGAATCCAATGACTTTAATCTTTTCAAAATGTTATTTTGCGACAGGACCCGAAAAGTAGAGAACCGTTACTGCATGACCTCAGTCTCACCAAGCCTCACTTTGGCTACCTCAATGGAACCACACTCACCGTTAATAACAGCACCACCACCAGTAAGATACCACCTCATACACAGCAACAGCATCAGGAGTCCAGTCTACCTCATCTGGCCAGCACAAGCCATCAGGAATCCCCTTCTCAATGCTCCTCTCAACCCCTAACTTTCTGCCCTGAAGCGACAACGAGTAGTGGGAGCAGCCAGCAAGACATCGTCGCAAAGGTTGCAGAAACATCCACCCACCAGTGTTTGGTCCATCCAGACCTTGCATCTACCTCAGTGATAGACGAGTCGCACGTAGCACTGCTACAAGAACAAAACCTCCCGGATGGCTCGGGCACAGATTCACCGCCGCGCCCAGCCTCGTACCGGGGCACCAACAGCGATAGCGGAATGGACGGTGACATAGACTGGGAGATCGGTGACGATCCTGACGATGCCGGTTCAAACACTGGGCATGCAGTTGATCCCAGTACCTACCTCAGCAGGAAAACAAGTTTTCACAGTGATCAAGAAGGGACTAATCCAGACTTCAACTCCAAGGCACTCTACCTCTGTAGTGGGGATGTCACCTATGCGTAAAGTCAAGATTTAGAACTTGCAGGGAAAAAAACTTGGATTTCTTTTTTTATCAGGGCGTAGAGTAAATGTTATCTTTTCTAAGTGTTTGGTAATTGTTTACACACTCTGCTGGCAACTCTACCTGTGTGTTCATCTGAGGTGGACACGCGAACGTCTAACGATCAAACATCTGATGTGTGGTTTACCGTGATATTAAGGAGTAGTGGTGTGCTTTCCTTAGGATTCAAACATGCGAAGGAGCCGTGGTGATGAGGAGTCACCTTCAGTTCGTGGCAGCGGATCTGTGTCAACTTTAATTTTGATTCGTTCAAAGAGGATCGATCGAGCTCCTTTGAAAAAGAAGAGATTGAAAGAAAGAGTGAGATATAGAAGATTTTAAAGAGAGTGAGTGAGTAGAAAATGTTATCGTAGTATATTACCTCAAACTGACCTCAATGGACTACTCAAAAGCCACAATGCTTCCATAGGAAGGTAGGTACGTGCATGGACACAGCCCAACACCTTATCTCATGATCATGTTATTTGTTGTATTCAAACATGCTGGGAGCTTTAATTCTTCAACCTCAACATGATTGTCCTTTCCTTGGAGTGAGAAAATTCGTCGTGCGTTTGCTTTGAAATGTGAGGGATAAAACCAGCTATTGGAGAAAGACGAATAATGAATGAAATCCCCCTTCTTCATACATTTACATGTATCTTAAAAAAGATCTATTGATAACAGTTAATATAATATTTGAAGACAGTGAAGAAGAACAAAATGAATGAACATATGAACTTTCCATCCAGCATTTATTTCTTGATTGGAGCAACTAATCAAGCAAATATTACCTCTCTTATTTCTACAAAATATATTGGGTATTTCCTGAAATTATTGTTTTAGTTTCAAGGATAGCGTTTATATCTGTAGTGGAAGTCCATTAGAAGAGTGTAAATGATGCAATTTGGGAATATTGGCTTCAGGACCTCAAAGAAGCTTAACCTTATCCATAGCTGCCAACTATTACTAAACTTCATCATAAATAAGAATTTCAGACCCTCTGTACAAAATTATGAATGCACCTTCAAGAAATATGAAAATGAGCGCAAATATGCCTGTATGCTATGAATACAGACATAATACATGGCGCAATGCCAAACTTAAAAAAAAAATGAAATCGGTGGGATGCATGTACACACAGTCTATCTTGCATGGGAAGATTGCCTTGTTGCGCTTGCTATCCAGAGTGTTTAAGTTCAGTGGTACATACCAAGGAGCTTACACAGTGCATTGAATAATATACACAGAATACGTTGCGCAATCATGCACTCATTTGGTCCTGGTTGGATATTCATACAACCATTATTTGCATGACATTATGTACACTTCTATTACAAGTGTTGGCAGTTATGCTTATCTACCTGTTTTGGGAGAAGATTCTTGTTTTTAACTCATCATGTCATTTGTTATATTCACATGCCAATGGCATTGTTAAGGATCTACCTTGCTTTGATTGGTTTCCCAATCCTAATGCTTTCTAGGCTGTCAGCTAATGTTCTATACAAATTTACCTCTTCCTACTTGTCATATAACACAAAATAGAGAGAAAAAAAATGTTTATTACAGTTTGGAGTTTTTGATTAGAAGCATCAAATGTAGACACTTTCTACCTCTATTATAAAAGAGAAAGATTACCACCAAATGACATTGCCTTTCTACTACATCAGGATTTGTTTTTGAGTTTCATTCTCATCTTTGTATTCATTCGGCAGTCTTTGGGCAAAGAAAACAGCAACAAGGGTTTCTGGAAATCTTCCGTCTCAAACCAGTGTCATCCTATTCTCTGAGTAAAACAACTATCATTGTAAACAAAAAATGATTTTCAAACTTTTAATTTTCCAATTCTAATGCTCTCTAGGACGTCAGCGAATATTCTATACACATTTACCTATTCCTACTTGTCATATCACAGAAAAATGAGAACTTAAAAAAAATTATTGTTTGGAGATTTAGATTAGATACATCAAATATAGACAAGTTCTACCTCTATAAGAAAACAGACAGATATCCACCAAATGACTTTGCCTTTCTACTACATCAGGATTTGTTTTTCGAGTTTTATTCTTATCTTTGTATTCATTCAGGAGTCTTTGGGTAATGAAAACAGCAACGAGGGTTTCTAGAAATCTTTCTCAAACCAGACTCTGGAGAAAAACAGCCATCATTGAAATAAAAAAATGACTTGCGACTTTTCAGACAGTGCTTGTCGATTGATTAATCATTCTATGATGGGTAAAAGATAAAAAGAAATCAAGAAAAAAATGAGGGAAACCTGTTTTTATAGAAAAGTTCTTAATGTGGTGTTACTGTACATTTGAATCCTTGAAATTCACTCCAGAATATTAAAAAGATAGCGATTGCCTAATAACACCCCGCCCCCCTTGTGCTTCAAACTTAGAGAGAGAGATTGAAAAAACATTAATCGAACATGTTCGCTCCAACCCTCCCCCTCCTCCCCTCCCTCCCCTCCCCCTCCCCTCCCCCTCCTCTATCTGTCAAAATTAAAACAAACTAAATGAGTGAAAGAAACGCACCAATCATAGAAGGCCTATGGTCCCACTTACTTATGTATTGATGCAAATGTGATGTAATGATAAAACTGTATCTCAATTGATAGATGATGGTGGCCATTGGAAGACCACAATATTTTCTTGTTATCTTTTGGGATGTTTTATGGAGTAAAAAAACTACCTCAAACTGTAGATAAAAGAAACGATAAAATGGGTGAAAGAAATCCTCATTTCAAACAATAAATGGGACTCTTACAAAGCTTGTAGTTTGTTGAATGTTCGCCATGAATTCAATGGTTCAATAATTGTGTAAATTGATGAAAGGAGCGTGCCCATGATTTTTGTGGAATAATGTATATATTTAGGGCTTTGAAGGTGATTTTTGGTGGAGTTGTTTCTATCTCTCCAGTATGTTTGTTGGTGTTATTTTTTTTTTCATGTCAAGAATTGAAGATTCATGGACTATAGATTCACGTGCACTGTTACTAAATATCAATGGTAAATATTGCAGTTAATAATATGCTCAAGATTGCTTATCATTACTTTGTCAATCCTAGTACAGGAGTATGAATTCAATTTATACTCCTGTACAATTGACACCCCCCCCCCCCCCTGTAGTGATGGTGGGTGTTAGGGATACATTTGGTAGAAATTGCACTTTCTATTATCTTGTGGAATTTCAAAATAATACATCTTGAAAGTAAATTTCTAATTTAAAGTAGTTTTGATTATTATGTTTTGGTAGTTTGAATATAATGATTGTGAATGCATGCGTGAATGTGGCCGTACGTTGAATATTAATATTAGAATTATCGCTGCTATTGACACCTTTGTAGGTATATGGTCATATACAGTAAATTGATTATTATATTTTGGTAGGTTGAATAGAATAATGAAAAATACATGCATGATTGTGGCCATATGTTGAAAAATCAAATTAGAATTATTGCTGCAATTGACACCTTTAAATTATTATCATATTTTGGTAGGTTTGATAGAATAACCATATGCTGAAAAATCCAATTAAAATTATTGCTGCAATTAACACCTTTAAATGATTACCGGTATCATATTTTGGTAGGGTTTGATAGAATAATTTTTAAAAATACATGCAAGAATGTTGCCATATGTTGAAAAAATAAAAATTAGAATTATTGCTGCAATCGACACCTTTGTAGTTATATGGTAATATACAGTAAATTGATCAATGTAATTGTAAAGTCAGCTCAGGCATCAGGTTTTTTCTTTACTTTCTTTTATTTGTTGGCAGTTTTTGAAGGCTAAAATGTAATTTTCAATGATCTACCTCTTATGTTGTTGGGGGGGGGGGGGGGGGCAAAGAGAAAAAAAGGGAAAGTGTTCACTTTGTGAAATGTGGCCAAGTATATATATATATATGTATATATACATGCACACATATAAGTATATATAAGACTTGCAACAGATTCAGGAAACAAAAAAGAGCAACCTATTATGTGTGTTGCAAATATAAACTGCTATTTATTCATCTTTATACATGTATGTTTGGCTATAGGGTAGTTTTTTTTCTCTCACTTTTTATCTTTTGCAAACTGTATTGAGTACCGGTAGGCATATATTCATAGGTTTAATGGTGCAGTTGTTGACATGCTAGATGTTCATTCAAGAGAGAGAAAGAGTGTGTGTGTGTGTGTCTGTGAGTGAGTGAGAGAGAGATTAATAGAATGATGGATAATAGATTAGGAAATATTGGCTCATATATTTCACATTGCACAAATTGTAAATAGCCGTTATGGTAATGTGAGCGGGGAATGAATATGGTCATTGTAATGACATGGCCATTTCACAGTGATTAGAATTTCTACATTACCACCTTGGGGAAATGGAATAGCTTGATGGTGAGGTACTGATAACAAAAAAAGTTATTGGTGAAATACTTTTAGAGACCGAAAACATATTGTTACAAAATTGCTAATATGTAGTGATATTGTAAACAAATCTTCCCCTCTGACTTTGGAAAAGCATCTCATTACCGGTACATGTTATTTTCAGCCAACTCGGAATAGATTCATAAAACTCGACACATTCGTCTAATTTTGTTTTGCAAGTAGTCGTAGTAGATAGAAATGGAGAAATGCTTAACATGTTATGCTAAATTATGTGTTGTCATAGTTTATTTTGGTGTCATCTACATCTGTCCCATCGTCTTTTTATTGCAATTTCTCAAGAACATCCGAGGGATTCAATTCTAATCTGGTACCATAATGGTTCATCTTTGGAATATGTACTTCAAACTAGACCCTATAAAATCATGTTATTATACTTTCTCAATAGGAAGTAAATAAAAATCATTATTATGCTGTGAATAGTTTTAATTTAAAAAAAAAATTTAAGTGTAAAACAAAGGACAAATGGAGTGGAATTGTTATTGGTATGAATAACATTCTCCCAGAAGTTCGTGAAATTTGTCCTTAAATACATACAGAATTTCAGCATGGTTTGATATTTGCCAGCGTGTAATGTAGGTTTCTAATCATGGTTCTGGTCAAAGATAAATTAAAGTGTTAGTGTATATATATATATATATATATATGCTGCATCAATGGTAGTATGGTATAGACCTACTCGTAGAATCGTCTCAGCATGTGCTTTAAATCATGAATTGTATTGTGCCATTAACACAAAATATTAACTAGACCATATTTTCTTTGGTCAAATGATTGCCTCGCCAATGATTTGCTCTTTTGCTTTTTGTAGTTTTCTCCTTTAAATTGTGTAAATTAGTGGAAGTGATCTGTTTAGGAGAGTCCATCGTTTTTAGTACTTTTTAGTTATTCTTACCACGATTCATCTCTTTTTACTTTCCCATGCTTAGATTATGAATAATTGTAAAAAGCATTCGTTGTTATGTAAAAGAGAATTTCATGGAAAAGTATCCATGATTTTTTATTTTTTTCTCCCTTTATTTATTTTTATAAATAGATATGCTGCATGTATTTTTTCAATGTGATTGAACCCCACTTTGGTGGTCTATAGTGCTGCAACTAATCATGTCATTAACTGTAATGAGTCCATGTAAGAATATTGCTGAATGGGATAAGTATCTAATGGTGTAAAAGAAAACTTTGTTTAAATTTGTTTAGTTGATGGTATTTTTATTGTGAAAGTGCATAAATGGTAGGGGCTGATATGATGCTGTACAAATTTGATTTATTTGGTCTCTTTAAGTCAAGATATTGTCAATTTTTATTGAATGTATGCTGCATGAATTAATCTTTTTCAGTAATTGAATACAAAAATGTTTTAGGGACATGTTCATTATTTTTTGTTTAAAGACGATTTTTTTTTTTTAAAGAATGAAATTCAAGTTAAACATCACATACAACAAGTCCTTTTTTTAAATCACTGCAATATGATGATGTTTTTATGAGATAAAGGAGGAACTCCTACTTGTAATTGTAATGATAGAAGCCTTTAGTGTTATGAGAAACCTTTATCATTTGAACACTTAGTGTCCTGTGCTGTTTACATACCAGATAATTATTTTGTGTGTTTTCGTGACTGTGTTTGCCTCATGAACAAAAGCATGTAAAAAAGGATGCATGCCCATTTTATTGGAAAACTTTTTCTCAGATTGAAAATCAGGGATATTTCTGTAAGACAGGATTTTGAAGTTTATACGAAAACATGCTTTTCATATATTTTGTATATAGATTATATATATTTTCATTTGGTTTTTGTTTGTCATGTGTATTCTAGAGGTGTTTTTTTGCTTGTTCCAAGGATGATGTTTTAGTCCCTTCTGAGAGTAGGTCATTTCAGGGTTGCTGTATTATTTTCATTTTACATCTAATATGACGGTCCACATGGAGGGTGGGATGATTATGATGGTCTTTGACCTATAAATGGGATAAGAAATGTGTGAGATTCAACAGTGTTCATTTCCTTTAATATGAGAAGTTTCGCCAATGATTAAATCTAAGTGGGATAGATTGAGGAAGTAAAATGACTGATTGCTGAGCTGTGAAATGTGCTCAAACCCGAGGTGTTCACTCATCATTCAATATGTTAACTGTTCTGTTCTGAATTCAATGGAAAATCAGTGCTTTTTCAACGCTCTTTGTTCATATTTCACAGATGCAAAATGAGGAGTACTTTTGTTCCAAGATCCGCAACATCCAAAAATTAGAGATGTATTTTGGACACAGGATATTCCATGATAAAAACCAAAATAAGAGATGCATCCTTGAACTCTTTGACAAATTCAGGTTCCTTAAAAATGGCTAAAATCTGTATTTGTCATGTATTCCTGCTTTTTGTTCGTGATCTATCAGCAGGTAGACTTCATTGCCATCAATCAATATCCCAGGGATGTAAAACCCATGTAGTTGTTGAGATGAGACATAGATGGCACTATTTGTTTCACATTCACTTGGTTGAGTTTGATACTAAGCATGGATGGTCATTTAAATTATGTGGCCTAGAAAAAGTGGATGCAAATTGCCCAGCACACACGCACTCCACAGCCAATAAAGAGTCACTGCACGAAACACAGTGATACAATGTCATTTCCATTTAACCGGAATTCATGCATGCTTGAGAACAAAATTGATTAGCGTAAACTATGTTGAACCCCCAACCTATGATGGTTTAGTGGTTTTATCTAAAAGTACATTCAAAGTTGTAAGTTTCCAAATGTTGAGAGTAGTCATGATTTACATCATTGTGTTTTAATTATGCACAGCATTATACAAATCTTGCTTCATTTGTCAATATGCTGACCCTAATGCTTTTGATGAGCTCCACACTCGCATATACCCAATATCACTTTAAAGGGAAAGTCACTGATATTAAGTTGGGTTTAAATAGAAGCAGAAAAATGAGAGAAATAAGTTACTGAAAGTTTGAGCAAATTCTGATTAAAAATAAGAAATTTATGAATTGTTGAAAATTGTGACCAATCAAAATCAAATTCGCACTATTGTTTATTGCTCCTCTCCAGTTTGCTCTGTACAGAAAATGTCATAAACTTTCATTTTCTTAGTTATTGATGACGGAACAGGTTTGTTTCATACAGAGGTTGTATAAAAACATTTTTGCAATAATAATATTTAAGGTGATTGTATGATTGACAATTTTTAAAAGGGAAAATATAGATTTTTGAAGTATTTTAGTACAGGGCAAACTAGAGGGTACGTCGCAAGATAGGTCACAGAGTTGCCAATTTGTGTTTGATTGATCGCAACTTGAAAAATTCATAATTTTTTTTTTTTAACTGACCTGTTCCTCTCATTTTTGTGCTTTTATTAAAACCAACTTAATACCAGGGCGGACTTACCTTTAAACAGCTTAGACTGACTGCACCTATGTATTTGACTGTATTACAATGGGCCATTCACAGCCTATCATTCGCCTGGCTATATATTACCTCACACATATCTACCAAAATCTCAATATATATAATGGGGACAGTATTTTGATATACGCGTCATGTTAATGATGATGATGATGTTATCGATGATGTTAATGATGATGATGATGATGATGATGTTGATGATGATGATGATGAATATTATTGTATGTTTTTTGTACAAAAAAGGAAATAGAAAGGATACCTCCCAACCTCATTTCCCCTATTTTAATGTGAACTAATAAAAAGGAACACTATAAATATGAGTACTACATTTTGTCATTTGTATTTTTCTTGACTTTAGATATCTTATATAAAAAGAATATGATGTGATTTGTGAAAGTTTTGTGTTTCTGATAATGATTAGCATAAACAATGATTAAAAATAAAAAAATATAAAGGTCCATATTAATAATAATAATAATAAGATATTTGTACACCGCAAATTGCAAATTGCCTCTAAGCGGTTTAGAAGAAAATAGCTGATAAGTAAAAGAAACGGAATTTGCATAACAAATTATATTAATTTAAATTACCATTAAAACTTTGCAAATATTGTTCTAAAACTTAACTCCAACACTCGGTTAAAGCCCCTCTAAAGTGTTGGGAGCCCCAAATTCGCCATAAATTTGATGGCAAAATGTGGAAGAGGATGTCATTTAAAGGAAAGTGAAACTTCGAGTATTGTAGTTGTAGTCACTCTCGAAGTCGTCACAGCGGATAAAAAGTCACAGTTCGTAGGGAAAAAAACTTGTCGGCCGACCGACAATATACATCTCACCGACTTCAAACTTCTGCATTGATATACACGAGGATCGAGCAAGAATACCGACACAGCTGACCCGACACAGCAATATATTTACCCGTGTCTTTCTTGCTCCCTCGACGAGACGACTCCACCCAACAACCCCCCTCTCTCTTTTACTCCCACTCCTCCTATCTCAGGCTCTTACCTCCCCTCTCTCTCCTCTCTTTCATCCCGCGTTTCTTTTGTTTCCCTTCTCTCTTTTTTGTTTTTATACTTTTCTTTCTTTTCCTTTCTTTCCTCTCCTCCCTCTTTTTCTTTTTTCTCTTTCTTTCTTCTCTTTTCTTTCCTTTCTTTTCCTTTCTTTCCTTTTTTTCTTTCTTTCTTTTCCTTTCCTTTTCTTTTTTTCTTTCCTTTCCCTTTCCTCTCTTCCCCCCTTTTCTTTTTTTCCCGACGGCAGCGCAATTTTACCGACAATATCCTGACAGATGGGGGGGGGGGGTGTCGCACCCCCACACCCCCCTTTGGAGACGCCCCTGCTTCTGATAAGGGTTCCCATACTGAGGCACAGTACTCAAGTCGGGCCTGACGAGAGTTTTATACACTGCTTTTACTTTGGGAGAGCAGCTAAAGAGGTTTCTCCGAAGTAATCCAAGCATCCGATTTGCCCTTGATGTAACGTTTTGGATGTGATTTGCACAGCTGAGTTTACTGTCAAGTTCTACCCCCAAATATGCGTGCTTGAGTATGACTTCCAAGACGGAATCCCCCATTCGATACTGTGTTTCGATTAACTTCTTTTTGTGAGTAAAATGCATTGCATAACATTTTGTTTTGTTGAATTTCATTTGCCAGCGTTGTTCCCAAGCAACCGGGCGATTGATGTCTCTCTGTAGATCCAGACTATCTTGGTTGCTCTTATCTGCCTATCTCTATCAGTTATCCGATTTTATTATAATTTTGTTTGCTCTGTTTCTCTTGTTTTTCTGCATCTATTAAAAGCAAATTATTTTTGGAGTGGAATTGAACTTTACCATATTCTCTCATTCCCTCTCTCTCTATTGTACACTGTTGGTCATAATGGTGGAATATTTATTTTTACCCCAGTTTAGGGAAGGATTTTAAAAAATTATTTATTTCTAATAGATCTAGATAATGGCATACATTCTCAGATTTTATTGAATATTAATTTGCGAGTGTATGTTTTGCTTGACTGCTAAATCATATGTGTGCTACTATACTAATCAGCTAAGGGACCTACGTCCTTAAGTCATAATTGACAGTAATGAGGATTAATATTTCTTGTGTTGTGTTTAACTTGAATTATACAGGCCCAAGTGTTCTACGATTAAATCTTGCTTTCTATTCAAATTACCTCTGGAATATGACTGCAATACTATGATATTTGCTTTTATTTTTTACTGCTATTTCTTTTTGGAAACAAGATAAGGTTGTGATTGCTTAAAAGTTCCTGATCTACAGATGTTATTCGACAAAATGGTACAAGTTTGCATGATACCTTCGGTATTAAAATACACAAATTGATTCAATTTAGGGTAATATGGAGCAAAGGTAAAATTTAAATAAAAAGGCAGTTATACAATACAAGTGTATTCCTATTTGTATTTCAAAATTATTAGGGTCCAATTTTATCCATATTTCATTAAGTTGTCCAGAAGCTTTGAGGTGTATATCCATAGCTGGCACAAAAGAATAACAACTAGCTGGTAGAATTCCCGCCCCCCCCCCCCCCACTCAGTGTTATTTAGGGTACGCGTATGCATGTTCCTCCTTTTGAAGAAAAAAAACCCTAAGTCCAGTATGTGAAGTCAATACAGGCCGGATTTTTGTGTATTACGAGCCAGATTTTTGTGTGTGAAAAGTACCTCTTTACCAGCAATTTTGGGAACACGCATGCGGTCCCTCCGACCCCGGAGTGGGGGGGGGGGACGAATTAACTACATGTTCAACAGAAAACTTTAAAATTGACTATTTCTGATAATAGGCAACCATTAAACAATCTTACAAGTCATCTAAATTTCCTTCGTGAGACAAAGAGAGAGGGATGAGCAGATGCATGTTCAAATAAAAAGGGGAAAATTGTTAATTATGCCACATTAACTTTATGAGCAAATTGCCGGGGATCGACGAAAAGGTTTTTCCAACCAGATACTAATTAGCCAACGATATCGGTCCATTTGGGACACACCCCTTTCACGCCTCCTTCACACCCTCCTGAACATGCAATGTGAACTCCCCCCCCCCCCCCCCCCCCCCCCCCCGTAACCTCCCTAAACCTCCCCTCAAGACCCTTCTCTCCCAGTAAGGCAGTAATGTTTATTTTCTTGAACATTTGTAAAATTGTTGCTAAGAAAGGGTCAAGGGAAACGATAGATGTTCATTAATCCTACACCATCGAAGAAGATCAAAAAAACTTTTGATTCCTCGCCTCGCTCGTATGGTTTAGGGGTTACGCGCGCGCAGATCGTTCAAGGTACGGACGCCCGAACGTACGACCCAGTATGTACAAAGTGAATGTCAAAGTAAAACAACCGTACCGTAGATAGACGTCGCTGCGCGCGCTGCTACTGCTATCTAGCTAGGATTTGTATATTTTGGTAGTATACAACACGACTCGATCGCAGGTGCACCGAAGCTGTTTCTGTTGGGCTTGTGAATTGTGCGAACCTCGTTGCTAAAATGGCTGGAAACATCATCTCCAATGACAATGGCGATGCCATGGTTTTTTGTGGCACGTTGATACACGCTACAAAAGCATCACCGATGGTCATACTCCAAGATCAAGTTATTGGTGTGCGAAAGGGGAAGGTAATTAGGCATGTTCTCGTTTCTTGTGGTTAAAGTGGAAATTAAATAGACCGTGGAGTTATTACTACTAGCCAGTAAGAGTAAGTAGTAGCAAGGAGGTACCATCAGTCTCCTTGGTAGTAGTAAGTATATCAACATGATCATGCATGTGGACCTAAGTAATATTGATTGTGTAATAAATGTGCATTTGGTTTCAAGGCCAGGCAATGATGATGTTTTTACTGTCAAATGTTGTAAATTGAAATGTGAATGTTGATTTGGTGACATGAATATTCTGGAATCTGGATGAATTCTCTTTAAATTTTTTAATCTGCTGTGATGATGATCGAATGCTGTACAAATTTGATAACAATCTTCAGTAGGTTTATACGGAGTCGGGCTAACTCGCCCCACGGGACATCTCGCCCCAGCCTCAAAGACGGGGGCGAGATGTCCCAACGGTAGCACTAGCAGTAGTCTGCTAGTTTACGGCCAGGACGAAAGAATGTGAACAATTGAACAAACATCAGCTATCTCGTCTAAAATGTGGTACATTCGACTTCTCAATAACGAAATTTATGCCAGGAATCAAAAATAGACCTTCATACATTATGAAAAAGATATTTTTGCAGTGATTTAGAGTAATGACAAAAACACTGTTCGAATTTCAGTGGTCCGAGTCGATACAATGCACATTTATTGTACGTGCGGCAATGCGAATTGCGAGCTGTGAGTAAATTGTCCGAAATGCCATTTTTTTTGGTCATTTTACCTAAAGAGAAGTTCAAGTTATAGATTGTCTTCAATAGTATCATTTAACACAATTCCATTACAGATTGTGGTTGTAAATGGCATTATTAAGTCACAATAAGCTCAAACATATACATTGGTATCTCTCGATCGGTGAATCATGTCGGGACATCTCGCCCCAGTCTTTGAGGCCGGGGCGAGATGTCCCGTGGGGCGAGTTAGCCCGGATACGTTTATACGTATACCACTCCAGCAAACCAAAGCATAGACAGAGGCGAGTTGGCTCAGTCGGTAAAGCGTCTGCCTGTCGATCTCGGGTTTGTATCCCGAGCCTGCGTTTTGTGTTAACGTGCCCCTCCCCTTGTTTCATAGACGCAGGCTATGTTAAGTGGAAAACAATCCGTCCCTCGGATAGGACTTTAAATGTAGGCCCGTGTACATGCTAAGAACCCACTGCACTATTCATATAGTAGTAGGGGAAACCCCGATATACATTGTAGTTGTCCACCTGCACGGCTGCACCTGCACACACCAATCAGGCAGAGTATACACTAAGGCTGCGACGAGTCCTCGGCCGCCATTTAAAAAAAAAAAAATTGTGCTCACGCGCCTCACCTGGCACTGTCCAGGCAGAGCACCGGCATGGTTTCCCTGCTCAATCACTAGTCAACTCACCACTCAGAAACTGGGACCAATTGTCTGGATTTCTGTTTGGACTCTGAGGATAGTAGTCTATCATCTTTGGTTTTAACAACAACATTATTTACTATTATTATTAAATCGGCGCCTTCAACTGCAAATCAAAGTAAAATCGCGGGAGTTTTCGAAGACGGACCTGGGATACTTCTATTTCTATGTATGGTGGTGGCAAAAAACACAAACATGGCGTTCAAGTATTCGCCTGTAAGCCTGGGACTGTACTCGAGTACCTCATTACACGGTTATGCACAGCCTTAGTATACTGTACATGGCATCTGTATTGAAGGAGGCAGATTATCTTGAAGAAGAAGAATGCTCATGCGTATTGAACCAGTATTGAACCAGTGCTGTATACCGGTACGCTTTGGAATGCCTGCAAGAATGATACTTTGGTCCATGGGCTGTTGGTCTTCAATTCAATTCAATTCAATGTAGGCTGTTGTACTGTTTATCTGTGGTAGTCCAGGATTGCAGTAATCCGGATAGAAGCAAAGTTGTCTCAATCTTGTAAACAATCTTGCATAATGTTAAAGAAAGCAATAATACGGTATTTGGGAGTCTTCGTATCAATGGATTACAGGAAGCTAAATTCTCTTTTACTTGGCCCCGTTTTGATATGAACAGTTATGATTGAATTGAACCTTTTTTTTTAATTATTTGATATATTTTATTGAATCAAACATAATCACAATGTTAACAACCGATTATAATGGGGATTGAAAAATAAAACTAGAACAGAACAGCAACAAAAATGAATAGAAAAAAACAGAGATAAAAAAGGCGGCAAAAAACATAAAATGTTAAAATCATGTAGGAATGCTTTACAATAATGCAACCCAGGGGTCAGGGAAACATGCCCAAGAGGCAAGACTCCACAAAGATACAAGCGTGAACCACCTGCCCATGCAGAACAAAATCTCATCCAGCCCAAGCTTCAAAGAAAGGGGGCGGATTCCATTGTGTTGTGTGAGTAGTAAGCCCACCAACATAATTCATCTTACACTCAAAATTCATACTTTCAACCTCACAGTATTTTGATTGATACAAAACTACAAATCTTGAAATTCATCTTGATATCAATAGCAACTCTGTACTGAAGAGATAGGAATTTGTAAGTTTATGATTGAATGGAGGACTTACGATCAATCTGGATCAAGCAATAGCCTTGATAGTACAGTTTCCCGATTTCACTTTTTAAAATTTATTAATTGTTCAAAAATCTTTTAATAAATTTACTACCATTATTTGTGATGGTAAGAACAGACCATGTGGGTCGACCTCAATCTAAATAATTGTGGTTTTCAGGGTTTTTCACTCAAGTATAACAAATCCATTAATTGGTTGCTTTGTTGTGTATCCAAGCAACACGTACATGTATTCAGGTTCCAACAAATTTACCCAGAGAATACAATTGTATTTCAAGAGAAATCATCAATGTGTGACTTACTTTTTTGTATCCTGACGTTGCTATGGAAATTATTATTGCTGAAAATGAATATTTCTCTCAGTATATATTAGAGAAATTACTCCTTGCTTTAAAAAACTTTTAAGGTAGGGAATTAAATTGCCTTATAGAGTGACTGTTAACTATAGGGCTCAAAAAAACATGTGTTCCTAGGCTAGCCCTTGGTATAGTTGGTATTATTCAGTATTTTATGTTGTCTACCTCTAGGAACCAGTTTTCTTTTTGTAAACTTTTGTTATTCCTTCTGTAGGAAGTTTCAAACAATTTGGATGATTACACCTCCCAAAACCGATTGCTGCTAAACATACGGACCCATGATTTGAGACATTGTGGGAATTTGTTGATGTCTACCCTTGACAATTTAAATGTGTTCTCATTTGGATAGATCATAGAAGGATGGTTTATGCTTCCTGCAAAAATAGTAATGGAAAGTTCTTTCTTATAACTTGTTGTTAATGCTGCCACATACATGTAGTTGAAAACATGACGCAGCCTCATCACATGGTCCCATACACCTGTAGTTGGAAGGAAAAAACACAGGCTCTTTGGCCCGAATTCACAAAGCAAGGTTTGAGCTCAAACCTCCTTTTGTTTCGCCAAACCTCCTTTTGTTCTTTACAAACCAGGTTTGTAAAAAATGCGTAAAACGCGTCATATGACGTACGAAAACCTTGGTCTGAGCTCAAACCTCCTTTGTGAATTCGGGCCTGTGAGTCCTTGTGCAATGAATAGGCCATGCATTATTGAACTTTTTGAATGAGATTGTTTGATCTGAAGGTCTGTAACCATTAGGCGTGTCTGCACTATCTCGAGATTGCCAAATATTCAGCTATTTGAACTATCCCGATCGCAAACTATCCAGCTAATTTGCGTCTTCATTAGACCGAAGTAGCAAATTAGCTGGATAGTTGGTCGGGATAATATCCCAAGATATCTCAGTCTAGTTTGCGGTTTTCCGTGCTTACTCGAGGTCAGTGGTTGTACTAGCGCGCTGAGCTGTATACATGTAGATCGCATGTGCGAACCGGAAATCGTTGTGCATGATGTGATCGGGATATTTGACTCCAGACTTCGGTCTAATGAAGACGGTCGCAAACTATCCCGCTAGTTCGGAAATAGTGGGATATTTTGCAAACTAGACCGAGATATCTTGGGATATTATCCCGACCAACTATCCAGCTAATTTGCTACTTCGGTCTAATGAAGACGCAAATAGCTGGATAGTTTGCGATCGGGATAGTTCAAATAGCTGGATATTTGGCAATCTTGAGAAAGTGAAGACGGGCCTATTGATGAGAGATACTTAATTGACTGTGGTTCCTAGAAATTATTCACATGTCCTTCAGTGGTAATGCATTGTAAACAAAATTACAAATATTGACTGCTCTGAGGGGCGTGTTTAAAACTATTTCCCAAGGTAGTCTCAAAACTGTATTGTGACCCGAGACAGAAATCGAGGGGCAGAGTGCAGTCTCGAGATCACCGAGGAGTTATAGGCCTACTTTTAAACGTCACCTGTAAAATAAGCAGTCAATATTTGTTTTATATACCGTATTCCTCCTGTCAATTCAAACAAAAGAGATATTTCATCAAAATACGCCTTTCCAACTGTCACATTAATTTGTTTTATTCTATGGAAATTTACCTGTCAAAGAGGGAAAGAGCATTTTTCACTGCATGTTTCCATTGTTAACTTTTATGCGCAACAATTTTGAGGAAAAAACCTTCAAACTGATTATACAATATGTAATTATGAGGGCCATTTACACTTGCATCCAGACACGCCCGATAATGCCGAACCTGAGCCTGACCGCGATGTTTCAGTGATGTTTCCAAGGCAACTACACTTTACCGGCAAAAGTGCCAAGCCTGAAACATTCCAAACCAAAGTGTTATTTTTTGGTGTGTTTGGTGAGAATAAATGCTCGCAGCAGAAACATTGCGATTTTTAGGAGCTGGGCTAGCTCAGCCTAGCTGTGTTCTTGGACTGCAGTAGCCACGGTGTAAAAACAGCTGATCGAAAAAGCTTTTTGCATCAGAAGACCGCGCATGCGCATTACCAACCAAAACATGCCAAGTGTAAGCGGGAGCGTGAAACATCACAATTTTTTTGAAATGTGGTATTTGACAGTTATAAATGCGCCTATGTATGTACTTTGAAGATTGAATGGTATGTCAAATATTATCACAATAGCTCAATTAACACTTCAAGCTTGGAACCAGAACCCATGCAATAAATATGAAGTCATAAAATCCCAGGCTCTTTTCAAGTCAGACTTGGCTCCAAGAGTCAAATTATAGTATATTCAGAAACATTGTCCCATTTATTATGATTTTAGCACATTACAAATTATGTGTATCAGATAATCAGATATGAAATAAATTGATGCAAATATCTTGGTGTTTGTAGATTCATTGTTTTAATCAAGTTTGCAGGTAATTCCTTTAAAACAAATTGAATTAATTTTAGACGAGTCTTCACATTTCACAAGATGTCTAAATATTTGATTTGATTTTCTGAAGTCAAATATCATAAGTTATAATCTCAACATGAAATTGATGGACACATGTATTATTAACATGCATTTGGTTATATGGGCTCCACAGTCCACACTTACTTTTTTTAGAAGGGGTTCGGAATGAACTTTTTAGAGTGTATTCATGAGCCGTATATGTTCAAAATTTGAACATACGGTTGTTATGTTCTGTGGTTGTCTGTTCTGTGGCCGTATATATTCCTTTATCAAATACCACATGATTATACAAATCGTAATTCTATCATTGAAATATTAGATATTGGTAGGAAGAACTTGATGAATTGTAATGACTTTAACAAATTATTTCATACAATAAGTTTTTAAGGATTAAAACAAAAAGGATGATATCATTTAACCACTTTTAAATCATATCAGCAATCATCTGTATCAAAGTATTGTTAGATTCCTGAATGTAATCAATCAACCGCTCTTCCATAAAAACGCCTAGTTTGTAGACAAGCTGTCTCCAATATAGAGAAAGTCAACACAAAATAACAAAAACCTGGCCTTTGATAACAAAAAGATGGTCACAAGCATTTAATAAGTATGAATGTATGGATGTGGAAGTAAATTTGAATTGTAGGCCTGTGTTTGATCATCTGAGCCTCATTTCCCTTGTGATTGACTAGCCTATTGTATTTTCTTTGATAAATTTGCTGACAGCTAGTTGTTATTATACTCTTTTGACCAGTTTGATACCATTATTGACTCACCCACGTAACTCACAAATAGGTTAAAATGAATATCAGGATTGCAGCTTTCATCATGCCAATTTTTAGTTCGAGGTTAATTCCTTGAAAACATCTACATGTACATGTGGGCTGTGGTGAAATGATAAAGTTTAGTTAATCACTGGTGAAACCATGAAGTTGAAATGTTTGTGGCTCTCTGGCAGTTAGGTTACAATTTATTTTCAGATTTGCAATTTACATCAGAAAGGGCTGAGTGAAAACAGTTCAGTGCCCGTTTAAGTGTCTTTAGGAGCATTCTGGTAACTGTTTATGATTTACAAACCCTCTAACAGAAAAATTCTAAAACAAATACTTTTGAAACTGTTCTTGTGATGTTGACACTGTAAAACTTCAGACACTTTTTTATGTTTTCCGTACACTTATTTCTTCTCTGTATTGAATTCTAAACAGATATTATTTGTGCAGCCGAAAGAGGATTTAGACAAACTTTTGGACCAGCATAATCTTTCCAAAGGATGTGTGAAATACTTGACAAAGTAGTAAGTATTGTTTATGAAATGAATTTGTCTAAACGTGTGATGATGAATCAAAAAGCACATTTATAATAAACATCACAACACTTTTAAATGTGCATTTCCGTGTGCTTTCTAGTTAGGACTGTTTTCCAGTGGCTCTTTGAATTGTGAAGAAAAAAAATTGAGATCAAATAAAATTGCAATGTTCGTGCTTGTTATATAAAAGAATTTCATAATGAAACTCCCTAAAGTTTTTCCAAATTTGGAATTTTCAAAAGATATTATATTCAACTGTTAATATGAATGAAAGCCTGCCCTTTGCCCAAGGGTAAAATCAAGATAACATTCATATAACTGTCAACTGAGAAGGGATTATTTTCTAATAATCACAATACTTTTTGAAATGCATTTAATATAATTTATTCAGGTGTGCTGTGGTATAGTACTATCTATAGAGAACCATCGCAGGTCTGCGCTCCAAGTCATTTTAAGAACAATTGTCAAATTCAAAGCACAAATTTTGGGCTTTTAGATAGGGATTGGCATTGAAATTACCAATTGAAGACTGCAGACTCACTGTCTCAGAAATAATAGAAAATCCTGAAGAAAAAAAAAGAAGGTAATTATAAAATAATATGCATTAGTTTCATGCTGCTTTTGTTCACAAACTCTTCATTTGTTGACTTTATGCCCCTATTATTATGTAGACTTGGGGGGGGGGGGGCTCTGTGGGTTCTCAGGGATTTGCATCCCCCCCCCTTTTCTGCTTGTCAGAGATTTTTTTTAAAGACTACCCTCTATTGTAAAATATTAGAGCTATGCCTAACACTTAAGAGTCGTGAAAGTATACCATCCTTTAATTCTTTATTACTGTACAGCCAGTTTGTGATGCCTGGTCTCATCGATACCCACATCCACGCCCCCCAGTCCGTCTACGCCGGCACCGCCCTGGACCTTACGTTACTTGATTGGCTGAGCCGTTACACCTATCCAACAGAAGCCAAGTTCAGTGATCTGGACTTTGCTACTCATGCCTACAAGAAAGTGGTGGTGAGTATGTGTACTGGTAGTTAGTTGTCTCTCTTAACCTGGGTGACGAAAATGGGCATCTTGTAGAATTCATTCTGTTAAAGTAAAATTCACTACACATTGACAGCAGTGTGCACAGTTATAAACTTTTACAAATTGTAAGTGACAACCATTTTTGCTGAAATAAATATCAATATACCAGGTATTGCAAAAATGGTGTGTTGTGTCAGTCAGAGTTTAAGTGTTTTATGGCATGAAACTGTTGTCAATCTGAACCGCTTTGAAATTTGCAAAAGTTTCATGCACTCAGGAGCTTCTGGTTTTACAGCACAAAACTGTATTGCATAGTTGTAAGGAAAGCGCTTAGCCAGCTCATAAGTCACAGGGGCATGAGTAATGGGAACCTTTGACATTGTACTGCTACAATACCACACATATTGCTGTATGGAAGCAGTCATGAATGATTTTTCAGGGAACTCTATTCTATAAATCATTATGTCATGGTACATTAATTACCGGTATTTTCCAAATCAATGCTTTTATGATTTGTTAATACTTAGTAGACTGTGTGACCCTGTACGACTCTGAAAACATTGAGACAGGATTGCCTGCATTGCCTGAGGGGATGTATCACTTATACCTCTTCCTTGGTCACAAGATTCTATCTTCATTGTTAAAATAGGGCCTGATTTTTGTTAAATGAAGATGATCGATGATGCATGCCCCGCTCACCTACAGTTGTTTTCATTGCTCAATATTTGCTGCAGAGTAGAATTCAGAAAATGAGAACAGGTATTCATCTTTTGTGTGAACAACACTAAGCAATCAAAATATATTGGAGATTCAAACTCCTCGCAGTATCAAGAGGTAGATCTGTAGAGGTGTCATAGTCCAGTGGTTTAAGCACTTGACTTAAAATGCAAAGGTCGTAGGTTCAATCCCCGACGCGACACTGTCCTTTGGCAAGGCATTGATCTTCATCTGCAACTCCCTACCCAGGAGAGGATTGGGGCCTGGTAGGATGACAAAGGCCTTTGTGTTATATGCCATATGCCCCCACAGTGACCATATGGTAGGAATACTCCCAAGGGAGTGGAGATGGTGCACACATTGGTGAATGAACGTGATGACTGGGATAATAATATCTGTAAAGCACTTAGATGGTAATTCGTATTAAGGGCTATATGTATATCCAGATTATCATATTATTATTATCAGTAGTCTGTTATTTATTCGACAGTAAATATTGCAAACATAAAAATACAGATATTTTGGGCCGCTTACCAGTATGATTCTATACCAAGGATGCATACTAACCATTTTCTTGGATGTCCTTAGCAAAATATTAAGATTCAGTGTGCACCAGACCCCTGTGAACATTTGGCAATTTTATAGGGGCCTTAATCCTAATTCAGGGGGGGGGGGGTGAGATTGGTCCAAGAGTACTGAATCCCTGTTGTATTGACCCCTGGCTATACAGCGTGTCCAGTCGTTGGAGCAGTGACCATAGTTTAGGTCATAAATTCAATAATTGGCCGATGCACCTGTGCCCTCTGACAAGGCATTCATTCTCTGTGATCCTGTCCTTTTGTTAGGACTTGAAGCAGTTTGTCCCTTGGTTGCATCCTATATATGCTCTCCTTCAATCAAAACCAAACCAAACCATACATGGGTACCCATCACAAGCTCTTGCCTTGCATGGGATTCTAAGCCTTCTGTCCTGCATCGTTTATCCCAATGCTCTTAAACTATTTACTACCTACATTTTATTTAAATGATCAGTAAAATGTGAAAGCTTTGTATAACTGGAAGAAACTGTCATTTTGAACTGAAATGAATTCAATAGGATCAGACATTTGACTGTCAAAGTAACCTACTATTAAAGTTCTGCATGTACATTGTAGCTCCCCAATGTCCCCTCCTGATGTACTAGGTATGTCTTTGTGTTTGTTCTCCACAGAGGCGTACATTAACATGCGGTACAACAACAGCCACTTACTTTGCAACAATTCATAAGGAATCTTCTCTTAAGTTAGCAGAAATTGCAGGTGAGGTTCAGCACCTACAGATGTTTTGTATTCGTATTGAAAAAGACATTGGAATGAAATGTAATGAATAATTTGGTATCATATAGTTCAACTTGTTTCAAAAGGTGTCTGTGCAAGACATTCTATCCATGTTTTTCAGATATTTTTGATATAAAAGTAATTCACTGTCAAGGCAATGAGTTATGATTATCTTTATTTAAATGTTTGTTAGTTCTGAGTACCAGAAGACATCATCTACCTGAAATCCATATTATTACATGATGTCATTCAAGTATTCATTTTTTCCCTGCCTGTTACAGCTGACCTGGGTCAAAGGGCATTTGTTGGAAAAGTGAATGCAGACAAGAATTCACCTTCAAATTACATAGAAACACTGGGCCAGTCCTTAGCAGACACAGAATGGTAAGAACTACTGATTTAATCCAAAGTAGCTAGTATGTGATTATTCAGTGCTTGTTATCTGCAAAGAATATACTGGTAGTTAAAATTACTAATTCCCAGTTTGTTAAATTCTTGTGTCTTTGTCATGAAGGACACATGCATAAGTTGAAGGTAATGACTAATGGCATTATGGGAATTCTTAATTCAAATTTGATATTAGTTACAAAGAATGATAATAGGCATCCAATATTTGTTAACAAATATAATTTCAAGGCTCTGCCTGCATCTTTCTCACTTTAGTTTTACCGGTAGTCAAATAATTATGCCCAAATTTACATCTACAGGTTCAGAAAATATTGATCGTAAGGTAAGTGGAGTGATGTGCGTCAATGCACTTCTTGCTCTCGACAGAATATAATTATTTTTATGAACTATCCTGTGATTTAAAAAAAATCCAGCATCGATATTCAAAAAATGAAATAAAATAGCCACAGGGGCATTAACTTTGTGTTAAAGTATGATATGAGTGATTCCAAACAGATGATTTGTATTGCATTCTTGTATGATTACTCCTTCGATAAACGAAAACAACACCTACAGATTGTTATTCTAATTGTTTGTATGACATGATTCTTCTGATTAGGTTTATTGAGAAGATGAAAGACTTAGACAACCCTCTTATAGCTCCTGTCATCACGCCCCGCTTTGCTATCACGTGTTCCTGGGAACTCATGACAGGTTTGGGAGAGCTTGCTAAAAAACACAATATACGTGTGCAGGTGAGTAACTATCAATGGTTGTACAGCACATTGTTCAGCGACAATATATCCGCAGACAATTTCCTACTCAAGATATTTCCAAACTTCAACCCTCGACCTAACTCTAAATCGATCCCAAACCAGAACTGTAGACCTAAGCTATGATCCAATTTCCAACCTAGCACCAACCTTTAAATATATCCATGACAAAAATAAATCCTGGAGTGGTTGTCGCTAGAGCAGATGTCAGATCCCCACTATCGTTCATTCATTTATCAATTTAAGCAAACAAAACGTATCTAAACCTGTACAAATTTGAATGTTAAGATTTGTGTAATTACTGAGCCCTTTTAATCCTTTCGGAAAGATGAGGAGATCACATGTTTAGTGTAGGAAGGTATTAAGAGGGGAATAAGTCTGTACTCGTGACTTTACTTTAATTTATTTTATAATATTATGTAATAATTTGATTGTAGCACAATATTATTCATATATTTATGTAACAGGCTCGACCCTTTCTTTGACTTAGTGTAAGTTATTTCTACTAGTTTTATCCATCTGTTTGTATTTGAAATCCAACCCCGAGGTTTTGTTGCAATAAAGAAATAAAAATCAAAAGTATTTACATCATTGCGAAGTAACCGCACTATGCAGGCTAAATTGTGTTCAAGGTAACATGACATATGTGAGGTTATTAATGCATTGAAAAACAGCCCTGCTGTTCAGATGGTTATCAGGAAAAAGGAATAATAAAATAGTCATATGGCATATATTAAAGTAGAACTAATTACCAGTAATCAAATGGTATATGGTATTACTGGTAGATATTAATTGACAAAATTGAGTGTTTATCTAAATTAGCCATATGGCATCTTCAATCCAGGTTTAATTTGTAAACATGTAAATTGTAAACACCTTGAAATAGCAGTCATTCTTATCTAATCAATATTAACTAATATGGCCAAATGGTATATGGTATTACTGATAGGTATTAAATAACAAAATTGAGTGTTTATCTAAATTAGCCATATGGCACCTTCTTGGGTTAGGGTTAGGTATAAATATATAGTATGGGATGGATCAGGATGGATCAGGATGGATCAGGGTTTTGGTTAGTGTGGGTATTTGACGGCGTAGCAATAGTTGTTAGATCATACCACCTCATTGTCATTGTAAAGATATAAGGTGATAACATATAAATGTATAGTGTATTATATTCTAATGTAAACGAAAATGCAACAAAATGTAATCACAAGTCATGAATATTGTATTAAGTCTCTAAAATCAGGTATTTTTAATACTGTAATATTTAAAGATAAACTCCAGTTCTGGTAAAAAAAAAGAAAATTAATTCTCACAGAATCAAACAAAACTTACACTGAATGTTCAAGATTACAAATAAATGACATGTGCCAAACAATTTTGGAAGAAAATTTATATTGGCTGAGAAATGAGCATAGAAAGACAAGGAAATCAAGGTAGTACTAGCCCCGACACCATGTGTGTTGTCCCATATATAGCTTCTTGTGTACAGTGCTTGTTACTTTACCAAGACTTGGTCAAATTTATTATGATTTTGATGACTCCAGAACCTTGCAGTGCACACCAATACTTACATGCTACATGATCAACTGTTTCTGATCCTTTCCACACCTTTTCTTTCACAATGCAATCGCATTACCAGTACTAAAGTTTATCTTTAATCAGTGTTTTCCATAAATATCATCCATAAGCATCATGTTACTTTAACATTTTTTGTCTCTCTCTCTTCTGTTTTTCTAGAGTCATATATCTGAAAACAGAGATGAGATCAAGAGTGTATTAGAGGCTTATCCTGATTGTAAGAACTACACAGATGTCTATGACAAATGTGGACTCATGACTGACAAGGTAAATATATTTTCACTATCTACTTTCTTGTTCTCTTTTGTCTGAATCCTTCTCCTTCTGTATGTTTACTTATCCTCTCATTTTCCGTATCCCTTCGGAGAACTACTAGAGTGACGTGCTACCCACAAAATGATTGGGTTGTAGATCGTGATGACTTTAAATGACTCTAAATCTCTTCAAGTTAACAGTTGGAACCTTGTACCCAGGCCCCCCACCCTCATTCTGAGTAAGCATGGATGAAATTATATTTTGATCAATGAAATCCTGTTCAGTGATTGGTCAACATAGCAGCACGTGACCAAATATAACATTGCTATGATGTAATCATGACGTCATCCATGGTATAGTGCACTGTTCCATGGATGACGTCATATATATGCGATCGATCAAGATCAATGTGCTATCGGTCGCAGTCGCAGTACTGTCGTCTGCGCTCAGTGCATGGTATATTTGTTTACCATGGCAAGATAGTAAGAGTTATGATCGGAGCATAGTCTCATACATTTAGTATTGCATCATCAGGGGGGTGTTTCACAAAGATCCTAAGTTAAACTTATCTCTAAATTGGACTTAACAAATATGGAAAGCCGTTACCATCTATGAAAATGTTTTGTAAAACTTATTTTAAAAGGCGTAAAATGTTGATTCAAATCATTCATATTTTCTATTACCAAGAAAATTTCATGTTCGTGATGTGGAATTTATAAAAGTCTAAAATGCTTGAATTTTCACTTTTTAATATACTTTATTTTAAGGCTACAAATGGCTCTCCACAACTTTGAAGTCCAACTTAGAGTTAAGTTCGACTTAGGATCTTTGTGAAACACTTTCTCCCGTTTCCATCATCGTCATCATCATCAAGAACAACATCTTTATCACAAAAAGATTATATTTACCTAAACAACACATATCTTAGAAAGTATCATTGTAGGACATGTATTGGATAACATGTCCGACAAGTTCAGTTTTTGTGGTGATTTTGAGAGTAGCCTGGTTTAGCCAGTATGCATCCAATGAATGATTTGATTGATGATATCTTTTATCAGACTCTGATGGCCCACTGTGTGTACTTGGATGATGATGAAATCCAGACCTTCAAAGACAGAGGTTCAGCTATGTCACATTGCCCCTGCTCAAACTTCTCGTAAGTTGGTTTTTAATTTCTTTTGTGAACCTCTTCCACAATCGATACTAATATTTTGTGATAGAATGCATGAGAGAATTAGATAGAATGCACATTAAAGAATTATATTGCATTTACAAAGTCTTAAAGCCCCTCTGCAGTAGTTTGGCATGGAGGGATTAGACTTCCCTGCAAGGTCACTGGCAGGTGGTTATCTCATCAAATCAGCTCTCAATTAACATAACAAGACGGGCATCATGGGGATCAATGGGTACTGTTAGTCGTATAGAGGGCGCAAGTAGCTATAAGTAGTGCAGTGGGGCTTTAAAAGCCACATATTAGGAGCGAACTGATTGCCCAAGCACTTATTCACAACTTGGAGGAAAGCGGGAGTAATTGTCATAACTGCACACACCGATACATTGATGAATGGTATTCTGGAAACCATGGGATCTATGTTTGAGTTTTAAAGCCACATATTGGTCGGTATCCATGTGTATTGCATCATAATTCGCTGACTCCGGATTTGGTTGAATTACCATTTAATGTGTGCACAGGTCTCTCAGGCAGCGAACATGTTGTCCCATAAAAAAATACTCCAGCTTGCCTTCATATCTTGAGAGTGAGAGAAGTTTATCATGATGAGAATTCCTTATGGTGGTAATTGTTTAGAGCACAAAGCATTGCACAAGACCTGATGGTCGTAAAAGTGAAGTTCACTCTTGGTGATTGACAACACCTGTTATTGAGTAAGCACCTGAATAATGTCAAATTCCCAATAGGCCTGTCTTCACTTCATTATTTTGAGATTGCCAAATATCCAGCTATTTGAACTATCCCCATTGCAAACTATCCAGCTAATTTGCGTCTTCATCAGACCGAAGTAGCAATTAGCGGGATATTTGGTCGGGATTGTCATCCCAAGATATCTTGAGATAGTTTGCAAAATATCCCACTATTTGGCAAAATATCCAGCTATTTGTCCGGTACGTCTTCACCAGACCGAAGACTCGCACTATGCGCTAACGCTGAGCAAAATATCTCGAGCTAATTTCTCATGGTCGAGTTTCAAGTTTCGAGGTCGAATCTCGAGCTGATGAAGACGCGATTTGTAACTTCGGGATTATTTCCCGAATCAGAAATAGCGGGCTATTTGGCAATCTCGAGATGATGAAGACGTGCCTAATGAGAACCCACTTCTATGAGCCTCTAAAGGGGAATCCAACCCTTGTAATAAGATCATTTGTACGAGAACAGAAACCTAAGATAAACAGAGTGGTGAAAGTTTGAAATAAATCATATCAGTAATAATTAAGAGAATAATGAATGTTTGAAATATGCGATCACTAAATTTTGTGCGAATCTCAAATAGGCAATTTGGTCTGTGGATTGTGACGAAGACATTGACAACTCTTCCATTTATCATGTACAGAATTATCATTAATTTCTGTTTTTCTCCCAAGTTCTTTCTTCCTTTGGGCACTACTCAAAATATTTTATGCATAGCATATTATTTTTGAAAAATTGAAATTTTAGTCATTTTATTTGTTGGACCAAATAAGAAAGTTGTCTGCCATTACATCACAGGGACCTCAACTCAGCCCATGGGGATTACAACTTTCAAAAATTCATAACTATATCATTTTTTTGTTCCAATTTCTTTAGAACTTTCACCAGGCTGCTTCTATGAATATTCTGCTTTCTTCTAGTAGTTTGCTATAAAAGTTGGATTTCTCTTTAAACAAAATTTATCCACACAAGGAGCAAATAATACAGGGTCCATTGCTCAAACCTCAGTATACTACTCAAGAAATTGCTTTACACTAAATTTATGATAGAATGGTTATGTGACATTTTGTGATTAAGTGATTTTAAATAGACAATAGCAACTGTGGTATGTGGTATGACCTACACGTAGCCAATGGGATTTAGTAGGCTTGATGAGATAATACAAATGATGTTGACTGTTCCCTCTTGGATCATGTTTATTGAAATGATATCATCCATGACCTTAGCCAGTCACATCATCCCAGCTACAATACAAAATAAGAGAAAGAGAGGGGGTGGGAGTGGGGGCTGGGGAGCAACCGATGTGTACTTCAACTGAATTGAAGGTCATTCATGCAGTAAATATGTAGCTAATAATAATGTGGTCTGATTGAGCAATAATGAATGAGCTGCGTGGGTGTTTGTGTGTGTATTTCATAAGAATCAATGATGACCAAATTTATATTTCCTGTATCGGTACTCTATCTATCCTTGCATGCTGAATAGGATATCCCTTAAATTCAAGGATTGATGATGTAATTTAGAGCTTTAAACAAAAAATTGACCTCAATGATCTGTAAAGGATGTAAGGCAATTGGATGATAGCTCGTAAATTATTTAACTAAACTAAGCAATAGTGACATGAAGAACTACTCAACATAGAGGAAACACCCTCATATTTGACAATAAGCATATTTTTGTTGATCATTTGATTTGAGTACTTGAAAAATTTGCAGTGTAGGTTGTTAAAATTTAAAATTACAAAGATGTACATATATATTACATTAAAACAGGTCAAGAGATATCCCATTAGATCATATGTTTGACTGACAGTATAAAGTAATGTCACAAAAATTGTCAACTTCAATAGCTAGTCTTTGAACAACCTACTTTGTGTGACATGTAAACCAATGTGGCTATTTTCCTCTTCAACTGTGACCATTTTTGTAATCCACAAAAATGTCCCAAATCTTTTGAATCTTTTATCAGGTTAAGGAGTGGTGTGATGGACTGTAGGAAGATGAAGGACAGTGGTGTCAAACTCGGGCTAGGAACAGGTAAGGTCAAAGGTCGTTTTCTTAAAGGCATTGTTTAACAATGTTAAATCTGAGATGCACAGCCCTACATGTTATCAGTGTCTATGATGTGGTGTAATATTGAAGACCTAACAAAATTGCGCTTCAAAATGATCAAGAAGTGCCTCAAAAAAGTAAAAATCTTTGAGTGACCAGTTTTACCATACTAATTTTCCCCAATAGACTGTTGTGTTATGAAAACCATTAGGAAAACGCAAAATTTGGTTTTGATTTCCAATCATTAATATCTTGATAATCAGACAGGCGATCGGCTTGTAAAAGTCATGGGGTTCCTGACTGACCTAAAGGTTTATAATTATCATTGCAGCATGAGCTAAATCCAGGATTTGTTTCAGAATCTGAGACAAAGTTACCGGATCCCTTTAACATAGAATCACCTAGTGTAAAAAAGAAACATGCAAACATTCCCGACTCACTCTTCTGCTGACTGACAGCTATTGGCTTTCATTGGATTATTTCCAGTAATTTATTACTGTGTATAAAATCTTTGTAAAAACACAGTTTATCAGTGATCCGATATCATTAGATCTGTAAAACTTTATAGAGGTTCTAATTTGATCATGAGGTGTGCCTTTGAAATTGAACGCCATTGTTCTACCGGTATGCCTAATATAATCCCTTTTTTTCTTATGTAGATGTGTCTGGTGGTTATAATCCGTCCATGTTTGGAGCCATACGAGATGCTGTCACCGCAACCAACGTGCAGAGTATACAACATCTACCAGAGCATCCATATAGACACCTTGATTTTAAAGAAATCTTCCAGTTAGCAACATTAGGTGGTAGCGAAGGTACGGTCTTCATGTATTACCGATGTAACATCTTTCTTAGTAATATACACAGTTAGACCTGTATGTAATGATCTCTCCCGGTGATAAATAATTGGGTCTTTGTCGTTACAGTTTACTTACAGGAGAGGTGGAGGGGGGGGGGGGGGGGGTCGGAGAAGGATTCTAAGCAAGCTTCTTAAAACATTAACCAGTTGGATTTCTAGTTTGAAAAAAAAAACAAATCATTGTTACTGTATTTCAGAGTCGAGTGGTCATTGTTAATGAAGTCTTCATATTTCTGCCCCAGTTATAGAGCAATAAGCATGTGAGTTTTATATCAATTTTTGTTCTTTTTCTTCATGTTTTATTTAGTTCTTGGGATAGAGGACACAGTTGGTAACTTTGAAGTGGGCAAGGAATTTGATGCATTACTGGTTACCATGGATACGGAAGACTCACCGTTTGAAATCTTTGAAAATGCTGCATACGAAGATTCACTTGAGGTGAGTTTGAAATCTGTGGTAAATTTTCAAGATGCAATGTAAATATAGATAAAAGGTTTGTGAATTTTGAGTTTGTCAGTTTGCGTATCAATTTCATCCTATATATTTTTTTGCGGGAAATATTAAGATATAGCACTGAGATGCACAATGACATGAACAAAGTCAAGAGAAGAGACAGTAGTAGTAGTATTTTTTTTTGTCTTTCTAATTTTAGATTTGTGTACAGTCTATCTCAGATTTTAGAGGTCATAATCATTGTGGAGCAAAAAAAGATTTTTTTTAAATGACAGGTGACATAAAAATATTAAATAACTCAAAACACCTTATGATTTCTTAATTTTTATTTTCTGATAAGAATCTCTAATGGTGACATTTTCTTTCTGGTTTTGATTGTTTGTGCAGGACGTGGTTCAAAAGTTCTTCTTCCGAGGTAAGATCAATAAAAGTACATTTTCAGGGCAGTGGCATAGCTTGAGTACAACCATGGAGTGGGGGGGGGGGGGGGGGGGGGGGGCACAAGTGTTACTGCGTGGATGGCATACAAATTTTCATGGCCACCGATTATAAAGGGAAAGGGTATTGTTGAAGGCCCTATCATCTTCTTTTCACATTTACTTTCCCTTTCTATTTTGTTGTTGTCTATCTTTCTCTTTCTCTTTACATTCTCCTCCCCCCCCCCCTCGATTCTATGGGGTTATATGCCCCAGGGCCACACCAGTAGTTATGCCACTGTTATTGCTGTGATCTTATAGTGGATTAAGGTAATGAGTGAAAAACCTCTAAATCGTTTTGACAGGGGAATGGCTGATATTATTACTTTTTATAAGATGATGACGTAGATCCTAATCAAATGATTAGTTGAAAGCGTACACGTGACCAGGCATTTATTTTGCCTAACACGTAATTTGGGTAATGACCGGTCATTACCCCAATGGTAATGACCGGTCCTTATCCAAATCATGTTATAAAACATCATTTTATAAAACAAATCAAACATCATCATATAAAACAAATAAAAGATCATCATATAAAACAAATAAATAATACACATCATTTTGTTCGGGCATTAGTAAAATTACCCACACTCTGTACCTTCGAAACAGTCCAAAAACCCTTGGCTATTGCCTGGGGTGTGTTAGCCTGTTCCAAAGGTACCTTGTGTGGGTAATTCTTACTAATGCCCTCACTGCTGTGTATTATTTGTATACTCGTTCATGCTAGTGGTAGCCTAATTGTACAATAGAGCACTGTCTGCATTAGTGTGGATCAAATATTCACTTATGGCAATTCAATAGAGTGCCCTCTACTGTTCGGTTCTCTGTAGTTTTATAAAAGGAGTTACATTCAAGTGACATACCAGATGATATATCAAATAGGATTTAGTTTGCAATGTATAGAATAAACCTTAAACCTTAATATGATATAAATCAGATTAGTTTCATTAATAAGAAGGTATAACAGCTTAGCAAGACAAAGATAGATTCAGTGCTATCAATGATATTGTGATTATTATTGCAAAAAGCTGACTCTTTTTTTTTCTTCTTCTTATTTTCATTCTTATCCCTAGGGGATGATAGAAATATCGAGGAGGTCTACGTGTGTGGAAGGAAAGTCAAGCCATTCAAGGATGAGGAGACAAAACAACAACAACAACAATAGTCAGCTTAATCGTGCTTTGGGAAGAGAGCAAGAGGATACGATTTGAATATCTTTCTGTTTCAAGTTTTTCCTCTTTATAAGATAAAGCAGGAGAAGAAGAATCTTTGGTAGACAGTTTGATTTGTCTCGTATTGTATGTGTTGAGAGATGAGATCATATGTTGATAGTCAGAAGGATGTTAACTCTGTGTTATAACATATGGAGCTAATACCCTTCTAACTCTGAGCACAGATTACAATGCCATTGTCAAATTGACTGTAAATCATGGCATTTAATCTACTGGGCAAGATATTTATTTCAAATTCAATTATATATCCTTCTTTAATTGCCTTTTAACAGAAAGAGGAGAAATTAATATATATATATATATATATATATCTATGAACAAATCATGCGCACTGATTGTACTATTGTACTATCAACATTTTGATTTTGATTCGGAGAGACCCAAATTTGACCCAAAAACGACCTTTCACATGAGTGACCAATACCTGCCCTAGGTTTCTCTTATTTTCAGTCATGTTTTGTTCACAATTTTGTAGATTATTTTCTTTATTAGTGAATAATTAAAGAATGTGCAGCGTGTTTTCGAAAATGTTTAACTTATAATGAATGTGTTTCACCTGTGTGCTTTGGGATTATTTTACTTGAGTTATTTTAGTTATCTCTTTGATTTTGTTGCAATCACCCATATCACTATAAAATACAATGTCCTATTTATAGCAATCAAACCAAACACACACCAGTATTCTAACAGTGTCCTCAAGGAAACTTTGCTGCATTTGATAGCGTATGGATGCCCTCACTCATAGGGTAGTATTTGATGTAGATACTGAAAATGTGTGCTTTAAGAAGTCATTGTAAAACCTCAGGCAATTCTTACATTATCATTGTGCATTGAGCCTTGTCTAGTGCTCTTTTCTTGATGTGGGTTTTATGAATTTAGGGTGACTTAGGTTTCTTTTTTTTCTTTTTTAAAATTCAAAGTAATATTTGTTATGATTCATATATACCTCTTATTATCTGTAGCAAGCCAGAAGGACAGACCATGTATGCGGAGTCATGATATGAGTTAACACCCTTCTGGCACTGAACAGATGATATTTAGATCCTTTTTGAAAATTTGTCAATCCGTCGGTCAATTGAACCTGGTGTCACCGAAGCCACTGGCCCGTCTCTGTGACTAAGGCATTGGTGTCTAAGCCAGTGACCCAAGTTCAATTACAGAGGGAGACACATTTTCAACCTATGCAAAAAAATTCAAAAAGGGAGGACAGCAATTTTGTAGATGCCAAACTAATGTAAGAGTGCCATCTCTCGTCCGATTTGAAATTTATAAGTTATAGAAAAAATGAAAAAAGAAAAATCACTGGCAGTAACCCTGGGAAACGACAGATTTTTAACCACTTCTCCTGCTTTGAATTTCCGCTTTCTTGTTCTTGTTTTGTTTGGACAACAATAGGAATTGATAGAATCATTGTATTATAGCATTCTGATCGACTTGACATGAAGAACGTTAGATGGAGCCACAGTAGTGAGTTCAAATTTAAAGTTTTAGAGACACATCTATTGACAGATCCTGCAGGTCATCCTATGTTTACAATCCTTGGCAAGATATGAAGACTGAAGGCAAGCAAAGCACAGCCCTTTTGATTTTCAAATTGCAAATTTCTCTTCATGAGGTTTCTTTCCCAGGGCCATGCATTATGCTGTAGGGTGATTTTCTTTGTCACAATAAAAACACTTCACTTCCTCACTCTTCTTCATGCTGGGAAGGTTTTTGTCTTTGTTTGTGTTTCTCCAGCTTTGGCAGATCCTCCATTATTACCATAGATGGGGTTGTTTACTGATAAAGCTTACCACATCTTCGAATAAGAGGGGCTCATCCCGATTCTGAAGTACACCATCCTCAAAGCTCCTCCATCTATCTTGCAGTCTGAACAGCAGCTTTGATATGCGTAGTCAATCACCTGTTGAAGGTTTAGGTCCTTAGCCATATCGCCTAGCTCAGTCACAAACAATGAAAAGACTTAGCATACCGGTACCCTCCGGATCCTCACATCTAATGTTTGGCCATGCCATTGCCTTGTTGATCATGGAGTCAAACTTGCTTTCTGGGAGCATAGTTGCTTTGTTGAATGCTGCCTTGGCATCACCTTCATACATGCAACTTCTCACCATCTCATTCGCCTTTCCCCTGGTGTATCGTTCCAAGTAATGTAGCTTGTCAGAGTTGTCTGATATCTTAGACTCTACTACATACTGAAAGGCCCTCTTAAAGGCGTGGTAGTGCAGCGGATTCCTGTCAAAAGGCTGAATGTTCCTTTGAGGTAAAGCGACTTCATGTGGCATTCTAACAGCATGTATGTAAGTTTGGTTTGTTGTCGTTGCAGCTTTACCCAGTTAACATCAATACGAGGGTTAGTTCCACACTCGTACGTCTTGCACAAGTTCTTGGTTCTTGCTTTCTTGTGTTGATTTTTCTTTTTAATAATCTACATTCTTGACTTTACTGAATTATCACACTGTTGTAATGCTGCTGCTTGGGCTGTAGCTGTAGCTAATTCTGTCTGAACAGCAAGTTGCTCCTTCTGATTAATTCCTGCTCTTCTTTCCTGTTTAGACTCTCTAATTTTGCCAGCAATTCTACTGTTTTCATGGCTGTTTCCATGAAGAATTTCCTGGAATCCAATGTTCTGTGATTTACTTGATGCTTGAAATACGCTGACTCAGACCTGCCAACCAGTTCGATTTAGTCGTATTTAGTACGATTTTTAGAAGCAAATAGGACAGTATGATTTTCCTTAATAAAATATGATTTTCAACAAAAAAAAAGAAGATTTTTTTTAAATTAATATTTTGTGTGTGCGTCCGCCATTTTCAATGGCAAAATGTCCATTCTGTCCTGTAAAGTATCCTACAAGCATCTCACATCCGCAATTTGGGGATGTTTATTGGTTCATCGAACACACCAGTCGTGACGAAATAATGCATATTTAACCAATGATAAATAAAAAAAATTCTTCCTGTAGATAGTACTTTTGTCAGTAAAATACAACTTTTGACACTAAAGAATACAGTTTTTGAACTCCAGAGGTTGGCAGGTCTGCGCTGTCATCTATATCATCTGCTTCGACCCTCTCCATCGCTAACAGTTTACCTGCGTTCACAATGAAGAGGAGTCAAATAATTGGTCACCTTCCATCCATGGATCTGGATTATGAAGTAATGGGTCGATATGAATTGCTGAATTTTGTAAATACCCTTCCATGTATGGTTGAAATCAAAGAGGCTTAAACATATTCTGTCTGAAACTCTGCTGCTAAACAGCTTATGATCATTTGATTCAGCACCAAAGCAAGCCGTTACTACTTCTTCAAGACTCGAGTCCTGCCCTCGTAATTTTTTCCTTTATTCTATAACTTATTAATTTCAAATCAGACAAGAGATGGCGCTCTTACATTAGTTTGGCATCTACAAATATGGTACTTTGATTTAAGCTACACAACCACTATACTCTCATTTGCTATTGCATAATGTACATGTACCATGTTGAAATGATCTTATTTCACATATTTATATTTGAGGCAGGATCAGTATATGACACACTTACGGTATTTTCAGTCCAGTTTCACTCCGCGTTCAAAGAGGGCTAGAGACTAATTTGAAAATTTGATAATGTTTGTTACTTTAAAATCAAATGGCATCCAATAAGAGAAACTATACTGGTAACTCTTTAGTGACTCGGAGACACAAGTCATGTCGGGGGAAAAAATTCCTCCATGACCACAAAACCTGGTCAATGTTTGTATAAATGTAGGCTATTCACCTGTTCTGGACCTTAACGTATAAAATTTTATTTGGCTCATGTTATGTTAGAGAAGCAAACATTAAGTTAGTATGTTGAATTTACCACCTGTGACATTCATGAAGATGTTTACCTGTACTAATGATTTGTACAGCATTCTCTGTGTGTATGATCGATGTGAGTTATTTTTGTGCAGCTTTTGTACAATATGCTAAAATTATGCTTGTTATGAAAGAGATATTTCTATATTTGCTAGCTTTATAAATTATGTAGAGAGGTTACTAACCACATATATTTTTCATTTTTGTCTTGTATGATCTAATACCTGTATATTATATCCACTGATATAGCTTATCTTGCCTTGCTTACCAGGTATAGTTTGATTTGAAATGGTTTGATTTGAAAACGTTCGATTTGAAAACCACAAAGCAGCTCAACAGTTGAATTGAGTGGAATTTACATTATACAAAATTCAAGTAAATGCAATACAAAGTAATTATGATACAATTTGACATTAAGACTTATACATAACTTATTGTGATATTTCTACCTCCAAGCATGGAGTATAATTGTTAATTGTGGCTCATGACTACTTATAGCTTGTTAGATTTTATATACACATGGATATTTAAAAGGAATTTTTTTAGAAATATAAATTACAAAGAAGTGATAAAAAGCTTTTTTGGGGGGAGGGGAATAAGACATGAAATTAAAATTGATTCAAATTGGAATTGTTTTGGGAAATTATGAGCTTAATTCCATGATTAGCCTCAGGAATATGAGTTAACAAAAACAAAAATCAGTTTAAGTGATAGCAATATACATGATTTTTTTAGAATGATGTATAAATCTTTCTTCTATCTACCATATCATAGGTCAGTCTATGTAAGCAGCTATTATGCCAAGAATAAGGAGATTACATTCCAAATGGCTCAGTCAGTTTCTGTTTATTTCACATTTTACAGTATTCTATAAAGAGAATAAAGATCATTATTCAAATAACATTTGTGTGAATAGAACATCAATATATCAAATTAATTTTGCTTGTGACTATGTTAAAGGTTAGGCTAAAGGCAAAAGGATGTAACATAATATATTTATAAATTCTTTTGCAGTTGTAGCTATAATTGAATATGATTATGTAAGTCAATTAAATTGAAATTTATTCTAAGAAATAATTATGGGATACTAGCATAAAATTGTAGCAACAATTAGTGAATGATGCAAGATGAAGTAATGATTGATGAAATGGGCTTGTAACATTACCAAATATGACCTAAAATTGTGCATGTCTAAGTTCTAAGTATAATGCGACAACTTTACCAATTTAGTATAATTTCTTTTCTCATATCCTGTAGCCACCTTTGCAATAAGGGGCAAGTTTGAGGGCCAGAAATTTCTTTGGATTTCATATTTGAATTTTTTCCAAGGATGAAATATCGATATATAATCAGTCACCTAAGGCATATTATAAATATCAGGATTTTGCTGTACAAGATGTAGAGATTAAGTATTTAATGCCTAATAAAATCTTCAAATCACTCTTTTTCGTTGTTAAGATTTAAAATCACAAAACCTGTCAAAGTAGAATCTGAATTCTTAACATATATTTACATGTACTACTTTACTTTCGTGATTCATACGTTTTTAGTGTTTGTGCGGCAGTTTACAACTACAGTGTGAGTAAAAAAAAAGTTTACACCTAGAAAATTGCTAATTATTTTAAAAATCATCTGTGAACAGTAAATTATTATACATCCTATGAAAGAGTGTTTTATCCCGATTCATTTAGTAACATTTTTGTGTGGTATGTGTTCACGCTTGGATGAACAGGAGGCATTGTATGCGAGAGTGCAAAAATCGACTTGCGCCAAAGTTGCTTATGTGATGTTTGAATAAAACAATTGCGATATGGGTATTATTTTGGTCATTACAGATCAACATAACATCCCGAACAAAATTAATCATGCCACACATATCAAAAATCGAATATAAAATATCAACAAACATTAGTGTGTGTGCGTGTGACTTTGCTTCTGCAAAAAACATATGCAATGAATTTCATTTGATACATTCAATTCATTCTCTCACTCCGCTGATCCCAACATAATACATACTGTAGGCATCACTTTGGCGCAAGTCGATTTTTGCACTTTCACAAACAATGCCTCCTGTTCATCCAAGTGTGAACACATACCACACAAAAGTGATACCAAACGATTTGGAATAAAACGCTCTTTCATAAGATGTATAATAATTTACTGTTCATAGATGATTTTTAAAATAATTAGCAATTTTCTAGGTGTAAACTTTTTTTGACTCACACGGTACATGTACTTGTATTCTGAAAACTTTGTCTGTGTAATAATCATAATTGTTGAACTATGCTCTTTAATTTTGTAATACTTACCCATAAAATATGTATGGATTGATTTATTGTTGTGTGAAAGTGAAAGAGAGACCTATACGATATAAAATGCTATTCACATATTTATTTGAGAATCATAACATTTTACAGAGTGCTGCTGTTTAATTACAACATTCATATTTTTTTTCCTTCAAATTTCTGGTTTGTGAGGTATATAGGCCCATGTATTTTTTTTTTGCTATTTGAAATTAAAATGCATTAAATGCACAATTTCCGATAAATCTGCATATTCTCATGTACTTTGTGTTCGTATTAGTGCTTGAGAAGTGTTTTTCCCCTTTTTATAATGTAAATACGTGTATAACGTAATTCCACTTTGAGAGGCGGTCCCATGCAAACTGGTTGAAGAATTCCATTTGTCTACTCTGAAGTATCTGTATATTTTTAAGAGAGATTCCACCAAGTTACAGTCTATGCAGCGGCAGTGCATGCTTTCTCTTCCGACACATGACAGTGTCAGAAAAGAAAGTTCATCTCTTTTATTGTGAAGTTATCTCTTTTATTGTGAAGTTATCTTTGTCGGTTGTCTTTGCCGAGAAAGAAATATACTCTGTGTTCTGAATTTGCATCATTTCATGTCATGTCAAATGAGTATCATACTCATAGTATAACTTAAAAATGCCTTTCTCGAAGAAAATATTCATTATTTCATGTCGGTCATTTTGGGGATTGTGATCTCGGCATCAAGCTCAAAGCCATAAAACAAGATGGCGGATATCAGTCCGTATGTAGACCCAAAGAAAAGTGTCCAACAATTATTATGGCATCCTGTTTTGGTTAGTTTTACTTGGCATCCCTGCGCTTACGAACAACTTTATGAACCTCGTAAAATATTGCCGTACCTATGCTCTGCACAACATTAATACTTGAAGCGCCGTTTTACAGGGAAAATCCACCTGTGCAAGTGTGCTCAGCTAGGTAATTACACTGATTTCATGAGCTCTAGCACAAAGTACTGACGGTATTAAGCGGAAATCAATTTTAAGAGCAGCCAACATGCTTTCCTCCACATCAGATTATGGTTTGATTATTTCCTCTCAACAAAATTACTTCATGAAGATAGAAGAGGCATGGAGGTGAATTGACGAGAATCTATTTTTTTTTTCTCTCACCAGTGAGGGTGTGAAACGAACAAAGTTGAGCGCACTGCGTGGTAGTGCGGAATATTTAAATGGCACACAACGCGCACTTCCGCAGCGGAATTCTCGTCAATTCGCCAACACTAATTAGGGCCCAGTTTCAGTCGTTGCTAGCCCATTCACTGTCAGTAATCATCATTATCGTCGTTTTGCAGATAATTGTGTCGTTACCCCGTCACAAACCACCTGCCTCGCCTGACGCCCGGGGCCGACCTGTGCGACTCGACCGGCCAAACATGCACAGTGCAAAGACCCGCTGACTTTATCTTCTCTCTTTCCACTTTTCCACTCCTTTTGATTTATTTCTGTCTGAAATCCGTCTACCGCAGATGGCAAGCCAAATCGTCCACTCAGTTTTGAAATCGTTCCGTGTCACTTTTATATGATTGAAGTAATAATGCGTGTCTAGTACTGTCCCATAACGTCGGCTGGTGTGGAGGGGGGGGGGGGGGGGAGAAAATGAGTGTGTCACCTTAACACGGGGGTCCTTCTCTATTTGTCCAATATTCTCTTTTGGTGTAGCCCAGTTTTGTGAATTATTGTTTCAGCAAATTTTATCTGTCAGAATGAAAATCGGTGGGATGCAAACGACTTTATGCTCGGAATTCAAAAGTAAATTTCCTCTACAGCCACTCACTTAGTAGATACTTTTGATGATGCCCTAAGTAAGCGTGTGCCCCGCACACGTGCCTTGAGCAGCATGGGCACTCTTTTTGCCGAGCACAGTAATACAGCAAACAGGTTAAGAAGTGAGGGCGTGATGATTGTGAGGATGTTGTCAAGACTAGAGTGAGCCATGGAGGGGGCACTGGAAATGTTAGGTGGATAAAATGACTAAGGGGATGGGGTTGTAACGTCTCCTTTCCTCTCTTTCTCTTATTGACCTTTGTCCCCCCCCCCCATCTCCCTTTTTTCGTTTTCGCTATTCGATCTGGAGGAGCACCAGCATGTCCCCCCCCCCCCCCCCGTCCCAACCCAGTAGCTTCTCCAATGCAGTGCATTGCTGCAGAGGCTTGTCCAGATAACTGATAAAGAGAGGGGCGGAACCCTCTCCAGACGGGGGCTGAAAGTCTCTGGGCAGGTCTGAATGCGTACACATGCTGTAAATTGTATTGATTTCTCTCTCCCCCCCCCCCCCCCATGGGCGTTCAAAGAGGGGAAGGTGGCGTGCTCCGGCCCTGCTCTTAGTTGGATACGCCTCTGTGATGTCGGCGTTTATCAGTGGAAGTGATATTGATGAGCTACATTTGCAAGTCAAATATATAAAAGTTGACTTATAGCAGAGAAAATACATTCAGAAGAAGGAGAAGAAGAAGAATTAAAAAAAAAAAATCTTCAATTGTTTTTCTTGTGAATCACTGAATGGTCAATATTTTTGGCAAAATCTTTAAAACATTATAGCAAAGCAAAAACAAAAACAAAACAAATACTCAAAGTCCGTTTTAAAAAAATCATGGCTTTATTTTAGTGTAAAGATCAGACAAAGGTACGAAACATAATTATTTGTGCAAATTTAACAAAAACCTTTACGTTCACAAACGTATTATAAAGTTTGAAACTAGAGTTAAATTTCAAGAACAAAGAATATTTTTCCTCACCATTCGTTTGTATAAACGACTGCACGCTGAGGACGCTGAGGGAACATAATCACAAATTCACGATTATTTTCTACGAATTTCGTCTTTTTGTGATATGTACCATGCTATATATACAGATATCCTTTTTATGGGGCTTTCATGCTGTAGATGGGACGAACTGATACGCTCCGAAGTGAAATTTATTTTGAGTAAGCTCATAAATAGGTAAAACAACCTCCACAAATAATGATTTAAATGTGAGTTTTAAAAAAAATTTACTTCAAAGAGGTTTTCTCCCTGTGCAAATTAATATTAATATTTTTTCAGTTGTTATTCAATTATTGGTCAAATCAACAATTTTCACACATCAAGAAAGACTGCAGCTTGAAAGCGAGTTGTGTAAATGATGTTTATACATTCTAGATCATTCTCTATGAAACCCGACGATGTTTTGATTAACACAAATCCTCAAATTACTCTTTTGTGACACGAGAAATGTGACTGCAGCTTGAAAACCAAGTTAAGTGCAAATCAACGACTCAACAAAGCATGTTTTGGCGGTTTTCTCTTCTCTCCTTTTCTTTTTTCTTTTCATAAAAATGAATGATGTGCCGGGTGAGACAAATCTATAGAATCCATAAGAATGCTAATTGTCATTTACGAATCAGTGCGCGCGGTGCGTTTTAAGAACGGACGTGTGAAGTGGGGCAATTTGTGCATTTAGGTAGAAATATCATTATTCTGGATCCCGTCGACTTTCGCGCCAATTTTATCGAACGGTAACTCCTTCTTGGGTATAATCTAGGCGAGGGGCAGATGACATGAGGAGTGGCCAGCCCTGAGTAATCGTTTACACTTAAGTCAGTGCACTTTACACTTTCTTCTTTCCTGGGAGACATTTCTTTTAATGTCAACAGCTTCATGGGTTCAAACATTCATCATGATTTTTATCTGATGATTCGATGTTTTCTTGTCTCCTATTATTTTGTTTGATTTGTTGACGGTAACAGCTGCCTTATTGATGTTTATAATGACTCCAGTTACCATTTTTGTTTATTGCATAATAACATGATATTTAATTTTCTTCTTATCTTTTTCCTTAACAAAATATAAAATATATTGGACAACCGGACTGAAACAATGACAATGAGGGATTAAAGGATATATTTATGATAATGCATGACTTTTTAAGATATTGAATATTCAAATATCAACTCGTAATCAAAATAAAATCTAATGTCCATTAATAACATTAGATTCGACCGGTCATCATAATTCATTATATCTATTCATATATTGTAGATCTATATAAATATCTTTAGAGATAGTATTTTGACATGGACACAAGTGACACTGGTGAACTGCCAACATAATAGTAAAGAATGTACACAATGACACACGCACCCACACTGAAACACATACGCACACACGCACCAAATTGCATACCTGTTGCATACGCAGACTGCACTCGCACACGCACACGCGCACATAAATTATAAATTAAGTTTCTTGTTTTTCTTATGTTGGCAATACAACTTTTTTTAAAAATTCTTAACGTGTTTGATTGAAGCTCTAATGAGGAAAGGGTATGAATAATTCAGTTTACTGTATATATATACGAATCTGAGAGAGTGGGGGATCCAGCGTATAGGGTGCAGCCGGCTAGTTGTCCCTACTTCTTTTTGGAGAAGATTTTGCCCCCAGTTTATTGAAGTCAGAATGTATCAGGCCCTGAGTGGCCTCTTCCAAAGTGTGTGTGTGTGTGTGGGGGGGGGGGTTAAAGTATTTATGACCAGGCAAAGATCAGGCTTCTTACGGTCAGATGAGTTGATACCTTAAACAATCTCTTAATGTAAAACCAACAAACCCATAGAATTTAATGCCAATCATGTCTGACTTTTTCACATTTCGCAGTAAATCCATTTACGCCTAAGCCTTCTTAACACTGAGAAACTAATATTTTTTTAAATTCTAAACTATTCATCATGTCAATTCACTAAAGCATATCGGCCTCCATGTCGGCCTCCATGTCTATGTTAATGATATGCATAATAGGGCCTGTACCCACCATTCCTTTGATATGCGTTCCAATGTAAGTTTTCAGTTTCCAGGATGGGTCGCCATTAAGTATGATTTCTACAATTTAACCATTCAAGATAAAGCATCTTTCTTTCTTTCTTTCCATTTCTCTTCAACTTCATTTTTTGTTCAAGTTGGGGGGGGGGGGGTTGCTCGAACCCTCGAGCCTCGCCGTTCCGCGGGCCCTGTGTATACTCTACATAAATACTACTGATTCATGGGGGGGGGGGGGGCTTAGGCCGGTACTTGTACAGGTTTAAAAACAGACTTCATGTTAGTCCATTGATAAATGGAACGCAAGTGATTCCAACCCTGATAAAAATCAACAGAGCGATAAATAAAACAAAACATCTTGTCCATGCGAAATTCATTTCTCTCTCTCTCTCTCTTTTTCTTCATTTTATGACTTAATTTATTTTAATTAATCATTTTGTATAACAGAAATGTCGTAAATCGTCCAGAATAAAGGGGGTGACACTTGACGCTCGATGAAGTCCATGATAAAACTACATTAGAATTAACTTAGTCTGTCTTCATAAATACAGGTCTTATTGATTTGTCTGCAACTCTGCAATAAGCAATGTTGTCATGAACAAATTAATAACTTTAACAAAGAGTATCGGTTCAAAAGGTCACCTAACCAACGTGACATTCTCATTGATCTATTTTTTCTCGCTTCATATCGTTTATTTAATTTCAGTATATATTTTGTATATCAATTATTGTTCTAGAGTTATTATCGAACGTTTTTTTCCCAGCAAACTTCACTTGATTATAAATTGAGTCAATTTCTAATTCTTTGTTCGACATAATATATTGTATAAATTGTCAAACTGAATAGAGATTTGACAGTGTGTCACTCTCTTAATTAATTAAAACGGATGCGACACATCAGAAAGTGCATTTTTATTAATAAGTTGAAAATATTATGTTGATCCTATGTATTTTTTGCAAACCATTGATTATAACATCCAAACTTGTACTTTCTCTTATTTACGACCTAGTTTGACCTCTGTTTATACCGGTCAATCTATTATCATATATTTGGCGAGACTTCACACCCGTACACCGAAAACGTGTGAAAATCTGTTGTGTGCATGATCTCTACTGCGCTCTCAGATCTCGGGAAACCACATTCTCTTGAATATGGAGGAATTAATGCTGATATAAGACCAGCAGGTGTTTCGTGTCACTTCCCAACACAACACTAATTCCAATCATCCAAAAGTACATCTCTCACATTCAAACAAGAAAAGCTCAAATTTGCATAACCAGTATCATAATTATAAATGCCACTTAATGAAGAGAAGAGTATTATTTGAATAGTCATTTGAACTTTATCGCTTTACAGATAAAAAGCCCACCTAGAAATTGTCTGAACTCGAAATTTCAATGACCTGTACAAAGTGTTAGCTTAGACTTCCGCTATGGAATACTTATGAAAACGCCGACACTAAGTTAATTAAAAATGGACCTGGTCCTCAAAGTGTTGATATAGAATCACATGTAATCGGATAGTACTCTAAAAGTTGACCTGATGAGCTGAACCTGTTAGAATATATTCGTTATTACAAATGTACTTTGTAAATAACAGTATGAATATGATATCGTTATGTTATATATTGATATGGTGTGATGTTTTTTTTTCTTCTTCTATCTACGTATTATCATTTGTTCATCATGCATCGGATGCAATGAAAAGATATTGCATCGTGGTAATTTTGTCCGACTACCAACATAATTAATTGAAACTGTAATGCTTAAACTTTAAGTATCGATTATTATTATGAAAGTGCACGTTGTAATTTTTTGTTTTATTCGTTTTTTTTTTTTTTACTTCTTTATTGTAATTTTGTATAAGTTATACATTTAAAAAAATCTAGATCCATACATATATTCGGCCAGTGACAACTGTGACATTTCGTACTTTACAAACCCTTGTAATTTTGCAAAGCACTTAGTTGGGTCATTTTTTCCAAAAAAGTAATATACATGCATTATGTTAACTGATCAGGATATTTTAATGCGATTAATAATGTCAAAAGGCGAGTAGTTACAGTCACATCTGAGTGCGTGCCTCTCACGAATTTTACAAAACCGGGTTCTATCAGTTAATAAACAAATATTGTAAATAGCAACAGATTTGGTGAAGCTCATAAAATAGCTTTACGGTATATGCAGCCATTTATTGTTTCAAAATGAGATAGATAGAAATACTGTCAGGGAACAAGAGGAAAAACGGAGAGAGGAAATGGGGGAGAGAGTAAACTAGCTCGATTTGAAAAGCTCTTAATTGACAAAGTCCGCCACTTTTTGCATCTGGTCATTACGCTCATTAAGTGCCATCATCGTAATTGTAATCCATTTTATAGCAGAGAATGTTTAATTACAAAGTTTCGATCTGCAAAAAAATGTTCAGAACATTCTCCAGCGATCAATATCAGTGCCCCAGGGGTCTAAAGTATGTCAGTGATTTATAATACTTATTCCATCGGCAGAACAGTATGTGGGGTGGTCATTATACATTAATAATCTAAATTATCGAGATTACGTAATGCAAATTGAGTAAATGCAGCATAGACATTATGAAAATTAAAAAAAGTGTAATTCAATGCTTGAAGTGCGGAGTACTATACGAGACAGACATTTTGTCGTGAATTTATTGGGGCAAAATACAAACTTAATTGGAGAGATATTATCACCCATTGGTCATTGAAGTTTAGTCATTAAGATCCCCACGATTTGTATGTATACACATTGGTAACATTAAACAGATAGTAATCTTATAAGGGATAAAATACTGTGTGTCAAATAAAATGCTCATGATGGAAAATATTAGTCAATTATAGATATCTTAACAAAGCAAAACAAGTATTTAACCGCGCAACTACATTATTCTCATTTTGGTCCATTGTAAATTCGCAGAAGCACATAGAAAATTATAACTCGACAATGAAAATAATAAATAAGAAAAATTAAATTCGGGATAAAATCTATTTTAAACAACTCTTTGAAAGAACTAAGGGAATTTTATTCCGCCAAAAATGTTAGCGTCTGCACGCTAACATCAATTTCCATGCGTGTTACTACGTTTAAATCAATGTACACGAATAACCCCTTCATAACAATGACAATCAATAACTTTAATTAGGGTTGAAAATAATTGATTTTTGCCAATGGTATGTTTGCAACATTTCCTGACTCTCTTTTTGAAGTAGTCTATAAATAGCAATGCTGCTAAAACAAATCCGCATCCCATTGTGCTCCGGGCATTATCATGTATATGAGTTTCATCTGTAAAAGATTTTGTTTTGATTCACGTTAATAACAAATTGATAACGTAAGTCTTTGTGAAAATGGAATGCAGCTCTTTTTCAAACAATAATTATTCTGGGGGCGAATTAAGTTTAACAAGGTTGTCATTGCGGTGGGAATTGCCCCTAAAATTATTTTCCACAATATGACTTGTGTCGTATCAAATTGGGCTCGAATCACGATCTCAATTTATTTTAATTTATTTAATTTTGGGAGGGATTTGTTAAAAGCGTTCCTTCAGTTGCCATTTACTATTTGTGTTTAATACAAAGAAGATGGTCGTCTCTTGAGCAGCAACACCTAAACAAATCGTGTTACATTTTATATCAATATCCCTGGTTGATTTTCAAATTTGTTTTCTAATGTAAAAACATTAGTCAGTGATAAGCCTCGTTATTCATTTACGTGATCGTAAGATGATTATTAAGATTGGCATGATCATACTTTTGAGGGTTATCAGCATATTTTATACACAATCGTTTGGTCATTGTTACGCCCTAGTCACAGGGAAACACCAATCCCAAACCAACCAACACCTTGGACATCCGAGGAAAAGAAACGTTTTTTGTTTGTGTTAGATCCTTGGTCACTCTGGTTCGGTCTCGTTTGTGTGACTGGGAGCATTCCCTTTAGATTTTTGACACCTTAAACACAAGTTTTTCCATTATACTTATTGTTTTCCTCCACCCTTTTCACTATCCTCATCTGTCCCCAAATTCCATTTCGAATTCCGGCTCGAACACCCTCCGATAAAGACGCCGCTTCATCACAGCGTTATACTTCAATTGGCGCGATTTCAATTACATATTGCAGTCACCAAGCTATCATTATAATAAAATGAAATTGATCGATACTCCCAGGTCATCCCAATTTGACCGTCTGCGTGCGGGTGTGTTTAATTTTTAATCAGCACCTTCTTAGCAATTTCGCGCGAAGATTGTCGGTTTACTATCTTGCATCACAAACCCAACCTACATTCTGAATTAATTTTTCGAAGGATCTGCCGCCTACATCATTACATTATACTCCAATTGGTGTGATTTCAATTAGAGAAGATAATGTTCGCGCGCGATAACGAGACCATATTAGGATCGATAGCCCTACCGTCTGGTATTGATCTCCCATGCAATCCTATACACGGCCGGGTCATATTATATTCCTCGGATTGCATTTCAGGATAGATCTATATAGTATGAAGGTATTTGGATGATGTGATTTTGTCAGACCAGAAAAGTTGCGGTGGTCCAATAATTGAAATATACCCCCTCCCGTGATGACCATGTAATTCAGCGAATTCTTATGAAGGACTCTTTGAAATCTCGTCGAAATATTAAGGCAGCTCTCACGAATGTGAGTGTAAACACCACCTTGTTCCATTTGAGACATGGATAAATTCACTTTATGTGATAGATTTGGCTTTAATTTTGTAGGTTTTTTTTCAGTGAAGTTAAGATATTTTGTTGACTATGAGTGGTCTGAGACTTTTGCAGATAATTGTCCAGAATAAATTTTCTAGCTTCCCCGATGCCTGAGATATAAGCTATTTATCATAACTTTGTGAAGTCCCTTAAGGCTGTCTGATGGGCCCACTTTTGTTTATTTTGTATCAATGATTCTAAACTGTTCTTGTATGGTATCATACTTCTGTTTGCAGACGACTCTCAACCTAGATATACATACTCTCCAAATGATACAATATAAAATTCGTTCTATCAAGGAAAATGTTTTAAAAAACTAATGTAAAAAGTGTTAACAAAAATATGTCATTTAAGATGATTTAGAAAAAGCTTACAAGAAAATATTAATATTATACTAGATTTTGCATTTTCATATAAACTTTTTACCAACGAAATTATAATTTTCACTCAGACGGTAGGAATGACACGGCTCCTCGGAGAACTAACTGAAGCTGATTTATACATTTCTTCTAACTTGTATAACCAAATATTTAATCAAAGCTGAAGAAGAAAACATTTGATGTCATTTTTTATCTGAATGTACAACCATAAAAAAAAAATGGTATCAGCAAATGTTATTCTGAATATCCACAGAATGCATTCATTGAAAAGGAAGCTCTAGACTTCATCGAGGGTTTTGAGGAGTCAATGTTTCAATGTCTATTTATGTTTTGATTTCCTTTTATTATCACATTAGTTAATTCATGAGGGTAGTCATACTATCAAGCTTTGCTTACTTTGTCAGCACTCCTGTTTAATGTTTTCGATTAGTTACAGCCAGCCTTACTTTATTCTACATAATTATATTCGTTTGTCATGTGTAAATTTGAAATGTTTGTTTGTTATATATTTGTAAAAATCAAAAATCAAATCAAATCAAACAGAAATAAATAAATCAAATCAAATCAAATTAATGCTTTATATAGCATCTTATAGCATTTATCAACTTTTTTTTCGATGTAATAGTAATAATAATCTCAGTTAATAGTAGCTTGGTCATCTTTGTGTACTCAGACATTTATAATAAACCAATGAACCTTAATCGTCCTGTTGATCTGTTAGGAAGGGTGGAATATTGGTTTTAGCCAGACGCCTTAAGAAGCGATGTACATTACGGATGCTCTAGGAGGGAGGGGGGGGGGATGTCAACATCCCACACGCCAGCCCGCTGAGGGGCTCTCCTGGTGAACTTCAGCTCGTTTCCGCTAAGCCCAGGTAACTTGTACTTTCCCAGGTAGCCACCAGAAAATCAGAAGCCTCCTGAAAATAACAAAGTTAAATCATGCCCTTTTTTCCCGTCATCTCTCCGCTTCTTTTTCCATCTCCCCTTTTTCTCGCTACTCAAACATCTCGTCAAATGATGCCTCTCCCAGTGCCTAAAAATCATTACACCGCTAGTGATGTCGAGGGGATGTATACTAATTCAGGGAGAAGAGGATTTAGCAAGTAAAAGACAAGAGGTTGGAAACAGCCGAAGGGTGATCGCGCCGGTGGCTAGAGGTGAGTCGAACACCTGCCCCGTCCAAAGCGGCTCCTCAACACTAGTGTGCTCGGTGATTTCACACTCCCCTACAATCAACTCTCTCTCTCTCTCCCTCTCTCCCTCTTTCTCTATCTCTCACTCTTTTTCTCTCCTCCATCTCGTCCTCTCTCTCTCTTTCTCTACCTCTGTCGTTTTTTTTCCTCTCTCTCTCTCCATTTATCTCACACACTCTCTACATCTCTCTCTTTATCTCTTCCCAGCTCCATCCTCTCTCAATATCTCCTCTTCTCCCCATCTCTCATCCTCTCGATCCTTCTCCCCCTGTCTATCCCCTCTCGTCTTTTTCTGTCTTTGTCGACTCATGCGATTTCACCATATAGTCTAATAACGGTCGTCGATCAAAGCGGGTCTCCTTGTTAATTGGATTGATAGTTACTTATCGATTTAAATCAAAATGGCTGTTTGACACCTCCACCAATAGCTGCTAGATACATTATTGCTGTGACGTATTCTTCAACTTAAACAGCCCGCGCATGCCTCTTCCAAAAAAATGATGAGCGGAGGATGACAGTGGTCGTCTGCTCTCGCCAGACGCAGATCATCATTATTGGTTCCCGCGCTTTTTGGAATGCATCCATTTGAGTTCATCTCGAGATGATTCAATATTTTTGAAGCACATTATAGAACTACAGGTTATACTCGGAATCGGTCATCCTATAAAATAGCGAATTGAATTGTTTTATACGGTATATTATCTTGGTGGTGTACGAACGCAATATTAACTTCTCTATAACTTAAAGGGATGTTGTCTAAAAACACTCAGGTATATTGAATTAGTTATTGACTTTTGTTAGATTTTTTTTGGAAGTGGATACTGAACACAATATTCGACCAAAGTTCAAGAAATTTTGCTCTAGCCACCCTATAAAATCTACAATTTTTTTAAATTCAAGGCCATCAAAATCAGCGTTGTAGCTTAGAAATGTCGGGAGTTTTATCCCCGGAAGAACAAATCAGTGATGTATTCGAGAAAAGCGAGCGAAACTCCGTCACAACCACCAACCCATCTTCACCTATCATGTCTGTCTACCAAAAAGAAAAAAATCACGGAAGCCCGAGCAACACCGGCAATACATGTAGCAACAGCAGCAGCAGCATTGATGAACCAGCCTCTACCACCACCACCACCACCTCCCCCGCCGCCATCTCCCTGTCTCAGCTTGTCGGATCATGGTCACGTGGATGCGAGGCACGCTTCTCGGCGTTTACCGCCGTTAATTCGAACCCGTCTTCAAGCCAGCGACTCGGCGTCGGTTTGTGTCACGGGAGCGGAGTGCTCCAGCGTCTCGGCGCCTCCCTCGCTGGCAGCAGGGACGAAGAGAAACTTGGCGCCACCACCTGCAGCAGCGACAACATCGCCACCACAGCTTCAGCATCCTATTCAACAGCAACCTCAACCGCAACAACAGCAGCAGCTATCGCCATTCCAAACATTACCACACATCACCATCACCTAGGTAGCAACCATCATCATTTGGGCAGCGGGTTTAGATTGTATTCGAAGTTGGATGTCGCAGGGGAACCCCCTTCACCAGCGCCCATCCATGGCGCCGCGTTCCCTTTTGCTGGTCTGCATGGCTTGTCCATGACAGCGGGTGCCAGAGTTCCTCTTGGCCCACCTGGAGCTATATGTAAGTTAAATCTATTATCTATTTCTTTAAAATGTTGATATATTTATTCGGTAAATTTTGTTTCCGTTATAAATTAATGGTAAGAATATATTTCTAGTTATCAGTCTAGTGTACCGGGCATTTGTGGATAGAGGAATTATAATAACACAAAGTAAACCTTTTAAAAATTCTGGAGGGGGCAGAGGAAATTATGCCAGAAACTTAAAAATAAAGATTTGGATGCCTTTACAAAACTCTGAATGATCAAACAATTGCAGCTTTCGAAGTCATACACTGAGCATAAGACACCTTTTCATCATGTCTTGATTAATATTGGTCCAAAATAGGAATACATGTTTTATGGTTGCCTGGAAATGATATTGATTACTTTACAAAACAGAGCAATAATTCCTCACACTTTTCATGCAAACTTAAAAGAAATAGATGTAGGTTATAAAGTTGAATGTCGTCAACTATAACTTTATTTTTGCATGTCCGTTTAGCTACCATTCCATCTCATTCTTTTTTTTTAGTTCACAGAACATTTTAATAGAATAGCATTAGTAATCATTCTGTATACACTATGGCCTGTGCAAATTGTTATAATTTGAAAGACACATACGCTTTCAAGAATTACCTGATTGAATTCATAATCTATTGTCGTATGTCATCTTGTGAAATGGGTTGCTTGAAAACGCGATTACTACATGAAATAAAACTATTAAAACACATTAAAAGTATATGAACACGTTAAATACTGGGGTATATGACTTTGTATGATCGTCTTATTTTCTCATTACATTTTGTGTTTAAATATGTGACTATTTTCGGTTTGAACGTAACTGACAAAAACCTCGCCCTTCTCTAGAATGACACATTAAGAGTAATTTTACACCATTTACCCTGTAGGGGAAAATGTGCCCCATCACATCTAATTGGCTATAAACTCAGTTGAACAAATAATTTTTGGCAAATAAAGCTTCCACACAGCTACGATTATATTCAAAGACCACATTCTCAAATATCATGGATATTTCATGGAAAACCATAAGATTGTATCGAATTTATGAACCATGACCTTTTTTGGTAGTTTTAAGGCTATATGAGAAAGCTTTTACTCCTTTTGAACAAAGCTATTTTTGAATACTTTTTTTCTTATTACTTTAGTCTTGAAAACAAAATCATTTTCACCCCATTTTTATAACCAATATCAGTAACGGAGTACTTCACTCTCATAAATAAAGATTTCGTTTCTTTTCATTATTTTGCACCACTTCATTCCATATTATTTTGAAAAAATGTTGCCGTCAGTGGTCAATACAAATCAAAGGTCAAAATATTTCAATTGATTGTTTATATATCCCCTCAAACAAAACTAAACAAATTATATATATATATATATATATATATATATATATATATATATATATAAAATCACCTACCACGGTTATGTAACGCGACCTAGATATCTCATTTTTACCCTTGATTTTCTCTGAAACTTGGCTCCGGGAAACAATATCACACTTTTCAATATCCTATTCAAAAAATAAAAAAATTGTGTGTGGGGGGGGGGGGGGGGGGACTGACATTCATTTTAGATAATGTTAGTCAAGTTATCATAGTAATGTGTCGAAATGAATACAGTTGATAAGTTTATCCCCTTTTGCAAAGAAACATAACGTATCTCAGATTCTAAGAAACTATCCGCGAGGCCGTGGAGCCGGAAGGTCGTATTCAAATTATAATTGTGATCTATAAGATGGAGAAAAAAAAACAGTTGTTTTATTCAAATATATTACAATACATAGATTAAAAACATACAAAATATGTTGTAAAACTCCAAATGTTCACTTAACGTTATCGATATAATTTATTGTTCAAATTTCAGTCTTCAATTCAGATTTAGATGCCGCGGATCCATGAAAAACATTAATAATTCATTCCTGAGTTTGGCTTGATGTCATTGATGTTTCAGTCTAGCTTTTCCATGATGTTCCGTATTTCAACTTTAAATTATCCTTTTTCCTATTCCAATATTAAATATGCGCAATCATTTTATTTGAATCAGCATCCCATATTGGTGCGTGTTTTTAGTAAATAGAAGACGTTCAAGTATGCAATTCCAATATAAGCTGTAGAAAACTTCTTTCTTTGATTCTGATGGCTATAAAATCGTAAGCTGATACTCATACTTTTAAGCTGCTGCGAAGTTTTGTGCTATTAAGGGGGATATCAAACAAATGAGAGATGAAACACTGATGTAAACCAGACGTCACCATTTAAGTACACTTTTCTTTGTTTTTGAGCGTCAAGTAACGCCTGACTGGAATGCTCCCCAGGGAGTGGAGATTGTGCACACAGTGTGTGCGGGCAAGCACTGAATCCAATGACCGGGGTAATAGTATTTTTGTAAAGCGCTTAGAGACATTTGTATTAAGCGCTATATAAAAACTAAATAATATTTGTTTCTACAACTTCTATCACACCTCACTGGTTTTTTATTAGATAGCTTGGGATAAGTTGTCTACTAATCCTAAAAATATTCTTGATAAGATTTTAATACCCCTATATGAAAACTTTCATGATCGCAATTACAGTTGCCGGTATGAATAAAAATTATTAACTTATAGTTGAAAACATCGAATTTACATTAAAATAATTGGCATAAATTTAATCATCAGTGCCAATTGGTATTAATCAAAACCATTAATCTCATAATTATGATCAATATAACATTGAATCGGTGATATTTAATTTCATAAATCTTTAGAGCCGAAAGCGTCTTTTACAACATTCATTAAATGAATATTGTATGACAAGAGAAAACCCAGCTACGTTTCGATGTTTCCATGACAATCATGCACCACTTCTTATTGTCAGTGGATTCATGATGTGGACTTTACCTGGAATTAAATGTTTTATTCGGTAATTTTATTTAAAAAATCATTTTTCTTTCTTAATGTCACTTTAACAGAAAGTATCAAAAATATTCGATAAAGGATTGGCGACAGTTTCTAATAGTAATACCCCTACTTCTTTTTCGTTCTTGGCCGACCTCATTTAGATCAATGCATTCATTTATAAAGAGCATGATGTTCCGTTTTTAATTAAACCGTTAAGTATCAATATTGTCTTAGGAAAATGATATAGGCCTAGTTTTTTTCTTCTTAAAATTGTAATAGTAGAAGCAAAGTTATTTATAGTCTCTTTGATCACATCTGAGGACCTTTTTGGAAAGAGAGATGATAACCTTTGAATTGCCAGTTTCCATTAAATCCCTTTTTAAAGTTCGTTATGAATTGTGGTTTCAATTTATTATATTACATCAAATAGAATGAAATCTAAACAATCCTTTTAGACTGATATTGCTGGAAAATGAGAAGCCTTACAAAAATGCCGAAGCAAAAATTCATTATCAATGTGAAAACATTTTCACTCGACGAAAGCTCTCATACATCCTCTTTCTACCATCGCAACAAAACAGTAAATGCGGCAACTAACACAAAATAATACCCCAAACTCCTCCGACGATCAAAGGAAATGTTCACCGAAACACTGAGGGCGTTTCCGATAAGTAATAAAGATTCAATTATCTTTTCAGCTAAGCAATGCACTAATAAACCCCCGCTAAAACTCCACTGGAACAGGTGCTTTTTCTAGTCTCATCTAATCGAAAAACGATAACCATTTCCCTCTAATTCTGACAAGTAATTCCAGGTCCTTTTCATTGCCGACCTCTCGACATGTTTTGCCTGAAGTCAAACGCTGTATCTATCTTGTCTCTTCTAACGTCGCACTTTTATGCTTTGCCGAATATAACAATCAATCTCGAGAAGATAGATAATACTCGTTGGCCTTTTTGTGAAGATGAAAGGGATAGCCTAGGAGGAGCTCTGATCGGCTCTTTTTACACCGGGTTATCGCTTTCATTTTCATGCCTTGAATGGATTTAGTATAAGGGTGATTATTTATTTATTTATTTTCTTGCGGTTATGTCGTAATTGATTGTTGAAGATGCGCAGGTTCAAAGGGAGTTACGAATTGATTGAAAAAACGCTGGCATCGCTTTGGGGGGTATCTCTGAAAATAGCTATTTAACCTTGATCAATCATTAACCTACTGCTCTCAAGTAAAATATTAGAATGAAGAGAAAGGATAATAAAATACACAACGCTGTGGGCATGGTTGGACTTATGCTCTTTAAAACACACGTAGTATTTATATTTGTATTTATAATCAATAATAAGATTTTTAACTAAATGGCCTACTCCTTATTCTTATTTTCTTTGCGTTTTTTTAATAATCTAATGATAAAATATTTACTTATTCACCAAAAAGTGTAAGTCCCGTCATCATATGGTAATTGTAGGTCTATATCAATTATGAAAGATCTTATCTAATATCTATTTTGTTTTTTCCTTTAAATTAGATTTCAGAAAGCCGAATATTCGATATGTTGTACGGTGATATTCGATTTCTAAACTTCAGAACATGCTTTTTCATCTTGGGAATGTGAATCGAAAATCCAGTTTCTTATTTCTGTGAGCGGGCGTATTAGAGTCCGGGAAATTTTTGAAAAGTAATTGATCGAAGTAGGCTTGGGTTGTAAAACACTAATTCCGACTAAAGAATAAAAAGCCTTTTGCCCCTTTTCCCCCCTTCTAACTGAACAATAGTCACAAAGAAGAATCACTTAGTACTCTCTCATCCAGGGCTATTTGTACTGCACCTGTAAGTTATTGTTTCTACATCTTTACGACCTTGCCTTTGACTGATTCCGTATCAATTATTCAAATTATGCGCCTACTCACCATCGTAAATTCAATTTCAATCTGTGACGACCTGTCTGATTGAATAAATCAATTAAATTGCAATGACCCCATTTTCAGCTAAGTTTTTAATTATTCAGGTACATAAACATGCGTCTCGTGCATCCACTATATCATCAGCCAGATTACGTCGATACAAATTTTTTTAACGGTTTTTATTACCTCACTAAGACAAACAATTTAATATATAATTTTAATTTACAAAATTAAATAAAAAAAAACTTACGAAACAATACATTCAAAGTAACGTGACATATTGCCAACATAATATGTGTACAGAATAAGGCAACAAAGATTTGAGGGGAAAAAAATGACCAACTTCCCGATGTACAATGCCATCCCTTTTCAACTCGATGAAAATCATCTCATGAATTAAGAACATTTTTAACTTCACCTAATTTTTCATATAAAAAGCCTGATAATTTAATCAGTATGATTATTACCCTTTCTTTCTTAATACATATTGAAAGCAAAGGAGCAATAGGAGCAGGCTTATTACAAAGTGAAGAAAGATGTAAATTGAATAAGAAAATATTAGATAAATTAATCTTTTAAAAATGGTGTTTCCTCTTGTTGTTGATAGTAATAATTGTTTTCAATCCAATTTATTGCTCTGTGTTTTCTCTTTCCGTCTTTATCCAATCAGTGGGACGAAAACGTCGAAAGGAAAACCGGCAGCGCCGCCAGCGGACAACATTCACTAGTGAACAGACCATCAAACTCGAGATGGAATACCACAGGACAGAGTACATCACACGCATGCGCAGAGTAGAACTAGCAGAGATGCTGAGTCTGACGGAAACACAGATCAAGATATGGTTTCAGAATAGACGGGCGAAGGATAAGAGAATCGAAAAGGCGCAGATTGATCAGCAATACAGGTACGGTGGCTAGTAACAACTTTTATCATATCTCTTAACACGAAAGGGAAAAAGTAGGAAAAAAAGTAGCAATATCTGACGAAGATAACAATCAGTAATTGACATGAAGTACAGGCACCGCATATGATACCAGTATGACACGAATTACATGAAAAGGAAATTGAAGACTGATGAAAAAAAATATAATCATATTATTATCAAATATTTACACTACCACAGTTACACATTGTAAGGCAAGACTGTATCTAAAACAATGCGATAATATAATGAAAATAGTCTTTCTCCCTTTCGTTTTGGAAACTGATACTTTGCTTGAGGTTATGGTGCCAACATAGGAGAAACTTGTAAACACATAACAAAACAATACGTTTCTGCTTAACTACATATAGATAACGTTTTGCTATAACTGTGATGGTGTGGTTCTGGAGGTACTAATATTGTGACTGTCCAAATCAATTTAAAAAGATGAAAACTTTAGTAACTTTTTATAAATTTTTCTCTATAGTTACTGACCAGTCTTTAATTATGGAGTGCATTTAATTTTTTTACAGAGATTCTTAGAATCTCTGTAAAAAAAAAGCATCGTTTAGAAAATGCTCTTTAAAATTGATTGCATACACTTTAACCTATCAATAGCATTGCCCTTCATCATTTGTAAACATGCGAACACGGCTCCACATCATGGTCTAAACATGAATAAGGCAATACAATATTGGATACGGCATTGCAATTGCTCATACGATAATTTCTTGGAAGTTTTGGCCGTTCTATGTTTAGGCCTAATACTCATTATAGATTTGTCAACTAAGTTTAGGCTCATCTATTACTCAAAGCTGCCTCCATAAAAGACCACACAGTTCGCAATAACCAGGTGCTCAGGATTTCAACACTATATTTAAAGACATAAGGCCATTACAAAAAAAATAATCATGTTTAGCGTCCCCGCCCGCCTCCTTTTTGGGGGCCGCCTCCTATTTTTTTTTAAACATGAAAAACACTGCTAAAATAGATCTATTTCTGATTTTTTTTTTTTAAATGTCGGCGACCATCTTGAAAAATAGCCCGACTGTCAGGGAAAATGTACCGAGCGGCCACTTTGAGCGGCCATTTTGAAAGGAAAAAAAAAAAAAGAAAAGGGTCTCCTCCTTCCTATTTTTCGAAAAAACAGGACGCTAAACAGGTTATTTATTTTATTTGGCCTAATCAGAGAACAGGGTATACTCAATCAGAGAAAAGAGCCCATACGCCAACAATTCAGTGCAATGTTAACACTGCTCATGTTGTATTCTCTCCTTGTACATTGTTACTCGCCCCTGAAGCGTCAAGACGGTGCCAATTACTGACGCAGTATCACGTCAGTGTCAATTACTGACGCAGTATCACGTCGTGTACAACGGTCATCAGGGTGTTGACCTGAGGGGCTGGCCTTGGCCTTGACCTTATTTAGGCGCGTAAAAATATTAATCGTATTATTAGTAATCTGTCATCCAGCTCATTAACGTATCCATTGTTTCATTTCCATTAATTGCAATTAGGAGTCTGGGGCTGCCGACACCCGGTAGCATGTGTGGTTTCTCCCCTGCCTTTACTGGTCTGTGCGGCCCGTGTTGTTACTGCCCAACCAGTGTACCAGCGCACGGGATCCACACGCTGCCACCGACCCTCCATTCGGCATTCCGATGATGGACAACCTCACCTACACTATGAACATGACGGACAAAGAAAGAGGACAAAATATACAGTTCCTCATTCTACCCTCAACAATTGCTGTGGTAGACAAAGGAACATCCCTTCGCTGCTATTATGTAAAAATGAGTAGAACAGGTGAATATGCATGTGACACCTGTTCTACACATTTTTACATAATAGCAGCGAAGGGATGTTCCTTTGTCTACTTGAGGAACTGTATATTTTGTCCGTCATATTCATAGTGCTAGTCGCTTTCCGTCGATCGGAAAAATCAAGTGTATTTTGAAAGCAATGAATGAAGAGACTATCATCTTCCTCTCGTCGTCTGGAATGTTAGTTTGTAATGACCCGTGAATGTTTGCTGATTTCTAAAAACACAACTTTTTGAGAGCATCATATTTAAAATTATCTCGATGCATTCATTTTGTCTGACTGTAGTATTTAAAAAATGAACTGCAGAGATATAAATTGATTATAATGGGAGAAAGAGAGAGAGAGAGAGAGAGAGAGAGAGAGAGAGAAATTAAATGAGATGAAAATTGGGGACAATATTAAGGGGGAGTGGAGGCATTATAACGTCTGGATTTAGGGTTATTAACAAATTGGAATGAATATTCTTGCTGAATTCGTTGCAATAATTATTTATTTTTTAAAATAATAACGTTTCGTCGTTCTGTATACTATAAATACGTTTTACTTAAACTATATAAATGTTGATGTACATAGGCCTTTGTATCTATTTATACATCGTTGTTAAGTGGTCATATTTTTTCAAAGATTGCTTCCAGTGAAGAAACTAGCACCATGTGTATTTATTATATAATGAAATATTTGTAAGGATTTTTTTGGGGCACACTATACATAAACTAAGAATCGTGCTTTTCATGTAATTGTCATTTCTAGAACAATGTCAGCAAAATACTATGTCCTAACAGAGACAGTACAGAACCCATGTGAATTGTAATCAGTTTTTCGTAAGGGAAAGGGGGGGGGGGTAGTTATAGCCCCCCCCCCCCCAATATTGAAAATAGCTAATGAACTTCACCTTGTTTGGTCTATTCTGTATTTGAAGTGACGTTGACTTTGCTATCGACGTCCATATTTATTACCCATTTTGTTGGAGATATTTTGTTAATGTTTCATTAACTCAATAGGACTGGCAATGTTTTCCCTGGGATATTATTTGGGGAATCTCATCGATCACCCCAAACACTCTAAGTCTTTTAAAACAAATAATGGTATCTTTTGTTTTCTTTTATTGTACTTGCTCTTCCTTCCTCAGCCTCATGGTTACCTTTTCCCCTTCAGTTCAAGTTTAAATTTATTGAATTCCAACACAAAATAAACACATAAAACAAACCCGAAATACAGAGCAGGTGCAAATATTCATAATTATATTATGTACCGGTGTGTTGGCTCAGTCAGTAGAGCGTCCGCCTCACAACCGGGGTGTCGTGCGTTCGAACCCCGGCCGCGTCAAACCAAAAGACGTTAAAAGACGGGAGTAGCTGCTACCTTGTTTGTCGTTCAACAATAAGGGATAGAGCAACGTCGATCTGGCGCTGCTCAGTGGCTGCCGGGCTTACGATCTATTGAGCAAAAAAAAAAAAAATCCATTTTCGGTTTAACTTAATAAAATTTGGAGTGGACTTTAAAAGATTATTATCATTATTACCATAAATACCATAAAATCTATGGGGATGGGGTTGGTGATTCGAATCCTTCTATTCCTATGAGATACTGTACATATTTTGTATTAGTACCTTTAAATAGACAATAAAAATAAACATACATAAACTTAGTGGTTTTCTATGCTAATGGTGGTGGTGGTGGTTGGTGGTTCCAATTAGTACAGTAATTTTTCCATTGTATGTGTTATTATTTGTCAAGCCACGGCTTTAAATTTATTGAGCTTTAATTGAAATATAAAAATCAGGCTTTTGTCTACTTTGATGCACTCACGTTATTAATTCATTACAGATTATGATGTTAATTCACTTCCAATATCGACTTATGTTATGTCTTGCAAATTTTATTCTTGCCTATCACAATAACGAATAAGAATACCGATCTTGCAATTCCACCGATTTGTATTGTTTTGATATTTCGTCGAAATAAAGCTTCCATTTCTTTTATTATTAGTTGCTGATAAATTATGCAAATGAATGGTAAAAATTGAGTCACTTATCTATGCAAGAACTTAACTTTAGAATGGATATCTGTTCATAGTTGTAGCTTAATCACAAAATTTAAGTTGCTTTACAAGTCATGAGAACGCAATAAGAAGGCTTTATAATAGGCCGAGTATTTAACTTTTGAAGATAAACGTTGATGTATTATCTCAAAAGATGACGAAATTATTACTCGTTAAATTAATTCCTTTGAAATGACCACTGCACCTACCTATACAATTTATTTATGATTTGACTGGCATTAGTATCATGGAATACTAATAGAATTCTTTTCATTATTCTTTATAATAAATGTTGAACATTTCTCTTGAAACTTTTTGGATGTTTTTGCTTGCAATCTAAGCCAAATTTAATCAACACTTCAACTACTTAAACAACCATGTACATCTTACATACATAGCTTTTGAGTGTAATCTTTCCTCTTTTTTTTTACTCTTTAATTCTAGTTTTCCTTTTAATTTAACATCGAAAAGATGACAAGTATAGTTGTGTCAAATATATAACTTGAGTATAATATGCTACAACTATATTACAAAGTTACTCTTAAACAGTACAACTCGATTTGTAAGTTGACGTTCTTACCCAAAATGGGGTTGAAATTATGACGCAAGTCTTGTGCAATATTATTAAAGTGGATTTTAAATCCTTTGCTAATCAATTATTATGATCATTTCGAAGTGTAAGCAGATCTAGCTTTTTAATGTACGATATACATTATGTTTAACACAGTGTATCAAGAGAGAAAGATAGATATATGAAGAGGACGAGAGAGAGAGAGAGAGAGAGAGAGAGAGAGAGAAATACACACACATACACACACACGCACACACACACACACATATACACATACTAATAATTATATATATATATATATATATATATATATATATATATATATATATATATATAAGAAAGAGAGAGAGAGAGAGAGAGAGAGAGAGAGAGAGAGAGAGAGAGAGAGTGGGGGGGGGGGGGGGAGTGGAGAGAGACAGACAGAAAGAGTGAGAAACGGGCATAACATATAAAAGGTTTAAGGTATGGTATGAAGTGCTCTCTCAGGAAAAAGAAATTATGACAAATTTAAATTACAAAGTTGAGGAGAAGGGCAAATAACATTTCGAAGTATATAGAGTTCTTATTATCGACATGAAAATGACAACATCTTTCTTGACTATATTTTGTAAACAATAGAAAATGACTATCATTGAGTGGAGATATAAATTTGACCTAAAAACATGGGCTTGTTAACATTATGTCTAAATGTCACTTGCTAAGCTATGTTGAAATTCGAAATATAAAGAGGAAGCTACATGTTTGATTTAAAATATGATTAAACTTCATTGGTTTTGAAGACAAAAGTTTGAACATAATGTTACTCCTTTGGAGATAATATTCATAATTATGTCTTCCATAATCACTTTATTAAATCACATTACTAGCTGCTGGAGCCTTACTATTTATATTAAACTCACAATCTTATGTCCCCCCCCCCCTCCCCGAAAGCTGATTTTTACAAACGAAATTTTGTTCATTTTGTCAATCTAATCATGTTGTAAATGAAATGAGTTCCTGATATTGATATCAACCAAAACCAACATGCGCAACTTCACGAATCAGGTGGCGCTCTTTCGGTACACGAGTACAGAAGAATCAAGTAATATTTTGAGAGTGACGTTCTCTCCCTCTCTCTCTCCCTCTTTCTCCCCCTCTCTCAGTTCCTCCCTCTATTCCCCTTTCTCTTACACCCCCTCTCTCTCCATCTCTTTCTCTCTCTCCCCCTCTTTCTCTCTAAGTACCTCCTAATCTTCCTCCATCACTGTCCTTCTCTTTCTTTCATTGTCTCTAATCATCTCTCTTCCTCCCGTTTTTAATTACTTTATCTCTCTCTCTCTCTCGATATATATATTTTTCTTCATTTTTGTTATACTAAAAGTAAACAAATGACAGTAGTAGATGAAGAAACAGGACCCCTGATTACATCTACACTTTTAAATGGTGCATTTTTAAATTGTTTTTCTCTCATATTTAATATAACTTCTGATGATATAATGATAATAACACAAAGTATTTTATAGCACCATTTCAAAAAGCAGATACAAAAGTACTTCTGAAATCTGAAAACGTTACAAATTACAAGACATGGGATTGACGTAATAGAGAAATGTACATACATTATTATCATCAAATATAGTATTTACAAAAGGCACATAACAAATTAAAAAAATAACAAAAGAAGTAAAATATATGAAAGAACAAAAGAACAATAATGAGCGTGCATTAACAGAATATATATAAATATAAGGTGTTTATGAAAGAGTCTAGTCAATCAGCATCGTTTATGAAATTGGTGAGATTGTTTCAGTGTTCATTGTATTGTTGTATTCTTAACTCTAGGACCAAGACGTAAATAAGTCTTATATAACTGATCTCGCTATCCTCTTATATAATCATGTTTGAATAAATACATTGAAACAAATCTCTTGCTGTCAACGTTCAGTTCAGAGTGTGAATAAAGAGATATTGAATAATTTGAGACATTAACAAAGGTCAGGAAAGATGTTTCAGCATGTTTTTTGTTATGTAAGCAAATATCCTTGAGTATGTTAAATATTTATAGCTTTTATCCATTCCTTCCAGCTTTTCCCTTTTTCTTAAAAAATGTATTTTGCTCCGATCTACTTCCTCCCAAGAGATATGTCTCCCAACCCCCGGCAACGCCTCACCATGACACATAGTTACTAGGGTCCGAATTTTCCTAAGGCGATAATGTGGATCACCTTATCCTTGGATGATTTTAACGTGTCTTGTTTATTACCTTGTATCACATTGTGCTGGTTTGTGATTATCCAAGTGCATCGAAAAACACGATCCATCCTGAACATAGTAACAACATAAAATGGCCTTAATTCAGAAATTGTGAGGGCACTGGTCGTCGTGAGGGAGGGGGGGGGGGGGGGGGGTATGGGTCTTGTTAGTGTTTTGAGCATAGTGAACAATAATACCCCCGCACACACATATTTGACAGCGAGGTGCCCGCATACATTTTATATCTCATATTTCGAAACTACATTATTGTCATGCTCGTTCGCTTCACTCATTAGCAACATTTAGAAACAGGGTTATTCTGGGCAACAAGATGCCCGAGCAGATCTTCATATCAACGTGACGGAACATAATCATGCATAGCATTTATGTATATTCGGTGGCGAGGTGCCTGCATACATTCATTTATATCTTATCTGGTGTTGTTTACAAATATTATATACATCATACATAGATTGTCATTCACTGATTGGTCAAAGCTATATCACATGACAAGGAGCATTTCGATCTATCATTGCTTCAGAGGGTTTGATAGTACTATCAAACCCTGTGATAGTACCCTAACCCCTCCGCGACTTTTGCACACACACACAGCGTACACGATTTCAAATGCGCGCTCAAGCCATGTAATTTACGCTGGCCGCAGTAACTGCATTACCTGACTGCAGTACTATATGCATTTATCAAATACATCGATCTCAAAATTCGGGGGTGATAGAAGGGCCGGTATGAACACCACTTTGGGAGTGATAATTCCCACCATCATCCTCATGAGCAGTCAATGTTTGTATAATATTTTACCATATTAAAAATGTTCCCTTTTTGCTGGCTCGCTTCGCTCGCTCGCAAATTTAGAAAGTAAAGTGCCCATATACGTGTCTATAATGGCACTTGACAAGTGCCAGAGTAATGCAAAATAAATCTTTAGTGTATATTTGGGATTTGTTGGACGCGAAACTTTTTATTTCTTAAAAGGGTGCCATATAAGAGAGGGTAGGAAAACGCTGATCCAAGGGATCTCTCATCTACTGAATTTGCCTTGCAAGGTACTTCCGTCGCTGTCGATCGTTTTGGGCGATTTGATAATTAAGGCTTTGGATGCGGAGCTTCTAGGCTTCCGGTATCACCTTGTTTATTATCACCATCGTCGTGTGATAGTTTTGTTGCCTCCTGTTTCTTGGATCGTAAAGCCTGGCGATGTCGCTGATGATACCTTTTCTTGTAATTGGATAGACGATCCGAGATCCTTCGGGCTCCTCGCTGCTGAGTCTTGGTAGATGTATCAAACATGGTGGACAAAAGACCGATGTAGATGAGCTGGTAGGTAAAATGGATGAACTAAAAAGAGAATGGTATGAAAAAGGGTTTCATGTCAAGGATTTTGGTTAAACGAGACTATCACAACCCAAGCCACAAGGACGGAAGCGCGTTCCTTTCCAGTTTTGCTGAAATTGACATCATTACAATAATATAATCATATTAATATTAATAACAATGATAACAATAATAATAATTATTATAATAATAATAATACAATAATAATAATAAAAAAAGATATTGATAATCATAATGATAATAACAGTATTGACAATAATATTAATAACAGTAGTAATGTTAGTAATAATAATGCATGTAGTAATGATAATAATTTTGTTTACCAAGGGAAGCCCCATGAGCAACATACTGTTTTTCACATGGGCTTGTACAGATTATTATTACCCCCAGCAACCACCAGGTACCCATCTACACCCGGATGAAGAGTTGCAAATGTGGATTAATGTCTTGTCAAAGGACGTTAGCGTCGGACTGTGGTTCGAACTCTAAGCCCTAGGATTGAGAGTCAAGTGAATGAACCTTAACACCATGACATCTCCATGATGACGCCACAACAATGACCAAGTTTATTCCTGTTGTTAGAAGATGAATTAAATCTAGATATTAAAAGGTGAGTGATGTAAAAGTAATTTACTTTCTCTTTTTTAGAGACACAAGTTGGATCTCGGTCATCGCATTAGCATACCTTCGGGCTTTGTACCGTGAAGGAAATATAGAGTATAATATACCTCTCCTTAGTATGTTGAATAAATTAAGTCATCTGATTGGTCGAAATTGGAGTCGTGATTTTAGCCATGTTCGCCTACCGGACAATATTTTTTTTTTTTAAAGATGCCCGTTGCTCCGGGTGATGGACCGCATAAATAAATTTTACTGAGATTCCAATTGGTTTATGTGTACAAATTTTCTTTGTGCGAGCGCGGATACCATACACTGTAATGTATCCGCGCTCGCGAATCGGGAATCGAGAATCGCTCGGGAATCGCAGAAAAAAAGCACTGTTAGTGCTTTTTCTGTGATTCCCGAATGATCGTAACATTCAGGCAAATTTCCACCGAAGATTTACAGGCAGTGTCTCAGATTTTCTGTGATGTTTTAACCATTCTTTACTCAAGAAAAGGATAAGGGAAGATTTCTTTCTAGATTTGTTTGTGAATTCGGTATATAAAAGATATATGGACTGCTTTAATATTCGAATCATAGCTGTTTCTATACTGGCTCTCGGGGACGTTACATCCTGATATGACCCCGAGGCACGCCGGGGTGCCGTTCCCTTGAGCCTACAGAAACAGAGATACCTCTCTTAGCAATCAATATCTTTATTAGACACTTTCCAGTTAGTAATTGTATTTTCTGAAATGATCAGTTATAAAATACGTAATTATCGAGAATATTTCAAAATGAAAATATATCTTTGTAAACTGACCGCCTTCAAATATTCTTTAGAGGCGTTGCCTCTTGAGTTCCCCACTTGTATATCACCAAAACCGATGGTTGTCATCGTCTCCATGGAGAAGTAGTAACTGTCTATGAAGCTCCAGTGTTGGGTAAAAAATTTAAGGAGACTTGGGGGAACCAGAAGGAGACATAATAGAAGAAGGTTGAAGACGAGCACTCCAGCCGTCCGGAATCGTTGCCAGATCACCACACAGACTTTCAGTTTCTTGGTGAACTTGGGTCGTCTCAGAGCCTTGAATATTTTCTTGGTAAACTTGGGTTGTCTCAGAGCCTTGAGTATTTTCCCGAAGGTCAAGATTGTAGTTCCTACGAATGGAATTCCTATGAGAGCATAGAGAACGCAGACGAACTGACCTACAACTGTACGTGGTGCAGTATACCCAAACCCTGCAGAGAAGGACGAGGAAAGCAAAATAATATATCATCGAAGATCTAGAGTTACAACATGCAGTTAACAACTAACTTATTCATACCCCTCATACTTTTGATGTTTGTGTGTATTTCGTTACTAATGAATGAAAGATGGACTGGTCGAATCAAGGCCTTGTTGAATAGTTTTAGATGTTAGTTTTAATATGTCATATTCTCAAGAATCATAACAATTTATTGAGACAAGGCTATTGTTCAGATACTTAAATTTTACACAAAATTGGTAAGGGTATGAATAATTTAGTTGTTTACTATATTCAGCACGATCTGTAGGCCGTTACAATTTATCAATATTTATATTCAATTACACGAATTGATAGTCTAATTCTCAAATGACTGTAAACAACATGAGGTGATGATCTAAATAAGTTCTATAAATCGATAGTAAAGATATAATTGTATCAGTTTAACAACAAAATATTCTGCTTGATATTGTTTTTTTTTTAATCCTTTAAACTTGATAGCAAATGACCCTGCACTTTCCTAATCTTCATTAATGTTAACATCCTGATATTTTGTCAAAATAATTCTGAGGGATAAACGTCAATAGAATATTGAACATGGGATGGATTTCAAGAGAAATAATTTTTTAGAAACATTGGTCGTTAGAAACTAATGACATTGGCCCACCTCTCACTGACACTAATCAGATGTGTGCATTATTGAAATTATAGTCGACCTAACTTACTCTTAACGCATTCTTTTCAGTAACAAAATTCATCCTTATTACCAAAAGCCTACCTCATTACGTCACTGAAATATTTCAGTTATGACAATTCGGAATAAATGATCCATTACTGGAATTACTGAAAAATCGTACACACTCTACTGTACAGGAGCTCACAACAAACATGACCGTAGCTGGAAACAGACATGCAGCCATCTTTTAACTTGCTGTATATATTAGCAGACACCAAATATTCTTATATAAATTAAGCAGATGCATGGTTGTGTCACTTCTGTTTCAATGTATATGTATGTCATTTGTTTGTGCACAAACTGTCATCTTAAAATTCATATTAAAGGTACTATGTCCCATTTGCAGGCCAAAAAAATGAAAAAGTTAAATCCCAACTGCATTTGAAAGATAATACTAATTTAGAACTTCCCTAAAAAGGTGGGGCTTGAAAATGTCTTCAAGTGGGAAAATAACGACTATTAGTTGTCAAATCGACTTTAGGGCTATAGAGCCCAAAAGTAATAGTCTTGATTTTCAGACAATTGTACCGAATGGTCATACGTTTTATGCTGCGCAAAGATTCAATCAGTTTAATCTTGGCCATCACAAGAAGTGGGTTATTGATGTAGACAAATGCTCATGTACCCTTTACAACTCTTTTCATGTATGTTATTACCAAAGAAGAAAAAAAGCTAGTCAGTCACTCAATAGTGTCTGACAGTGAAGTCTAGCAAGTAAACAGGTTTCCTTGCATAATTTGAATATGAGGACACTGCTAACGTTTAAATTTCACAGATAGGACATACATGACATATTCATAATTCCTGCAAAGTTCTGCAGCATTTGAGGTTGGTTGCAAAAGGGACATAGTACCTTTAAAGGGAGTGTAGCTTGGCAAATACTGGTTAAAGCCATTTTCACCTTCTTTTGGACAACTGCATGTAAACGAATGGACTTGATTTACGGTAGTCAGCGACTTAATCTCTAGATGGTCAGCGTTCGCGTAACAGACCGAAGTTCTCCTCACGCTTCGGTTTCGCGTATGTTGCACGCACTCGATTGCTGCGGTCGCGTCGTCCGTGAGCCAGGCCACGGGAAAGACACGTAGTCTCGCCAGGCTACACCCCCTTTAAGCATTCTGTATCACCCATTTCAAAACAGACTTGTCGATAAACCCATGTCAATTCATGAAAACTCTTACCTGAACCTAATCACATGAGACAACGTTGTAATGCAAAGGCATCTTGACTAATCAGTAAAACGAATCAAATATCGTCTTTAATGATATTTCTCTGAAAAAGACGCTCTTCTTCAAAACTAATACCGCTTTACTTGCTCAGTCAAATCTTCTAAGTCTACCGAGAACTATCTATTTTCTTCATCATTCAGTTTCGCCTGTTTTGCTTCCTAAAGTAATTCCCCAATACCTGTGCATCGCACTGACGGAGTATTGCAAAATAATTTGATATTTTCATGGCTAGCCATATTTAGAAGCAGATTGACGTCAATACACGGAACAGATTTCAATACGTCTATCGATGGAGCATTGAACCATGGACCTACTAAGATGCACTTCTTTACACCTTTGTACCACACTTGTGCCCATTCAACCGACAATTACATTCCTATGCCACAGGGATTAGTATCACTCTTCAAAGGAAATACATTAAAAAATGCTTGTTGGTTTGGAATAAATTAATATGCCTACCTACTGTCGTCACCACTGATGTAACAAAGACGAAGTTATATTGAACAGACCACATAGGCACGAAGGCAGTCTCGTTATCTATTTCCAAAGTCATAAGGGAAGCGTAAGGATGACCACTTGCGTAGGCCCCTTCCCCTATGGCCTTGGTCACGATGTACATGAGCTCGGCGACATCCTCCTCGTCAAGGCAATCATTTTCCGACGCGAGTCGTAGGAGTGCTGCATCAAAGTCCTCAGAAGCTTGAACTGCCCCCGGACGCTCGAGCGCGCTAAAAATGAGCGCGCCGGCGAAAAGGTATACTAAGATGACGAGAAGAAGGACAAGAGATGCAATCCATTTCTTCTTTAACGACGACGACGTCGGTTGTGGTTCGTCTTCTCCGATATCTTCAACGCTGATAGAATCTTCGTCATGGGCCATCATCGGCTGCGTTCACTTTGAATGACAACTACTATCTATACAGTGACGATCTATATAACTAATTGCCCAGTCAGGACTCACACCACTACCATAGACATGCACTTCAGCCAAACTAATACAAACGATTATTATGTTAAGCAAGACAGGCTCATTTTATTATGAAACATTATGGTTTATGGATGATGGACCAGTATTCGGCGTCATCATTAATATTGTGATGGCTGCGATAACCTCGATGAAACCAATTAAAATGGAACATTATGTAATCATATCATAAAAAACATGTTTTATATCCCCATTTGATCTTGAAACTACACAAGGATAGCCATGCCTATTTGCAAGATTATTTACCAAATTGATCAGAATTTAGGTCATATAATTAGGTGCGGGTAGCCGTAATTCTTAATTGAACTTTTTGGTTCGCTTGAGATCACTATACTCCAAGAGGTGTCACCAGACCACGTTGAATGGGGGGGGGGGGGGGGGGGAAGCCAACAAGTTCGCTGTATATAAGATTAAGCCCACACAAATGTTAATCCTGTACAATCCCGATGTCAGTGATCTAATGTTTTCGTAATTGGTAATTCACTCTATCCACCAACGACTAAAATTATTCCTGGAAAACCGTGTTAGGACACTATCATCAAAGAATCTAAACTGTGCTGTCGTGTATTTTGCCCAGTGACTGCCCTCAATTGGTATATGAAATGATTGTCAGTAAATCGTCACATGACACACTCGCTGTGGATTTGGGGTCTTTTTGTACAAGTGTTATCTTTGAAGTGGCTTATTATTAGTGCATGCGCCATAAATTCCAATCAATGGTTGCACTGCTTAATCTACATTCACTCTATATGCGACTTAACTCTCGCATTGCGTGTCAAAGACTGCGTCAGCCGCTGACACAGTCCTACGTCATCAGTATGACGTTTCATGTGCTAGGGGGTTAAGTCCGCCGAAGTCACATTGACGCATAGGTCTGGATGATCTTGCGTCACTTTGAGGTGTTGCAAATCGTAGTATTTCACACCGTGGTGCGTGAAAAGTGAGTGGATATCACATGGTTTCGACACGATCTTCTTGAGGGATACGCTGAATCGTGGCTCATCGCTGAGTTGTACCCCTGCTTTCTTGAAACATATTCCAACAAACAGGTCCTCCAGACGGACAAGCCTTGTTGATCGAGCCTCGTGGTAAGCCATCCTAGCCGCTAGTGACGTAATCACGTAGGCTGATCCACCCAAGTAAGGTGGGTAGGTGGATCCAGGGTATTCTCTCTCAGGAACGAACCTGGAAAACATTTCGACAAGAACAGAAAAATTGAATCCTTGTGAGTGTTCATATATTTATATATCTCTGAGATGGCTGTGTTTCTTGCATAATAAAGTTAATTATTATAGCAAGATATTTGCTTGGGCTTAGTTTTAATGTAACTTATAAGAGGATATGCTAACTTAGCCTCCATACAATTATGATTCCCAGCGTCTGTTTAGTATATGCTGTTAGCAAATTCTTACCATTTGTGAAGTGGTGATCGTATGGGTTTCACATCAACCCACTTTCTCCCGAAGGCGCGTGGTTTTTCCCAGTTTTTCAATCCAGCTAGATGTTCTGCAAGCTTTGGAAGATTAACGTACACATCTGAGTCAGTTTTCATGAAGTACTTGAACGAACTGCCACACTGAGTCGATGCCCACTGCAGCCCCATTAACGTCTTGGTGGTCAGATTCTTGTAAGTATCTTTGAAGGCACCCTGGACGATATCATCGTAGTCTTCGGCTTCGTGTTCGATCAGGGATTGTGTGGTCTCACCATTTTCCGTTATCATACCAAGCAGATGCACGACACGCACTTGGCCCGAGTTCACTTCCGGTACATCTGCCCAGGTTTGGCGTATTTCCTCGCGAACTGTGACATCCTTCACGTGTGACGTGACCATGATCACGAGGAGACGACGTGCCAAGGTCAGGGCAGTGGACGAAGGTCGGCAGAACTTCTCAGGTGATATCGGAATTTCTATGGGGTCTCCATTTTTGTTTCGTCCTTGGGAGTTAGGGTTAAATTTAATTTCCTTTGCAATTTTCTCTTTTAGTTCGTTTATCTTTCTCATCTGTTCTTTAGTCCTTGCGGGTTTCATAAGACTACTTTCAATTATTTCGTTTATGTGTTTATGCTTAATGGAAGGTCGCATAGGGGTGCCACTTACATTCTTGATATCGATTTTGAAAATGGGACCTAGATCCGTCACATCTCTTTTATCGATAAACATATATCGAGATTTTTCAATTTGTTTCGACTTATTCGATGACGATGACGAAAATGACGTAGAAGAAAACGACGACTTTTTAAAGTATCGTGAAATGTAGAGGACCTGCGTCAAACCGATGAAGAGAACATTGATGATTATACCAATAATCAGTAAGTACTTCGAGCTGCACCTCACTGCCACCATCGTTCTGAAGCAAACGAACAAGAAACAGGAGAAGAAGAATAATGATGATAATATTATTACTACTCCTACTACTTCTTCTACTACTACTACTACTACTACTACTACTACTAGTGATGATAATAATAATGTTTCATTTCTGCAGCACATTTATTTATTTATTTGTTGTAAGTCCATTTATTTATTCTATTTTCTTATATTATTCCACTATGTAAAAATGATTTATATCCGTGTTTCCACATGAATATTTCATTGTACATTTGCTACTATGTTTTATCTATCTGTGTATAAGATTTTCTATTGTATATTGTTCATGTGCTTTATGTAATGCCAACAACTGAATTTCCAAATGGACCAATAAAATTAATCTGAATCTGAATCTGAATCTGAATAAACATATAATATGAAGAAAAATACGACACAAAATCGATTATCAGCCAGGAATCTCTTTTTATCAAAATATTTGCAGTCAATTAATCATCAAAGTAAATGCCACAATATAGCTTGAAGATCCGTCATCATAAAGAAATATTAAGTAATTATTTATAACCTGTAAATGCGTGATTTGACTGCTTATATAATTTAGGTTTTTGGTAAATCGAATCTCAAAACACAAACATGGACCAAAAGTTCTGTATGGAAAAGGTTGCTTCAAAATGTTGGACATAATATTTTGGTGTTGCATACAGATTACAAGCGGATTGCAGACAATCCTTATGAAATAATCGCATGAAATAGAACATGATATATTCACATTTAAATCAGATTGGGTTGTGCTTTTCAATTTAAGTTTAACTGAGTTTGCAAAATGCAGGAAGTCCTTGGACTCTCGGCATGAAAGGTCTACGATTTTTTGTTGTGTTACTCCTATCCTCTACCCAGCAACCCACCTACTCCATTATTGATAATAATGGATTTTATGGCGAAACAACAACTTTACAACTTCTCTTTTCTCTCTTATTTTTTTACCAACAATTTTTTTCTCCATTTATTCTATAGGCCTGTACTGTATCGTATAAAAGATCAGCTCATGTTCAAATGAATAAAGACACTTTAATTTCAAGCATATTGCTCCGATTGTCTCATTTTCGCTCGCGTGAACATTACCAGCACAAACCACTGACCTCTACCTCCTGAACGGATCATCGCCCATTCCCATTCACTATACGTTACGTACTAAAAGGCTGTATTGTCTGACCGTTCATGAATATTCATGTTTTTGCTAAACTCGGCAAAATGTTTGCTTTTACTAAATGGAAAAATTACGATGGGGGGTTGGATGAAATGGACATAATGAAATAGGCAGAAGTGATGCTCGACCTATAATCTTCAAATCGCTTGGTAAACTGAGTCCAAAGTTAGACTTGTTTCACATGTGTATTATAGGCAATGACGAGCTTGCAACCTATTTTGAAAAATTACGGTGGGTGAACTTTCAAAAGTCAATGAGACATGAGGGCTCAAATGAAAGAGCTAGTGATAACGTACGTCGGGGTGGATGTGCTTTTTGTTTAAACAAAAAATGAATTTTTAACGATTTAAAAAAAAAACGTCCATAGGCTAACATGTTAGGCTGCTGACTCTGATCATGCTCTGACGATAGGGGGCGTTGTGAAATGAGACTAAACGGAGCCATATTATGTTGAAGGCATGGCAAGAATTAGATAAATGCAGACACTTTGGAGAAAATAAGAATAATCCGATTATATTTAGCAACAAGTGTATTTGTCTCAGCAATAAAACATTTTTTGATGTCGAACTATTTCAGAAAGGTATACTTCAAGCATCAGATATAATTGTCAGAGGTCATTTAAAACCGATCTTACATTTTTTAAATTTGGGTTTTGAAACTAAAAGCTTGCTTAGAATTCAAAAGATCTTTTCAGCAATTAGAAACGATTGGATACAAAGTGATTTTATGGAAGTGGACACTGAAAATTTTGAAATAGAATTGATGATATTTGGACGTTTACAGAAACTATGTGATATAAAATCCAGGCGGTTATATGATTACTTCATTGAAGACCTTCAAAAAGAGTATACATTACATGTTACAGATGGCAACTGTCAATTTGATCTTGGAATGACGGAGTTGAAAGAAACATTCACAAGGATGAAATGTGCAATGCTTTGTAATAAACATAGAGAGTTTCAATACAAACAATTACAAGGGGCTGTATATACGAAAAGAGAGCTCTTTAAATTTGGTTTTGAGTCAGACCATTTTTGTTCCTTTGGTAGACTAGAAGTAGAGACATACCAACATTTATTTTTAGATTGTCTTAAAGTTAAAAGATTATGGCAGGAGGTAATTCAAAAGTTACATTTAATCGAAATTGACATTGATGATTGGAAACCCATTTTTATGGGAATATCCGGCAATACTGCGAGAATATTTGTAATAAATTGTATCATATTTTTAGTAAAGTATATCATTTTTATTTCTAGAAAAGAAGGAACTTTGCCATCTGTACAGAAAACAGTACATATGCTTAAAAATTACAGAGACGAGGAATACAAAATAGCCTTCAAAAAGGGGAAATTGGGGATGCACTTACAGAAATGGGAACAAATCGATGCATTTTTACTTTAATGGATGTGGGTATTATTATTATTAGTAGTATTATTAATTCTCTCTCGTGTACAGGTGGACAAACCGGAACAGGTTGCATGCAGTGTGTGTGTCGGCGTGAAGGGGGTATGATGAGATGGGTGGGCTAGGGGGGGGGGGGGTTAAGAGTTTGTGTGGTGTGAGTTGAGGGAACAGGTTGCATGCAGTGTGTGTTTGTGTTTGTATGTGTGTTTATGTGTGTGAAAGGTAGTGTGGGTGGGCTAGAGGGGAGGGGGGGGGAGTGTGAGAGTGTTGTGATAGGATGGTAATATGTAATTTTAAACCTTCCTCTACTGTTATTTTGATTATTCACTGTTACATGCAAGACTTTTTTTTCCCTTTTTTTTTTCTCTATGTTCATTGATTGATGTAACTTATGAAATGTCTTGTATCAAAGATCTTGTTTTATATTGCTTATCTTGATAATTTCTTGTTATGTGAATTTCTTGTTATGTGAAATTGTGAGGAAGGAAATAAAATATCATTTAAAAAAAAAAAAAAATATTATGTATGCGATTTTAATGACTAGTAGTATGACGGTATAAAGATTAGACGGAGATTGTTTTTTTTTTAAAGAGGGGGGGGGGGGGGTTACTCTAATTGAGAATACGAACAACTGTCGACGAAATGTCATTTGAGCTAATTATGGTGCTGATACGAATCATTCATTTTGATTTCCGTAGTTTTAAGACCATAGCTACCATTATTAATCATGTCGTCTTATACTTTATGCATTGATTTTTATAGAATTTTTGAGTGATTTCTAGTTTTCCACTTGAGCCACTCATCGTCTAATGAGAGAGGAGTATCTTGTAATATTACACTAATTCAGGTGTACATAATGGCCCGAATTCACAAAGGAGGTTTGTCGACAAACCTTGGTTTTTGTACGTCATATGACGCGTTTTACGCGTTTTTTTTTACAAACCTGGTTTGTAAAGAACAAAAATAGGTTTGGCGAAACAAAAGGAGGTTTGAGCTCAAACCTTGGTCTGAGCTCAAACCTTGCTTTGTGAATTCGGGCCAAAAAGGCGTGTGTGTTTTACTAATATGGCTAGGAACAAGATGTATAGACTGTCGTCCAACATCTGATACCATTGTTCTTATGATAACTCACCCACACACACACACTCACACACCCAACCACGCATCACATCCACCGCTGTTGTATTGGGCATGGTTGCTTCTCCAAATTTCCCTGAACTTCTAACTATACGTGGCTTGAGTGTCATTTGTTGGGCAGATGTTACTGGGTAAATCGAAGTTGGGCAAATTTTGTTCGATAATTGGGTTATTTTCTCCCAACCGTTTACTATATGAAGTTACCCAGTGAAAGGTAAAAAATAGGTTGGGTAATATCATTGGGCAAATTAGAGTTGGGCCATTTTTGTCCAACATTTGGGTTATTTTTCTCCCAACCATTTACTACATGTATTTACCCAATTAAATGTTCAAAATAAATTGGGCTGATGTAACTGGGCAAATGTAAGTCGGGCAACATTATTATCCAACAATAGGGTTATGTTCTTTAATTAGAATTGTCGTGGTCGAGTGGATATGTCACAGGACTATGGATTACGAGGTCCGCCGTTCGAGTCTCGCCGCGACACTAATCTCCTTTTGCATATAATATTTTATCCAACTTATTTGCCCAACTTGTGTGTAACTTATGCTATACATTATGGTGAGAATTGGGTTAATTTCTCATTTGGTAAATTTTTGTTGGTTAAAAGTTGGGTATTTTCTTTTCTTCCAACACTGGGTAAATCATGCAAAATCTTTAATTTACCCAACAGTTGGTTGGACACATAATCGCCCTTCTGTTGTGTAAAAATTGGGCAATTTTTTGCCTCATATTTGTTTGAGTGTAGGAAGTGTCTAAATTAAAGCGCAAATGAAATTCGATAGATGTTTCGTATGCGTTTTACGATTTTGTTTTTATTATTTTAATTTTCGTGGTTACCATTATCTGTTTACCATTATCCATCTTCCCCTCTTTAGAATAGTTGACATCACAATATTAAAAAAAAATTAAAACGCCAAAAAATTTCTCGTTATGTTTTACATTAATATATATTTATACACCCCTCTCAATACAACTAAAATTGGGAGGGGGATTTCCCCGTTATTCACTTTGAGAACTACCAACATGCCCGTTGTTACTTGTCCTTTAACTAAAATGTACCATCCTTCACCTATAAACCACTGATGTATTCTCTGACAATGGGAGGGGTATCCTTTAAAGCATGTCCTACTTTTCATATGCTCCAACCGCTGTGCAGTAATTCATATCACCGCACAAACGTAATAAAGCATTATTTTTCGGTAATTTACTAGATTGGCATCCCTTGGACGGAAAATTAAGGCGGACATGAGCGCCAACAGATGTCCCCGTCATCATTTTGTAGAAACTGTGCCATTTTAAACGATAACTGGAACGTGAGAATTCCCTTTCCCCTCATCTCTCTTTAAAGTTGTAATGTTAATTGACTGCTACCTAACCAAGGATGAAGCAAACATGGCATTTTACTGGATATTGAAGGGATAACAAACAACAAAATTGTCAAAATGACCAACAATGATATCATTAATATGATGGTATTTTTTTAATAGACATTCGTTTTTTTTCAATTATATATATCAAGATTTGTTTCACGATTTAATCATAATTTCATTATTATCGGTATTTTCATTATGATTGTCGACTTCATTATTTGTTTTATTTTATGACTAATCAACTAACGATAATGATGTTGATGATAATAATGATATTCATATCCAATACTTGCTATAAATCTACTCTTTTAGATGGGATTCCAGCATTTTATAATGTTTGAGGTTCACAATGTACATCTCCTCTTGATACTTGATATTTCGAATAACGCAAAACGGAGATGAACGGACATTAAAACAAGGACCCTTATTTTTGTAATCAATATTGTAACTATTGTTATTGTTGATAGCGTTGTTGTATCCATGATTGGTAGAAATGCTGCACTAAGAGTTCGTTAGGTTTCTATATCACCAAAAGGAGGGGGTTTTAATGGAATTTGATCTGAAAAAAATCAACACTAACTTGAACCTCGAAGAGATTACATAGATGGGATTGGGGATAGTGATGATGTTAGGCTATACATAAAATGCTGTAAATAAATGTGAATTCGAAAAGACATACCAAAACAATACAACGGTATGTACAGTTATGTTCTTCAACAGAAAGCTTAGAAATAAATAGGTTGCGTTATGTATCATTGAATGTTGAATTGTACATCTGATTTCTTGTCAAAATTACTGTTCTGTTGGAAATGAAAAATAAAACTGAAACTGAAAAGTCTGAACAGACATACACATCCTTATATTCAAATTCAAATTCAAATTGTATTGATTTCAATCCAAACAAATGGGATCTTTATAAGCATTGGAATATTATATACCAGATTGATGGGGGGGGGGGGGGGGTGTTGGAGTGGATGGGCTGTAGCCCCGATTTAATCTATCAATCTAGGGGCAACCGCTTAGTCATATTCAGGAAGATGACAACTGATATTCAGACAGCGAGACAGTTTGTTTGTATACTTGAAATAATATTTCCTTTTTTGATGACAATCGCTCACAAGATCGCTTCGATCGCTCACAAGATAAATTTAGAAACAGGAAAATTGATACTCGATCTAGAAACGTCAACGTTATCAACTACGCATTTCACTGAATGATAAATTACCTATATTAATGTTGTATATCCCTGTACAAAATAATATGTAAGATTTATATTCTCCTATTACCCGACATTACTAAATTGTCAGTCTGCTATGCGTTCGGGAGGAAATATTTGAAAACTAGACCTATACCGTAGCAACAATCAGAGCTTTTCTATAAGAATATGATAGGATTATAATGTAGCAGAATGAAAATGAGCGTGCTCTTACCTTGAAATACTTTTTGGTCGTTAAAAGTAAAAACAAACATAATCATTCAAAATGATAGAGATAACGGTCCAAGACACAAATAATCAAGATTCCATGACATATTCCAAGTCCGCAGGAAAAGAGAACACAGCCGGAAAAGAGTTTTGTATTACGTCTATGGTTCAATCCACTTCTTTTCATTTGTTTTGAAAGATGTGCTTCCTAAGGTGTATTTTGCAAGGTTATGAAGAAAGGTGTGCTCCAGGTACTTTTAATGTTACTCGACGATATCCTGAATAGGGGGACGATTCTGTCATACCGAGCACGCGCAGATAGCCGTCCAATCAGATTGCGCGAACGTAAAAACGTGCCGAGAAATCGCAAGATAACAAGATGAAATGTAGGCTAGGCTTGAAGGGTCGAGGGGTTGATAAAAAGAGGAAAGGGTTCACGGAGGGGGGAGGGGGGGGGGGGGTTCTTTAGCTGCACTCTTGCACTACTTCATGAAAAAAGAGGAAAGAAATAAAGGTGCGTTGGTTCAGGCGTGAGATCAATGTTTTCGCCTTTAGTATATTTCCTGTCATCGAGACCTGTCTACATTAAATTATTATTTCAATATGGTTGTGTTATGTGCCTGAATGAGCGCATAAATCTTCCTCTTTTATTTTTAGCCATTAAAGCAATTCTACATAGTCTGTGCATAGTGCCTGATCAAACAGAGTGAAATTGAACTAATCGTGGAAACAATTGGAATAAAGTGTGTCCATGCATGTATGCCAAAGTACATCCAACTGTAAGAACACGGAATCTGACGATTTTCTTTAAAGAATGATTTGCATAAAAATTCTGTCTCATTGACTGAGCCTGTTTGTCACAGTAAGAAACGTTATCCAGCGTAACCAAACAACTTCACAACACTCGTTACTACATTCAAAGATTATGATAGGTATATCTTCCAGAGCAAATTTTTGTTCAAGCTTTCTACAAATCACAAACAACAAATACGTATAACAGCAGGCAGTACGTAGAAGAACAGCTGCAACGGCAACAACACAATACTCAACATTATCTATTAAAAATTGTAGTTCATATAAAATGTTATCGATGTGATCATGATCTAGGTACTACTTTTAGATGTTTTAAATTGATGAACTGGTATTGCACTTCACCCCAAAGCATCCCTCTTGAAACACCCGTCTAATTACCATGGTAACCAGATGTTGTCATGCTGTCATCATCACCTCTCATGTCTCAATCGAAGGGTGATGTTAATGAGAGGATGTTGAGAAGGTCAGGGTCTCCCGCCAGGTAAGAATCAGCTTCATGCTGTGGGGAAAACCAAACCCTCTAGTGATACCAGGAGGGTGGCGGGTGGGTCGGAGGGGTGTGGGGATAACCAAGCCCTATAGTGATACCAAGGAGGGTGGCGGGTGGGGCGGAGGGATGGGGGGATAACCAAGTCCTCTAGTGATACCAAGGAGGGGCGGCGGGTGGGGCGGAGGCGTGTGGGGATAACCAAGCCCTCTAGTGATACCAAGGAGGGTGGCGGGTGGGGCGGAGGGGTGTGGAGATAACCAAGCCCTCTAGTGATACCAAGAAGGGTGGCGGGTGGGGCGGAGGGATGAGGGGATAACCAAGTCCTCTAGTGATACCAAGGAGGGGCGGCGGGTGGGGCGGAGGCGTGTGGGGATAACCAAGCCCTCTAGTGATACCAAGGAGGGTGGCGGGTGGGGCGGAGGGGTGTGGAGATAACCAAGCCCTCTAGTGATACCAAGAAGGGTGGCGGGTGGGGCGGAGGGGTGAGGGGATAACCAAACCCTATAGTGATACCAAGGAGCTTGGGGCGGGTGGGTTGGAGGGGTGTGGGGATAACGAAGACCTCTAGTGATATCAAGGAGGGGCAGCGGGTGGGGCGGAGGGGTGAGGGGATAACCAAGCCCTCTAGTGATACCAAGGAGCGGTGGCGGGTGGGGCGGAGGGGTGTGGGGGCTGGCGATGGATGCATTTTGAAGAGGATGTGGTAAACAAATTTGGGAGTGGTGATGGTAGTGGGTAGGGGACGCATACAGTGGGGTGGCAGAGAATGTCCTTTGTGCTAATCAGTGCAATATAAATGTATAATAATCGTTTTAAATGGGGGTGGGGTGGTGGGTTTCTACTTCGGCTAATTAGAATGTCTAGACAAAACAGAGGCTCGTATCTCCAGCGCCCCTCTCACTGACTGAATCCGCTGCCTCTGTTGGGCTGATATACCAATGCACTATATAAAATCAATGAACTTGGACTAAGACGAAGAGGGCGAAACTCATGAAGAGATGTTAATCAGTATGAATTCGTAAATGCTGTAAAAATTCAAAGGGGCTTTATAAGCATTGTGAGTATCGACAGTTAGAAATAGAGAAGGGAAAAAATTTAATCAATGCAGATATGTATCTCTATTATCTCCACGACTGTTATGCCTAAGGAGAGTTAATGCTCATTGTTTTTAATGCTTATAATATACTTAATATTTTCATTAAAGAACAAAATTAATATCGTAGATACTAGTTCCATTATCATTCCTTAAACTCGATTTGAGGCTCCAGAAAGGGACAGCATCTGATTGTATCGATGGAATAATGACAGAATTCGTGCAACGTGTGCGAAATACCTTCATGTTCAAAATGGGAAAATCTTGAACTTTTCTCGGTTCAGCCCATTGTCACACATGCGTGGTCTTCTCATAATCATTTTCCGTGAAGGGTCGTGTAATGATTCGTGTTATTGGAGTCATACAGGTTTGTTACATGCAAACTGGAGGGAATTATTCATAATACCCCTCTCTACCTCTCTCTCTCTCTCTCTCTCTCTCTCTCTCTCTCTCTCTCTCTCTCTCTCTCCCCCCCCTCTCTCTCTCTCTCTCTCCTTCTTCCCCCTCTCTCTCTCCTCCCCCTCTCTCTCTCCCCCTCTCTCTCTCTCCCCTCTCTCAATGTCATGCCAGTGATAATGTAATGTAATGTCTCACAGGGAGTAACATAATGACATTGATATACTTTCGTACTAGACATCACCGATGTCGCTTGACGTATGTGAAACTGTTTTAAATTTATGGCGTATACTGTTCATTCTTCTTCTAATCACGTGGGCTTTTTTGCTTGTTCTTTCTTTCTACTGGAAACTAATTTTAAGAGGTTTCAATCCTCTTCTCGTCAAAACTTAAGTACACCATGTCTGTACAGTTGAATGATAACAATAAAGAAATTTGTTTGTTCTTGGAACAAAACATGAGAAAGCAACTAGCACGGAGAATTTCAGATATGATAGAACAAGTTGGATAAAGGTCATGAGTGTGTGTGTGTGTGTGAGAGAGAGAGAGAGATAGGGAGAGAGAGAGAGAGAGAGAGAGAGAGAAAGAAACAGAGAGATAGAGAGATAATTATGTGATGCCAATGTTTCACCTAGTCTACAAAAACGGTTCTATAAGCTGTAGTAGTGGTGGTAGTTATTTTACCTGACTGCTAAGGAAGCATAAATGCTTGTTAGTAAGAGCTGGATACAACAAGAATCAGGTTTGCCTAGACATTTACGAAAATAGTCATCTACAGATTTATTCGTCCAAATCAACGAAAATCTAATTGCTTAGTGATACGGGGATAATAATTTTAAACTTTAAACCATTATTTATTGGTTTATATGCAATTGACCTCTGTCGTATCCTTACATGACCTCTTTAACAGATGGAGCCGTCCTTGTCCTCACTCAATCATGAACTACGCAGGGTTTTTTTAAATTTTTCTTTATTGTTTTCTCCACAGGATACAATTGAAATTAATATTGATGATGCTATGTGTAGAAGAGTCAACATTATCGGAAAATAAATGAAGATAAAAAAATGGACATGTAAAAAAAGTATGTTGGAGAAAAATCGAAAACAAAATGAATGAAAAGGAAATTCGGACATGTGAAGAAAGCGTGACAGAAGAAAGTTTGCTGTAAAACAAATCGTAAATTATAATATTCAAGGCGATCTCGTATAAAAAGTCAGATTTTTTTTTTCTAGTGCCCCTACTATTTGAAATTACATCAAAGTCATTGAAATTATAGAAATGTTCAAAGAGGGGAGCGATCGAATGACGTGTCCGGAGAAATATATTGACTGATTGATTTTATTTACTGAATACAACCAAAAAAAAACATATGAATGATTACTTAATATGCTAAAATAACAGACTGATTTCACGAGAAACATCCTGCTCAGTAGTGCCATTGCAGCATAGCTGTCCTAGAGGAATCCTAAATATAATAACAAACGAGAGATAACAACATAACACAAATAAATCAGAAAAACGATGGGGGATTGGGGGGGGGGGGGTGGGGTGGGGTGTTACCAAACTGAATTAACGTGACTTGTAGATCGGGTGAAAAACCTCCAACATCAATTATTTGATAAAACTGAGTTTGGAGTCATGGAAGGGTCAACCACAATGATCTGTCGATTTCATTAATGTGTGAAAGAACATGTACAAATGACGTACCTCGGTCAATGCACTGTAAGAAACTTAGCTGGCTAAAATTTGAAGTAACTGTAATCAACTTTATAGGTTAAAAGCATTTAACGCTTATGTATAATATACCAGGTCCATTTTCTTTCATTTTAATCAATTTCATTACCTGGCTTCAATGGAATGGGACTGTTTATGAAAGATTCCTTCCAGTTTTATACACTGTTGGTCATAATGGTGGAATAATTATTTTTACCCCCATTTATGGAATGATTTTGCTAGGGGTACGTCGCTGCCCCCTCAAATACAACCAAAAAAAAAAACACCAAGAAAATGCAATAAATTATCAATAATTCATTGCATTTTGCCCCGACCCCTAACATAAAAAAAATTCCTCTATGTGGGCATGCCTTGAACCATAATGCGTGGACCTACATAGGAATTGTTCATGTTTGGGACCGGGGGAAAATGCAATGAATTATTGATAATTTATTGCATTTTCTTTCTTTTTTTGTATTTGTGGGGGCGGCGACGTACCCTAGCCCCCGCTGCGTACAGTCATTTTTCAGTGGCTAAGCAATGGCCGCGTTACTGTGAGGCCCCAGAATAGAAACCGTGTCGATCAGCATTAGTGCCCTTTTGTGAGACATTAATCCTCATTACTGTCAGTTATGACTTAAGGACGTAAGTTCCCTAGTTGATTAGCATAGTAGCACACACATGCTTTAGCAGTCACGCAAAACAAACACTCGCAAATTATTATTCAATAAAATCTGAGAATGTATACTATTATTTAGATCTATAGGGAATAAATAATTATCAAAATCATTTCATAAATTGGGGTAAAAATAATTATTCAACCTTTATGACCAACAGTGTATAAGCGAAAAAAAATTCTCATCGCATGGCAGACCAATATTTATGAATTTATTACAGGCGCCTTTCGTTCATTCCGCAAAGTTAAAATGAAAGATTCCGTATTTTTCTCTGTCTCTAATTTGGTATTCTATCCTAATGCTATTTGACTAGATGAAAATGGCGGGCGTACCAAGAAATTTAAAAACAAGGATGTGACATAAATCTACAGGGATTTAAATGTCGGCGTGATGTAACTGGGCTGTCCAGCTCGCTCTAGACCAGTGGCGTATGCAGGATTTTTTCAAGGGGGGGGGGGGGGGTTAAAGTCGTAATATGTAGTCTTTAATTCGCCAAATCGATGGATTTTGACGACGATAATGTCCCGATTTAATAACTTTTTCAGATCAGGTGATCAGCATGGTCTTCTTAAGGTCGCAGGGCTGTGTGAACGGGTATAAAGGAGTAAAAGTGTTCTTGAAATCACTTTATCGCCCTTCCTTGGATGTACTGACGGACAGCTTCATGGACGGAAGAGAAGGAAGAGATCTACACATGAGAGGGAAGAGAATCGAGAAATTCGGGGAAGTTGTCTTGATCTAAAAATATAAACATTATAACTATGGTATGAGAAATTACATAAATGATTCGCTCGTAATAAGACATGATCACAAATAGTAAAAAAGCGCTTATCACTCGACAAGTAATTTAACACTGGAACATGGAATAGAATATATTTAATCAAAGAGTATCAGGAAGAACAAGGACATAACATGGATACAAACGATAAGCCTTCACAACATCTGCTTCCTGTGTTTCTCACACAAACTTCATTAACAGAAAGCCACTGCGATATTTGCCCTAATACTTTGTACATAGAAAAGTCATAAATAAAACATGACTAAATATCGAACACGTAAAACAATTGTTCTTCTCCTAGCTTAACAATCTGGCAAAATAAAATGATATAATTGTCAGATTACCGGTTCTTATGCTCCGTTGGCTTGGAACATAGTGACCACTCCCTATTTCTGCTAGAGTCCTTGCGGTGAAAAACGGTCAGACATTGAGGATTGTGAATGTGTGCATATAATTAAACTGGACATACACTGTGCATTAGTATCTATGCTATAACATACACAGTACAATAATACTGTTTATATAGTCTACTAAAACGTAAAAACGACGCAAACGCTTTTGTAATCTGGTTTAACATAGGAAGTTGGTCTGAAGTCTAACTTTTCCTTTGTTAAACTTAATCTTAGATCTATACCGTGTGAGTCAAAAAAAAGTTTACACCTATAGAAGTCGTTTTTTGCACTCTCGCAAACAATGCCTCCTGTTCATCCAAGTGTGAACACATACCACACAAAAATGATACCAAATGATTTGGGATAAAACAGTCTTTCATGAGATGTATAATAATTTACTGTTCATAGATGATTTTAAAAATAATTAGCAATTTTCTAGGTGTAAACTTTTTTTTGACTCACACTGTATAGGGTCAAGTCTAAATGAGTTTATTATAGAATACGGGCCTATTAGTTAAAAAAGGAAATACTGTATGTAGTTAATTTGTAATTTCGATGTATCTTAGTTCATTTCTGACGCTATACATTGTGACCATGTCATTATTGTACACAGGGATGTCGATTTGTATCCGTGGTTGGGGGGATGATAGATGCCAAAATATTTTCGGCAATGGATCAAAGCAACCAAAGTGGTAGAAGCGTGTGGCAAGTTGCACCCCTCCCAAGCGCGTAGCCAGGATTTAATTTTAGGGGGGCGGTAGTGAGCACGCGAAGCGCGGTTTCTAGGGGGTTAGGTGCAGGGAGGGGGAGTCCCCCCCCCCCCGCACAAAGCGCGGAAGCTTTGACGTTTCACTAAATTATTAGAGAAAGAAGACGATTCGTTGGACCATTCTCGACTCTTAATCCTTGTTTGAATCAAATTCCCCTTCCTCCGCGCGTAGCGCGATAGCTCTGACGTTTCATTAGATTATTAAAGAAAGAAGACGATTCTATGTACCATTCTCGACTCTTAATCCTTGTTTGAATCAAGTTCCCCTTCCCTCGCGCGTAGCGCGGAAGCTCTGACGTTTCATTAGATTATTAAAGAAAGAAAACGATTCTATGTACCATTCTCGACTCTTAATCATTAATGTTTGAATCAAGTTCCCCTTCCCCCGCGCGTAGTGCGGAAGCTCTGACCTTTCATTAGATTATTAAAAAAAGAAAACGATTCTATGTACCATTCTCGACTCTTAATCCTTGTCTGAAATCATTTTTGCCCATTCCTGCGCGAAGCGCGGAAGCTTTCACATTTTATTACATTATTAGAGAAAGAAGACGATTCGTTGTACTGTTCTCTATATTAATCCTTGTCTGAATTCAGTTTCCCCTCTGAAAATAAGTTGTGTCACAAATAAGTTGTGACATAATAATCTTTCTCCAAAAATGAAAAATGTTTTAGGAAATATCAGGAAATAAAATGAGTGCAAAAATAAAAATAAAGATACAATGACGTGAATTTTAAAAGGGTGAACGGAAACAACATAACAACTAGTGAACTATTTTATAAGTCATACTAATGTCCGAAAATCTTTCTCCTTGTCTCCGATCTCATCACGAAATCGTCACAGAGTTCATTTATGTTTACACTGTCCAGGATTGTCTGATGTGCATTGCAGATTGCTACTTTTGTGCTTCGCGCTTAACATTTAGCTCGTTGCTTTTGATGCTGCGTCGTTGCATTTGGCGCACTGCATTTCTATGATGCTGTTGATTGAACAAATTGAATAAATCATCAATTCCTGATGAAGCCGTATGAGCGAGAATTCAATTTATTCTTGTCTCATATACGGTTGTCTTATTTTACTTCGTTATGAAAATGAGATAGCAAAATGTGTATATTGATGGTCATCTTGCGAGTAATAACCATTAACTACTCTCATCGGACTCTCATTAATTTTTCTCTTCATTTTTTTATTTTTTGTTATGGTGAATTATTGGGGGGGGGGGAATGATTGTACAGGCCACCCCCCCCACCTGAAATATTGGGGGGGGGGATATATCCCCCCCCCCCCATTCCCCCGGGATCGACACCCATGATTGTACATGAGACGTGACATCAAACAGAAAAGTAAATACGGAGCGAGAACGTTAAACTTTGTATAAATGAGTAGCAAGGTAAGAGTAAGCAACTTAGATCGTCAATTGCCAGTAAGAAGACCATGAGAGAGCCATGCGTGTTTATGTGTGTGTTTTGGATGAACCCCCCCCCCCTTTAAAAAAAAAAAAAAAAAAATTATGCTAATAGCTGACCCCCCAAAAAGGAAACGAAAAAACGAAATGTTGATTGGTCAAATTTTCAAATTTCGGGACCAAAATATATGCCCTCTTACCCCCCCCCCCCCCGCTTATTCAGCGGCTTGCTGAGTCGTTGCGAAATTTTTTGGCCCGATTTAAAAATGTTAACCCCCCCCCCCCCCTTGAAAAAAATCCTGCGTACACCACTGGAGAGAGCTATGCATTTCCAGTGGACTTAAAGGGCCTTGGTAACATTGTTTAGTTGAGAGACAAATAGTGCTTAGGTAGTGACTTCAATGCTACATGTACAATTATTAGAGATAATCTGAATGTTTGAGTGAAAACAGACCATTATTAATGTTAAAAATTTGGAAAAACGGATCTGATCGATTCCTCATTCTCCAAACTATATTATTAAAATTGAATTACATTTTAGGTGAATGTAAATCGTCACATAGCAATGAATTGACTCTATATACCAATCCAGACATTTTGAAAAGTTTTGAAAGTTTTTTTAAAAGCCTATCTTATGTATTGTCTTATGGAAAAATGGTTGGATAAATTCAAAAATGGTTGGGAGAATTTACTATTAGAGGGTGTCGCACAGTTACACCTTCAAATAAAACCATAAATATCTTTGGTTTTTTTTCTTTTTTTTTGCATGTTAGATGGTTAGTACAGTTACAGTAGAAGGAATATAATATATATAATATATATATAAGTATATAACATTTCATACAAAAATAATGCAGTTTTTTTTATCAACCTTCGACAATGTTACCGAGTCACTTTGATGGCATTCTTGCAGGCTAAGCTCTCTATATTCAGCTTTCCTGGGGATAATGATGAAGGATTTATATATTTGACAATTCCGTATTTGTTATTTCCATGAAGGACTCCTGATGACTGGGTCAGATGGTCAGATTAACCACTTCTTTCATAAAAGTCCCTAATCTTATCCCATATACTCGAATGACGGCTTGAGTGACCGCCATCAGAGTAGAACCATTTCGAATCGAGCCAGTGCATACTTAATAGATTAACCCTCTAAATGCCAAAGGAGAGTGTTGTTTCGTAAGCGAAATAATATTATCAGCAAAATAGAGTGATAAATAGTAATCTGAGACGAAGAAATTTCATTTTGTTTGTACCCCAACCTAGAATCACGAAGACGTTTTGCAAGATGACTGATGGTCGAACTAATTACTTTTATATCTGGAGGGATGATGCAAGGGTAGACGGTGGGAGAGGGGGAGAGAGAGAGAGAGAGAGAGAGAGAGAGAGAGAGAGAGAGAAAGAGAGAGAGAGAGAGGAGAGAGAGTGAGAGAGAGAGAGAGAGAGAGTGGAGAGAGAGAGAGAGAGAGAGAGAGGGAAAGACAGACAGAGACAGACAGACGGACAGACACACAGAGGCACAGATTAGGGATAATTTGTTTGTTAAATATAATTGTATGTAGCTCTGTTGTTGCCAGATTGAGGCACAGGTCCCCCCTGTGCCTCAATCTGGCAACGACAGAGCTACATACAATTATATTTAACAAACATAAGGGGGTACGGCCTCATTTTTGAAGCATCCTTTATTCTGTATCTGGACAACAAAAGGCATGGAGATGTTGTGATTACTTTTTTCTAAATTCTTGTCTTGTATACTATTGAGATAAAATTATTAGCCAGCAGTAGTTCCATATGGAAATTAGAAGACTGATTATTCTGGCAAGAGACGACTTTCCCCTCAGCTAAATTGTGTCCTTGGGTATATATACATCAGATCGAATGTTTCATATTTTCTAATCTAGTTTTTGTTGTTATCTCAATAGAACACCTATAGAAATATCATTATAGTGAAAGACTTTCACGTCTTCAATTTCCATGCAGGTGTTTTGGATGGACATCATGGTAATGGAAGAGTTAACGCGGGTAAGACATTATTAATATTTCTGAGAATGATGATTATGATTACGTTCACGGCCATCAAACCCGGAGGGGATGCGGTCAGAAAATTAATATATTTGGATAAAGGCCGTATACCATGCGTCGAATGAAGATTATAATATCAATTAGCCTGCAGTTAATAATTATGGAAAACAAATTATTTCTGTCATAATTTCCCTTGTTTTTCCAATAACAATAAGACTCTAGATATTGAGAAGGATTTGAAAAAGGAGGTTATTTTGATCGAATTTCTGTCTTTCTGTTATACGATTATATAACAGTAATAAAAAAAGATCCCCCTGCGACATGTCATGGAATCAATTTATACAATCCTGTGAATACATACGACTCGTCCCAACTGTATTTTACAGATACAATACAGATGGTATATATAATTATTATTAATTATTAAAAATGGAACGATTAAATTAGCGCTATATAACCGCTTTGCCTAATTAACAATTATTGCCATGGTAACTGAACATACGTATAATGTCAAACCCCACACTGAAGTAGTGTGGATGAGGAGGTATATTATCTTCACGTCTTCTACTACGTATCTTAGTATTTTGGTTTAAGTCGTCTTATTCACTGATCGTGCGTGAGACTTCCTCCCAAAGTGATAAAAAGACATTGAGGGGCAATTATTACAAGGGGAGGGAGGGAGAGAGGGGAGCACCTCGAGGTCTTATTAATATTAGGTGTAAACTATATAACGATGCCCCTAACTATGCGAGGGGGCGTTGGATGGGGTCCTGTCATCTTATCGTTACGTTTTTTTGTAATCCTTCTCCCGTCACTTTCTCTCTCTCTCTCTTTCTCTATTTCTTAGTACAATATCAATTCATTATATTCTTTATTCATATAATAGCTATCATAATTATAAAGCTGCTTAGATTTGATTTTTTTAAATAAAATGTATGAGTCTAATGTTCTACAGTTCGTATATACATTTTTATTAATTTAGTGTGCACATTAATTTAAATTATAACCCTGCTGTTGTCAGCATGAACGAATCATTAGAATATACTAGGAATTAAATATAATATAGGAAATACACAAGGCATGTCTGCATTGCTTGGCACTTGGCTTTGTTTCAAACAATAGTTTTTTCACAGAATAATTATTATCATGATTGTATGCAATGATTTTGCTGTTTAGAGGTTTCCAGGAATCAGTAGTTTTATGGGGAAATTACACAACAGCGAAATCGGTCCACGGAAGTAGTTTATACAACACGATATTTTTTTTTGTAGCATAATGGTCACAGATTCGAGATATTCCGATATTTTTATTTGTTAACCAAAAATTTTAACAAACCTGGAGGTACGAATTGGTTTTTTCCGCAAATTTAAGTGTGTGTACTGATTTCCCCATTCACTGAAAGTTGTTTCGTAAGGAGCATATCATCATCTTGTATGGCTGTATAGGCTGATAATCATTATATAACATATTTGTATCTTTATGTGAAAATGTTCACAAATCACGTACACAAATCACGCCATGCTTTTAGGAAAAGAGGTAGACGGACGGAAACTGACATCAAATCTGTCATTTCACTTCATATGACCTCATCTAAGCTCTCTGGTGATGCTATTAACAGTTACAACTTACAACTATATTATTCAGATATACTCAAATCTAGATGAGGTAGGTGAATGTATGGAACAAAAAAATCTTAGTTTTCTGCTTTAAAAAATAAATAAATGTATACAACATGATACATGTACTGACATAGCAGCGTAGAGTGGGTCTGGAGGTTTAAAGGCATTGGTATCATGGAGACGGGGGGGGGGGGGGGAAGGGCACCTGTATCGGGGTATAGTGGAGGAGGGCCGCCGTAGCGTATCTTCTTGTCACATTCCCTCCGCTGGGAGCGGATAGGTGCCCTGGTATCACCGTAGACACGCCACTGTACAGATAACTGATACATCTTTAGATTGTGAGAATCCTACCAAAGGGAAGCAAGATTGATTTAATTAATTAATTTTGTCAAACATGTGTATGAATTATGGGGCAGTTTCGAAACTTAGCTGTATTATACGTTTTGTCAGGTGTCTTATCAATTCTAATTCTATATTCATTTATGGCACAGAGAGTACTTACATAATTATAGTTTGAATAAAGAACATGATTACTGACAGCTTTAACTTCTAAACAAAAATTTGCTAAATATCATGGACGCTTGTTGAGAATAAATTTGTGATAATGATATAGAAAATATTAATTATTGTTTGCAAATGCGTTCTAAAAATTGTGGTACATACATAATTATCATGTATTTTTCTTAACCACGTAGGCCTATTAAAATCAATTTTTATCAATATTTATTTAATATTGGATGGCTTTGAGTGTGATACAAGAATTGTCATAGCGAGATGCATTACATTCTTATTCTTGTATCAAACGAAAACAAAGCCATATAATATTATTATGATCATTCACTATATTATCAGGCTGACTAGTGAAAATATCAACATTTTCGACAGTTGGATTTCCCGGATGACAGAGCAATGCGAAAACTATATTGATCTGTCATCCGGGTACTGCGCTAAAATATTAAATACATTGATTTATTGTACCACTTGGAAGCCTTATATCAATAATAATCAATTCTGTCAATGATGGGCAACTTTTGTTTCACTCCTATTCTATGCAAAATTAAGATGTATATCGCAAACCTATATAGACGTAGCTATAAACACACCCACTGAGTATCGTTTGATTACATAGTTTCCTATAATCTCAAATAAATAGTCATACACTGATTACCCAGTATCACCGAAACTAAGACCTCATCTGCAAAATACAGGTCCTTAATCATAACACAAACAATCGGGTTGCTACAATCATTTACAGTTAGAAAAACAGCAACCGAAAGTGTCTCTTGTAAATTGCATTTTAGCTCCCTAACTACAGAGTGAAGTGTTAAGGAAGTAAAGCTCTCAAAAAGTGCGGCGGCCTCACACAATCATCCGAAAGGTATAACTCTTATCTCTGTACGGGCATGACGTACGCTCATTGAGGTCGCATATTATATCAATGGGGTGGCATCGCACTCGTCATTCATTGTGAAGTAGTCTGCTGTCAAACAAGTTACTTCTTGACCAACAACGCTTCCATTCGCTTGTGAATATCTGAAATATTCAATCAGGATTCTCCTCTAAAATTCCAGAGATCTTATAGAAGATGGAAAAGACAGTTCAGCGTGCATTGATCATGGTTGTTCTCATCGGGCTACTGTTAAGTGGTATGTATATTTAATTCAACGTTCTGTGTGTTTTCCATCGGATAAGAATGCGGAGATGAGTGTATATAATTATATATGTGTGTATTTGAAATAAAATCAACGATTCGTTACTCGTGAGTTCCCGATAACAAAGTAGATTTTGATAAGTACGACAGCTTCAGCTGTCTGCAGGTAGGCCTTAAGAAATGTACATGTATTTTCCGAATGGCAGTCATGCCCTAATTATTGAGGGTAGCCGTCGAAAGAATACCTACCATGCCAATGGAATGTGGGAAAGAAGTTTTTCTAGCTTACAGCATTTGTTCTACACAAAATAGAATAAATAGACTTTATGCCTGCATACGTGTATAAAGTGTTCATTTATCCTTTCTTTCATTAGTAAGTATAATGAATCACTTTCACAAAGTAGTCTTAAATAAGTTTTTAACGAAGTGAAAATTAGTAGTCGACACGACTTTATTTTATACCGACCGTAATTATTGTTAGATTATAGGCCCTATCTGATCAAGTCTACAAGATATGACTGTTCGTCATTGCAGTGACAGATGTTCAAATGGCAACATTTTTCACACATAGAATACCAGTGTTTCTTCTGACAGACTGTGTATTTTTTCATATTATTATAGATATTGTTATCAAATCTGAACTTCATTTTCCCCACAAAATGTTATGTAAATCTTAATGAGATTCACGTTGTTCTGGATTTATGCATCTCTTTCAGTTTCAAATTTCTTAAAAATTGGGAAATCAAAATGAATCATTGATTTATCAAATTGCATCGATGATCCAATATGGCAAATTGTTTCCATAAAATTTGTTATACCATTTTTTTTACAGAATATTATCCCTCTGCCAGAATGTATTGATATACAGAGGGTACGGTGGTTTTGATTATATTTATAGATGTACTCTTTTGAGCAAACTATTTCCGGTTATATGCAGTGTCGTCATCTTTTATGTTGTTTGCTTTTGTTTTGTTTCGTTTCGTTTCGTTTGTTTGGTTTGTTTTGTTTCATTGTGAGTGTACAATACACTAAACATCTTCCGGTGAGTTGCAGGAAGTGCCAAATCGCTGTTTTGTACATCCATTACATCATCAAATCACAGCCTTCCTTCCGGTTGCCTTGATACTCAATGACAAAGTAAACAAATTCTAGGCCATGTTTAGCCGAGTTGTCGTTGGTGATTTAGATTTAGATTTATTTGTTGCTATATAGTAACGATATTATGGTGTGCTTAAGAAGATTTTGATTGCCTATTGTGAGGCTCCTGCATCAAGGCGCAATTTCACATGAGAAAAAAAACTTCAGAGGTGCAATTAAAATTGAATTTTGTTAAAAGGGGCCGGGCGGAACTTCCGAGCTGGGGGGGGGGGGGGGGGGAGGGGGTTATCTTGGCTGCATACGTGCCAAGTGACCTGTGTACATTTTGTTGAATTCTTTTTCCGGTTCTTGAAATGGGAGCAGAAAAATAAAAACTTTTGCTTTAATTTTTAATTTTTGATATGATTCATTATATCTTATTACTCGACTGCTAAAGGTTTATGAACACTATATGCATACAAAAATGTTCTCCTTTAAACGTGTACTTTTAATTTTGTGCCCCTCCTACTTTGACAAAATTCTGGATACGCCTTTGTGATGTAAGTGCCCCACAGAGCTAGGGCAGGATGAGACGAGACTCACTTTTTTTTTTCAAAGACTTTTTGACTTTTCAAAATGGATGACAAAATGTGTCTTTGCCAATTAGCCTACATAAACTAATTACAAGATTTACTAGAATCCACCCTCCTAAGGCTTCTTTGTTGCATAAAATCAAAATAACAAATGAAAAATCATAAAGTTACATAATATTATATAATTCATAAGTTAGAATTGTGTGTTTTGTTGATAATATTGATTTTTCCCCCCATCCTGCCTGCCTTCTCTCCATAATAACAAAAATCAAACAAACAAGTAAAACAAAATACCACTCCCCCCCCCCCCCCCAAAAAAAGGGCAGCATCTCAGCATCTCATTAGCATGTGATACAGTAGTTGATTGTTGCTTTGGGCTTTATTTATATAGGGTTAGGGTTGCAAGAGGGGTTGCGAGTGGCTTTTAGGTTAGGTTTAAGGTTTATGATATTGCTTATATTTATAGGGTGTTTAGTCTAGGTTCGAAGTTAGAAATTCGGTGAGTGCAGGATATTGATAGGAGTAATGGTCTGCAGAGCCTGTGTCCATAGGCCTACAATTATTACTGTCACGTGTTTTCCCCGGTCATTTTTTCCTGTGCTATGATTCTTGCCTGGAATTCTTGTCACCGAGCTAATTAGTTAACACCCAGTTCATCCATTGCCCCCCCCCTCTCTCTCTCTCTTTCTTTATATATATCTCTCTCTCTTTCTCTCTCTCTCTCTCTCTCTCTCTCTGTCTCTCTCTCTCTTTTATCTCATTTCCTTCTCCGTACACGATTTATCTTCAGATCTCATTAACGTATCTTTTATAACAGTCCTCATAAGATCCATTCGAATTTAATTATAGGTTCATTATTGATGAAAATCCAATTAATAAAGGTGCTCAATTTTTGCCAGAGCGTGTGGATCAGGGTTTTTAAATAATTATATTTAATCATATTTCTTAATTCTCTTTTTGTTTTGGTCAGCCTGTGAGGGTAGACGGAAGCCCAAGGAGAAGGACCCATCTCGCAGACGAGGATGCCCGGATGATCTTGTCTACAATAGCTGCGGGGCGTGTGAGGTCTTAACATGTGGAAAACCAATGCCCAGGTGCAATCGCATGTGCTATCCAGGATGCTTTTGCCCCGTCGGCCAGCGCCTTATTTCCGAAGGCGGCAGCTTGTGCACGAAACAGTGCCCCGATGCTCTCGACGCCAACATCGCCGAGTAGCACGCGTGGTTCGATGACCAGCACGGTGATCTTCACTGTCGACTTCAACGCCCGCATCGACGAAATAATATTGTCGTCATCAAGGAGTGCAATGCAACGAAGAAGGACTTGTAGATAAACATAGTACTGCATATTTACAGCATTATATCATCACTTCGTAATAAATTATGCACACTCCTGTAGTCAATATTACTATTATGCTCAAAGGCGTACTTACCAGAAAAATTGAATGGGGGGACAAAGAGTCATGACAAACCTTAAACTCTTATGTTACAATTCTGAAGTAATATTGTACTCACCTTGCATTCTAAACGCACTGTAATGTTTTGGCATCATTGGGCATACGAAGTACTATTATGCCTCGGAATTATATACGTTCATGTAAATATCACTTTCTTTATTTAAGTTATATAATCAGCATGACTGTGCATTAGTGTTTGGTCATTTTTTGTGCAATTCCACAGACTTACAGGTTGACCGTGGTTGATTTCCATTTTGTTATTGCTCTTATTTTGGGGGGCATAAATGGGAGTTCTTCATTGGGTCATTTGAAAACACAAACCACGAGGAGACGATAACAGTCATGTATCATAGTTTGTGTCTTTTAACCGACAATACCATAAACGCAGTAGTATACACAGCAAGCATAATTATCATTTCCAACTTTGACGTGAAAATGATGCAATATTCTGGGAAAGTCATTGTTTAAACAATGTATAGATTTGTTTGATTTTTAACATCACATTAGAGGCCTGTAAAAAAATAATTTCCGATACCTCATTAATTGAGGAAATATTTTCTCAGACATAAGTATTATTCTAGTTTTTGTGGGATGTGTTAAAAGATATACATTTATTATATTTACGATGAGCCCAGTGATCTACCATTGTGCCCGTGCAGTTTACTTTGGCAACTCGATATCAATTCACCATACACATTGGTCTTTTGTCGTGTTCTATTAGGGAGAAAGGAACTGCAAAACAATCCAAAAATACTCGAAGGACCGTGTATTATTATTATCTGGCCTCTGCACTATTTAAATTTAACCTTCACTTCATTTTGTTAATGTAGATCAAACTGTCATTGTTTGATTTTTCGTTTTCGTCGTAATCGCCCCAAAATAAATGAGCAACTTCCCGCTCAATTTGGTGACACAAATTTGTTTTACCTTGTTTTCTGCGGATATTGTTTCTTTGGCATGTTTGAGTGTTAACATCCATTCTGTAGTTTGCAAAGTAAAAACGGTGAAATTTAGATAATAATGAATTACACGCGTATGTTGAGAGCCAAAAGGGCGTTGACATTATTATGCATTGTGTTGAAATAATTTGAGTAAAGGTCCCCCTGGCTCTGAACAGATTATTAGGCCTAAATGACAGGATAAACTGTGGAAGAAGATGCCTCGCCGTAATGTTCTATGAGATAATACCCCCCTTGATTAGGTGTTTACTCAGTGATGTTGCCAGCAAAATAAGATGAAGCAGACACGTAAACTATGCCCAGGTCGCGCCCCCCTCCCGCTGTTTGTAGGCCAGGGCCCCGTCTTATACAGAGTGAATATTAATCAAAACTAATTTGCGATTGATTTGATTTGATTTGATTTGATTTGATTTGATTTATTTGTTTCTGTTTGATTTTCTTTTTCTTTTGCATTTTTACAAATATATAACAAAAAAATATTGCAAATTTACACATGACAAAAGAATATATTAATATATATATCAATCGCAAATACTTATGTTCATACGAGATAGGAGACTGCAAACTTGCAATTGATTGGGGGACTTGCGATTGATTTGGATCGATTGCAACTTTAAATTATAGACGGGGCCCAGGTGTAAACTGAAGATAACTTACAGGCATATAATAATTATATGCCTGTAAACAAATATTTCCTGATACCTCATTAATTGAGGAAATATTTTCTCAGACATAATTATTATTCTAGTTTTTGATACATTTATTATATTTACGATGAGCCCAGTGACATACCATTGTGCCCGTGCAGTTTACTTTAGCAACTCGATATCGATTCACCATACACATTGGTCTTTTATTATTATCCTACATCACTTGGGCCTGTCAAGGATCCATTACATCCCTATGAGGATTACCCTCAACACCACTATACCGTATAACCTGCCTACTGTGGTATTTCTGGATATGCCACTGGATGGTAGAGACTGTAAAATATTATTTCAACAACTTGATCGCAAAGACTCTCGAAAAAAACAATCTGAAGCGATTTTCATGCATGGCCTTGTCCACCATCTATATTGAAATGTGCGAACTTAATCCGGACTTGATTTCAATTTGATATACATTAGGCATGGCCCTTAAGTTGATCACTTGAACGTCTTTGCGATTATGTTCAATTTGAAAAATCAAAGCCATGTATAGGCCTATAATAATGAATAATAGCCGTAAATGTTTTGTTTTGATTTGTGTTGTTTTATTTCGTCTTTTTATCAAAAGCTCTGGAAAGGATCGCAATCATAATGAATTGATTTCGAGTAAAGAATTCAGGAGAAATGAAAGATCACATTTTAAGGCTACCCTTGTGATGAAAACGTGAAAAAGTGGCGTTTTTGGTTGTCGTTGCTGCTGCTGCTGCTGCTGCTGTCGTTGTTGTTGTTGCGTTTGTGTGTGTACTTAAGGTCTGCAAATCTGCATTTTTTGTTAAAGCGGCTACGCCGGGTAGGTTTTGTCCCTTAAAATGAATACCCTTTGAACCGCAGGATTGGGGAACCCATGGGTAAATCTATATAACCATCGAGGGGCATATAGGGCATTTTTGTCATGAAGGGAACGGGCATCTGTCTTACTTACTAGTAGTTAAAATTGAAACCGTATCCCTCTCATAATAATAATAATAATAGTGGGTTCTTGTATAGCGCTCATGTCAGTGTTTTTAATTTCAATTTCCTTCTCTCTTCTCTTTTCTCTCTCTCTCTCTTTCTCTCTCCCCCTCTCCCCCCTCCCCCCTCTCTCCCTCTCTCCCTTTCTCTCGATGTCTTTTCCTCTTTTGTATTTTATATTTCTCTTTTCCCTATTTGTCAGGGGGCATGTCCCTTGCTCTGATAAGCCATCACTACATGGCATAGGGGTGGATCAGTCTGGTTTTTTTTTTTTTTTTTTTTTTTTGGGGGGGGGGGGGGGCACCAATATATCCAATAAAAATACAATGAAACGATTACGATAGTAAATCAAATGGTGACAGATTTTACAGCAGTAACATTCAGCGTCGTTATCAGAAGCCTTGTGTGCGTTTGTCGGCGGGGTGATACTCAGAGCCTATTATCTAAAATATACATTTAAACTCCTGTTTGCGAATCGATATCTGGTCGGCAGACTTGGACACATAACAAAATAATTGCTTCCGCAAATAATTTTTGTTAAACCCTTTTTGTTAGTTTTGAAAAGACCTTTCTTTTGGACTTGCTGGAAGTTTGGTTGGTGTGACAACCCCCCCCCCCCCCAGTGGCGGATCCAGTGGGCCAGGGGGCTCGGCCTCCCCCCTGGGAAGAAAAAAGAAGGATAACAAAAAAGAAGGGAAAAAAAGGGGGGAAAAAGGGGAAATATTTTTTTTTAATTTTTTTTTTTTAAGCGTTCCTCCCCCCTCCCCCCTTCGCGAAGAGAGAGAGAGAGAGAGAGAGAGAGAGAGAGAGAGAGGGGGAAAAGAAGGGAAAGAAAGAGGAGAAAGAAGAAAAGAATAGGGGAAGAAGGAGATAGGGGGCGAAGGGGCCTTGCCTCCCAGGCTGTTGCCTCCCCCCCCCCCCTCCAATAAAAAAAAAATAAGAGCTAAAGGGGAGGAAAATTGAGGAAGAAGAAAGAAAAGGAGGGGGGTATCAGTTGCAATTTCCCGCCAACAAGTTCGGGGTTGGGGTGGGGCAAAAGGCCCTTGCCTCCCCCCGCCCCCGCTAAGAAAAAAGAGACAAGGAAGGAAAAGGAAAAGAGGAGAGCTACAAGAGACCGAAAAAGAGGAAGAAGAAAAAAAAGGGTGAAAAGAAGGGGAAATAGATCATTTGCGGTTAATCCCGCCAACAACGTGTGGAGATGGGTGGGGCCGAAAGGACCTTGCGTCTCCCCCCCCCCCTCCCCAGCAAACCTAAAAGAGAGAGAGATGGAAAGGAAGGGAAAGGTAAAGTGGAGAGAAAGGGAAAGAAATAAAAGAGAAAGAAGAAAGGTAGGGTAGATCAGTTGCGATTTTTCCGCCAACAAAGTGTAGATTGGGGGGGGGGGGGGGGAGGGGGCGGGGCACTGGCGTACTGATCAGGGAGGGGGCTCGGGGAAAATGAAATTCAAACGTGGTTTATTTCTAATTTTTTAACGGTGGTTTACACATAATGCTCAAATGGCATAATTTTCCGAGATTTTTCCTCATTTTTTTTTGTAAATTATACTTTTTATGCGTTTGCTGTAAATTGACAACCAGGCAAGAAATATGCTTCTTGAGATGCCTACATGTCAGAACCTGCGGAGCAGCGGGGAACGGGAGCCTCCAGCTCCCCCAATCTTCTTCTTTCTCTCATAATTTAATGAAACGTCAAAGCTTCCGCGCTTTGCGCAGGAGGGGGGGGGGGCTGAATTCAGACAAGGATTAACAGTCGAGATAGTAATATGATCTTCTTCTTTCTCTAATGATTTAATGAAACGTCAAAACTTCCGCACTTCGCGCAGGAGGGGGAAACTGAATTCAGACGAGGATTAAGAGTCGAGAACAAACCGCCTTCTTTCTCTAATGATTTAATGAAATGTCAAAGCTTCCGCGCTTCGCGCAGGAGGTGGGGGAATAGAGTTTAGACAAGGATTAGGAGTCGAGAACGGTACAGCGAATCTTCTTCTTTCTTTAATAATTTTAATGAAACGTAAAAGCTTCCGGGCTTCGCGCAGGAGGGGGGGGGGGGGGGACTGAATGCAGACGAGGATTAAGAGTCGAGAACGGTACAGCGAATCGTCTTCTTTCTTTAATAATTTTAAAGAAACGTGAAAGCTTCCGCGCTTCGCGCAGGAGGGGGGGGGGGGGGGGGGACTGAATCCAGACGAGGATTAGGAGTCGAGAACGGTACAATGAATCGTTTTCTTTCTTAATAATTTTAATGAAACTTGAAAGCTTCCGCGCTTCGCGCAGGAGGGGGGGGGGGGAGGACTGAATCCAGACGAGGATTAAGAGTAAAAAACGGTACAGCGAATCGTCTTCTTTCTCTAATGATTTAATGAAACGTAAAAGCTTCCGCGCTTCGCGCAGGAGATGGGGGAACTGAATTTAGACAAGCGTAAAATTTTAGAGAAACGTAAAAGCTGCCGCGCTTCGCGCAGGAGGGGGGGGGGGGGGGGGGGACTTAATCCAGACGAGGATTAAGAGTCGAGAACGGTACAACGAATCGTCTTCTTAATTCTATCATGATTTAATGAAACGTAAACGTTTCCGCGCTTTGCGGAGGAGGGAGGGGGAAATTGCCCCTCCTTGCACCCCCCCCCATTACGCAATTGCTGGTCACCATTACGTAACAATATTTGCCTCGAATAATTTCAAATATGGCCCCCCCAAGAAATCCTGGATCCGCGCCTGACCCCCCCCCCCCCCCCCCCCCCCCGTGGTAAGATTATTCCCAACTTCCCTCCTCAGTTATGAAAAACATGAAAGGGGGTCAGGACCCCGGTGATCCCTTTGTTCCGCCCCTGTCCCAGTTGTGTTCCATTGACACATCCGGCTTCTAAATTTAAAGTCATTTATGTTCACAAATACATTCCCGTTTATCCTTTATGTTCTCTTATTTTGTGGTACCTAGCGGTAGCCAGGCTCATGAGAGCCTATTTATATTTGACCCCTATTTTTTCTCATACATAATTGTAATTGTGCAACATATTACATGGAGTTTTACCGATTTGTTTCAAATGTACTCTGATAGTCGATTAGGAAAATTAAATGATCATAATTTATTTGTTTTATTTCTTCGATTCTGATCATTTTCATTCTAAGCTCTGAAATAAAGATATACTTCAATCCAGATTTTTTTAGGATTTCTAGGCCTACCCCTTTTTGTTGCGTAATATGGTCAATTTATTTATTGACCAAAGTGCAATGGACATTATCTGTTGGTCTCCTACTTAACTCACATTAAATATTCATAAGTGTGATCATTATTGTTTTCCTTTTAAAGGGGGAAAAGACGAAAAAGGGGGAATGGATGAAGAAAAAAAAGGGCATCCAAATATATCAAAATTGTAAAGAATCACTATCCACCCGAATTTCAAAATGCCGCTGTGAATGACCAACAAAAATGCAAAGAGCATGAACCAAAATCTTATCATACAAAATAAATTACAAAAAAGTTAAAGGCGTAAGACTCCTAATGAATACAAAATGCCGAATCACAAAATAACAACAAGCACACCAACAAAGTCATAGCATGCATGCGCTGCGCTCATGACGACCCAAAATGATATGCGCGATCATAATACTGAGCTAGCTGAGGCGCGCGCGCTAGCGCTGCATGCCAAGCGCCCTCGCCGCCCGCGCCGCCCGCCCCCGAACTACTCCGTACGTGTGAAGTACATGTCGAGAATACCGGCTAACCTGTCACCGGAGTTGAAGATAAGGAGGATAATTTATGCACTGGTAAGGTATATCTTGTCTTCGGAAAATGCAGGCTAAGTTTTATGAAATTAATGTAACTTGCTAAGGTAAAGTTGGAGAAACGTAACTTATTGTCAAAGGCAAGGCTGGCAAGACAGGTTTTACCTACCACTGCACTGAAGGGTCTGAGCTGACACTGTACTGTACCGTGGCAGTGCGAAAGCATTGCACGAGTAAAGCTACTATTACTATTAGTAGGCCCCAAGACCAAGTATTGCCATGCCATTGATGTAAATGTAACGTAGACGGTATGGTAGATCTATGTGTTGCCACTCATTAGGCGGTGTCAGACAGAAATATCCTGACCCATCTTGAATAAACTAGATCTTAGAAATCTAGATAGACTAGGCTAATTAATTTACGTCGGTGATAGACGGGCTACGAATAATCTGGATAAATAGTCTAGAGGTCTAGTCTATCTAGATAATTGCACACATGATATTGATAGGCCTAGGTCTAGATCTAGGTGCATTACTATCCTGGCTCACTGGCCATGTAATAAAAGCTCAACATTTCAAACACCACTGTACAAAACTCAACTAATTTTACTAAAAATCGGTACTTTAGTGACAATTGATGACACCTAAATAGCAGTAAAATACATTTTTTTCAACTTTCCGATGTTAGAAAAAATAATTAAAAAATTCAAATTGTGAATGTGAGTCTAGACACTGTCAACTGTGCAGATTAGGCGCATCGGCATGATTGTGTGCATTTGCGTGTTGTGAGTGTATTGACTATTCATGTATTAAAATGCCGCCTATTAACACGTAGTGCAGTGCTAGAGGTCAATACGCATTTAATGATAGCATGGACTCTCTAGACCTATGCTTTGCTGATGCTGGAGTGGATAATTGATGGGCCAGTGCGCATGCGCCGTTAGGTAGATATTAGATAAGCATTGTGACATCTCACGTTCAATCAAAAGTAATGCCCAATTAACAAGTCTCGTTCAATGCCCGCTAATATATTTGTGCGCATGTATGAAAGCGCGTTAAAAAAACATGCCAGCCAATCATTGACCTAGTCACAATAATCCCCTTTAAGCTAGGTCAGTGTGATACACTGACCTTATAGGGGATTATTTCAACACTGGTGTCAGACAGAAAAAAAACCCTTGAAAAAATCCTTTCAAGGGAGAATTGTCTTGTTTCGTTGGGAGGATTTTTTGAGGGATTTATTCAGAGATTTTTTTTTTCTCGAAAGGCATGCTCCACTTACGGTTCCTTCCCTTTCAACATTGAAATGTAAGTTGTGTATTTTTGTGTGTAAGAGCAAGAATTATTATTCTCATATCTTCTGTGATTATGTACAGGTATTATGATTTATTCATGAATAGAACATGCAGTCAAGTCAATCCCCTTTAAGCTAGGTCAGTGTGATTACACTGACCTTAAAGGGGATTATTTCAACACTGGTGTCAGACAGAAAAAAACCCTTGAAAAATCCTTTCAAGGGAGAATTGTCTTGTTTCGTTGGGAGGATTTTTTGAGGGATTTATTCAGAGATTTTTTTTTTCTCGAAAGGCATGCTCCACTTACGGTTCCTTCCCTTTCAACATTGAAATGTAAGTTGTGTATTTTTGTGTGTAAGAGCAAGAATTATTATTCCTCATATCTTCTGTGATTATGTACAGGTATTATGATTTATTCATGAATAGAACATGCAGCAAGTCAAAATCAAATAATCAAATGATTCTTATACTTTGGAAGGTGATAACAGAGATGTAGTCACTAGTCAGCATAACTCTTGCAGAGCTGGCGTGTATCCCCACACAGCTCCCCGTTTAATCCCCCTCCCCCCACCAAAATTAAAAAGCTAGACAAAAGCAAAAGACATTCACTCCTCTGAAAGTTAAGTGGCAAATAGCGCCTCACAGGCTCACAACTTCATCACATTGAAGCAAACAGCTTCAAAGTGCTCTAGTTATAGGTATGTACTATGTACTTGTACTGTAAGTGGTTCCAAATATTAGTAACTCACTCTCAATAAGAACAGAAACCTTGGGTCTTAATGTGAATGAAGAAGAAATCGTAGAATAATTTATTCTGCATTTTCCTGAAAATTTACAGTTTGTACAATTTTTGTCTTCAAATAGATGCATGTGTTAAACTGATTAGCCTTTGAATACAAGAAGTAAAACTAAACCTTTCCTTTTAATTTGAAATTTGAATAGAAATGTACATGTAGCTATGCAATTGCTAGTAAGTAAACAAGTTTTCGGTTCTTCTTACTTGCAATTACTTAGTTGGAATACATGAAAGATGGAAGCAAAAGGGTCAGGAAAAAGAATTTTCTATTATGCTTTTCCGAGTTTTATAGATTGTATACAAGCCAACGTCCCTGGACAGAACAATAGGGGATTTCAAGCATCGTCAGTTTCTTTTTGTAGTGTTTCTTCATGTCTTGTCCTGATCTCCTGATATAGAATTATCTAGGGACACTCATAGGTCATTTATGATCAATTGACCTACTGCCACACCTAATTCTGTAGCAATATGTCATCCAAAATATCCAAAGGATAAATTAGATCATCTCTTTCCAGCACCTTGTTTTGAGAAGGCGTTCTTCTTTGGTGACCAGTTAAACTGCAAATTCAGGAAATTTGGCATTTAAGGTATTTATTCCAAACTTTTGTGATTTTGTTTCTGTTAAAAAACAAAAAAGATTCTGGCTATGTGCTTCCCTCTTGTAGCTGAGGAAGGAAATGAGTTTGTTGATGTTGGCAGTAGTAGAGCAGGAGATTTTCACCATGAAATCAAAAAGAGTATTCTCTAGTAAAGTAACACTACTGCAATTTATTGTTGTTCAATTCTCAGAGCAGGAGATAATAATGATCATAATAACTTTAGTAGTGGAGTCTTTTATAGCGCTCATGTCTGGCACGTTGTCACTCCTGGCGCTCCATTTTATTACCCCGACTTTAGAATGGCTGCCATCATAGTGCTCGAGCATTATAAAAAAATAATCCTTCCTGGTACCCATTTACCTCACCTAGGACAAGTGTGGCAAATCTTGATTAATGTCTTGTCAAAGGACATTAGTCCTGCGACAGGGATTTGAACCTAGTACCTTGTGGTTCACAGTTCAGAGACTTATCCACTTGACCACAATACCATAACGAAAATATGATGTTAGTTATCACAGATCTTAGGACTGAGGAGCCATCAGTTCCAACATATTGTATTTTAAATGTATCCCCTCACTCATTTGCCAGCTATATTATGTTTACCTGTACTTAAAATCTGGCATACTATCCTGGACATCATGCATGACGTAATTGATAAATCCTTTTGTTTAGGTCAGTGTTTAAATATTTGATCAGGTCATAGAATGGTATGTTTGGGCCAGTTAATCAGTTAGACTTTGTCTCCAACGTGATTAATGCTTGAGTCATTGGAGATGTAAACCATTTGCTGCTACAGTAGTGGAGAGAAATGTTTTATTAAATACAGGGGGCAGTATTCTGGGCACGATTTTTATCTCTAAAATGGCGTCCGATAGTCCGAGACCACTTTTTTTCTTAGATTGTAATTTTATTTTAATCTTCTTGCATGCCTATAAGAGTTAAAAGCGCAATACATGCAGCACTAATGCTAATGCCAAAGTTGTTTTATGTTAAAGATAAAATAAGACTTAAAAATAGGGTAGGTGCTATTTTATTTTTTGGACGCACGATTAGTGCAACAGTTTTGGATGAGTATACAGCTAGCAGTGCAATCAAAATAAACAAAATAATACTGAGTATTCAATCAGTATTGAGTATATTTCTTAGGCAGCATTCTCATGGGATTATCGTGTTGAATTACAACCAATTTTGGTGACATATATTGTAGTTACAATAATGATATTGGCGTCCGAAAGGCTCTGAACCTACATGTACCTCTGTCATTTTAAAAGAAAATCCCGGTAAAAGTGTGTTGCACTTTGGGGCAAGCATAGTGAGTATTGTAAAAGTAAGACATTCGTGCTCTCTCAGTTGGCATCCCCTTTCCCTCCTTATTTTGTAGGTTCTTTTGTAGTTACACACTTGTTAATTCAATAATTACTCATTATTCCTAAATATCATATGAGGTGTCCGCACTCGTACAAGCATTGCTTTTTTAGTGGGCCTCTCTGTTTCCAATATGTATTCCTAAATTGTTATAAATGTTCATAATTGAATTATAATGTTTTGTTGGAAACATAAATAAATTGAAGTTGAATTGGAAAAAAAAGGAGGAGGACTGGTAGAAAGTGATTCCATTGGCTGAACAGGATGAGAGTGAAATCTAATGAAATTTCTTATTATATATCCCATGGTAGTTGGGCATGTCTTGATGATATAAAATCTCACTGAAATGATTCTCAGAAATTGATAACATTTTTTTAAAGGGTATTTTGTCTGAGATGAAATTAATCTCAGAATACCACCCCAGGGTATTAGCTATAATATCATGGGTAATTGCAGTGAACATTTACTAGAAGTAAAGTACAGTGTAATTTATATTAACAAAGCTGTATAATTTGCTATGCATAACAAACGATTCATTATTTACAACCCTTTCTCTCAAAATCTAATTTAATTTAACATCTGCTCAAGGTTAGTTTAAAACCAAACATACAATTATTAGCCACTGCATACTGTATGCAAAAGTATATTGAAATAAAGCTCTGTACATAGCTACTACATGGTTAATTATTTCTTTCTTTTCTCCCTCTTTCTATTCCTCAGACATATCGAGTGGTGATATTCCTTCACATGTAGTCCACCATGGGGATCTTGTTATCTACAGCATTCATCCTTGTCTTCTTATACTTCTTCCTCTTCAAAGTGTTAAAGCTGCTGGATCAGCCCGCTGCTGCTACCCTCCATTACAGAGAGGGAAAATATAACCGCAGTATCCTCTCATTATGTTCCATCCTCACAAAGCCGTAAGTTGCTAAAATTGATGTTCAGTCCAAAGTCCACAGGTATCCTATAGCGGGCAAGTCCAAGGTACTATTTAATAATTAACATTGTGTCCCATAGGTAACTAGGTTTTTTGAATTTTGTATATGAATTGACATTCAAGGGGTAATATGTCAATTCACTTCTTAAAGAGGGTGGATCGTTGCACTATTGGCAGCACAGCTAAAGCCGGGGTAATAATCTCCAAGTTTGGAAGCGCTTAGTGATTCTAATAAGCGCTATATAAAAACTGAGTATTATTATTATTATTGTACGGGCTAGCAATTAAATCAAATGACCTGGTAATAATAATACAATGTAAAGTGCTCAGAAACATTATTATGCACTAAAGAAATGTGACTATTATTATTGTTATTAGGTCTGGGCCCCGTCTTACAAAGAGTTACGATTGATCCGAATCAATCGTAAGTCCTCCAATCAATCGCAAGTTTGCAGTCTCCTATCTCTTATGTACATAGTTACGATTGATATCAATCGCAAATAACTTACGATTGATATCAACTCTTTGTAAGACGGGGCCCTGATCTACGTTCTAGTAGGGTTATTAATCATCTCTATACTTAAATCTTAGTTGTAGTGGTCAGTAACTTGAAGGATACAATAGCTTGGACTTGCCCTTGCCCTTGTATGCTGTTGAGAAGTGCAGTTTGATTCCAAGATGGAACACTCTCCTAGCACTAAGGGGAAGAGCAGTGCTTCAATTTGCATCGATCAAGATTGAAGTGTATGAGATAATTTGAGATTCATAAATTTGAATGAGGTGAATAATCCTTTTAAATGATCTTTTAACCAAGCTGAAATGAGGATTTTATACAATTACGTTTTGTTATGATACACAATTATGCTTTGTAATGATACACAATATGCAATTCTATTTCCTAATTTTTTTTTTCTTCTTCTGCGTATTATGTCACACAGGTATGTGCTTGATGCTTTGAATAGTTTATCATGATTTCAGTATTTGAGGTTATCATGGGTTGAACACAAATTTTGATCACTTACTAAATCAAATGAGAATATGAAAGCAATACAACTTTTCTCCTACACATGTTTGTACTATTGATAACAAAAATGAAGAGATGTTGAAGCAAAGAAATTGGAGGAAAAAGGGGAATTTCATGATTGTCTTCTCTGAACCGGTAGTTTTGATGCATTTTTACTAGGAAATCAACCCTTTTTTCTGTTTCTCTGCCTAGATATGTGCCTAATCGGTTATGGGGTCACAACGCACACATTCAGAGCTTCATCTACGCCAAGATCGGTCGATTCAACGCGCCCTATCCCAAGGGAAAACGTATTAATATACCTCGGCCAGATGGAGCTACGTTTACCTTTGATCTGTTTGAGCCATCAAAACCCCATCCTCAAGGGGGTAAGGAGTAGAATATTATGATATTACAGTCAAACCTGCTTTAGTGACCACCTGTCTACAAAGGCCACATTTGTTGTTTCCTTGAAAATGGCTTCTCATTGAATCATGTACTAAAGGAACCTGTCTACAAAGGCCACTTTTTGTGTTTCCCTTGGGCGGTCGCTATAGACAGGTTTGACTGTATCATGAGGATATTATTGTACAACATTTTTGATGGTATGAAAGATCAGTAAAAGTCTACCAGATTTCTTCTTTAGCTATAATTGTATTGTTTTATTTTGTTATTTTATATTATTATCATTAGTTTGTTTCTTTATGAGGAAAGGCATTCTGTTTGTCATGCTTACATATTATGTATGAACAAAGGGAAGAAGGTTTTCTAGGCATTGTGGGATTAGGGATCTCCATGGGCATTTCTTAAACTATTTTGGATGTCAGAATAAAATTCTCTGACAACTTTGCCAAATATTTTTTACACTTGCGAAAACAACGACTAAAACAGAATTAGATAGAAGAATTTCAATAAAGGCAGTATGAACAAATTCACACAAGCAAAAAAATGTGTCATTTAATTATTTTTGTTTACAATATTGCCTACAGAAAATTTGATTGGGCAGTTTTACCCGACATCCCCTCTCAATTTCTATTTTGTGATCTCTCTCACGAAAGTGATAACTTGCACATTACATAGCTTCAGGACAAAACATAAATTTAAAAAAAATCTATTTCAAAGTGTAATAACTGAACTTTTTACACCCTCAATGAAGATCCCCTTAAAAACATTTAACCATCTCAACTCTGTTCCTCTCTTCTTTATTTGACCCTGTAGCTGATGTCACACTGTGTGTTTGTCCTGGCATAGCCAACCATTCTGAGAAGGCTTACGTGCGAACCTTCACCCATTACGCCATGTCACAGGGCTTCCGCGTGGCCATGCTTAACCACCTAGGTGCCCTGCCTACAGTTCCACTCACTTCACCAAGAATCTTCACCTACGGTAAAGAACGGTATTAAAGATGAAGTTGAGTTCTGGTCATGCGATTGCATTGTGAAAGAAACGGTGTGAAATCGACCAGAAAAGGTTGATCATCTAGCATATAAGAATTTGTGTGTATTGCAAGGTTCTGGAATCATCAAAATGATAAGAAATTTGGCCAAGTCTTGGTAAAGTTACAAACACTGTACACAGAATGATGTATGTGGAACTACACGAACACGTGGCGTAAAAAACCTACCCCCCCCCCCCCCAGTTTTACGAGTTACATGACATATTTAGAATATAAAGGCATTTGAAGAGCCATGCTTTTCAGGGAACATGTCTTATCTGATGTTCTGCCACACTTGCATAATAAGAATGATAACGCTCACAAATTATTTTTCACCTCTTCCCAGAACTCAACCTTCTCTTTAAGCCTTGTTTATATATGAAGCAGCAAAACGTGCTTTCTGATGACATAAAAAGTAATACGCATCACATTTCTGTATCTTACAACACAGAGCTCCGTGAATACGTGCAGGAGCTTAGTCACACGCAGTCGCCACTCATTTACTTAAAAAAAAACGTGGCGGCTTATTTTGCTAGAGTTTACCGCATCATATCTGAACAAGCTCTTATTGTTTGCGTGAAGCCATGAGCGTGGTAATTCATATCCTTTGACATAGTTTTGAGCAGATGATGTCAAAGGGCAATAAATATGTGTTGATTTATTTTTTTATTTATTCATGTTTGATAATGGTATTGTTGTGGATGGTGCCATTGAAGAGTTTTTACATAGGGATTCTTAAGAGAAACATTCAAGCTAATCTTGAGTTTAGGTAGTTAAATTGCATTTCAAGAGATCTACGGTAGTTTTTAAATGCTGCTGGGTTGTTTAGCCAAGCAAAATATAAGCAACTAATGGAACTTGCTGGACTGAGAATGATTAAAAAAAACCTGTGTAACATGTTTATTTCTGCAGAGAGAAATGGGCTTAAAGTGAAGTAGATAAAACATGAATACAAATTAGTGAAACGTGCTGGCAATCATGTTTTGCCTTGTATTATCAAAGAACTTGTAGTAAGAAAAAATAAATCCAGTACATAATAATGATTTCTTTTGATGTTCAGGAGAGACTGGAGAGTACGCTGCCATGATAGACTACATCAAGGAACACTTTGCGTCTAGTAAGTTTGTATCGTTAGGCTTCAGCATGGGAGCAAATATTGTCATCAAGTACTTGGGTGAAGAACCTTCGAGGCAAGACGACTTTATGTGTTGTATCTCTGTCTGCCAAGGATATGATGTTACCTTGTAAGTGAACTTTAGCTTTTATCGTTTGAGATTTTAACCCATTGCTTACGAGTACCGGGTAGCTCCTGTATTAAGCCTATGCACATGAAAGAATTCAGTAGTCAACTGGTTATCAAGTTCAGTCTAGTTTTGTAACAACAACCAGTTATGATGAAGTCTGCAAGCACAGACTGTAATTTAACGCCAGCAATTCCTTGTTGACTATGGTTCTGCTCGGAACTTTGTCCTCTAGAAATAGGCAGTTTAGTTTGAAACAGAATTTACTTTGGAAAAGTTCCCTTGTTTGGTCAATATTGCTTGATTAATGATTGTGTTTGTGTACTTTTACTTTTTTAGTGTGGCTTTTTTTATATTTTTTATAAGGCTTTCCATAAATTGAATGGAGAATTTGTTACACTGCTCATTAGAAATCTGTTGTAATGCTCCTTCCTGATCGTCGATCAATCCTTCTGCTCATGTTTACAGAGCTTCTAAAGTCTTACACGAGTGGGAGAGCATGCGCCGCTTCTACAACTTCATGATGACCCAGAACATGCTTCGTCAGCTGCGTCAAAACTTTGACATGCTCTTTGGGGAAGGTGCCCGGACCTACTGGAAGAACCGAAGTGAAGCTCCTCCGTGCTACAACGTCAAGAAGGTGTTCCGTTCCACCAGTTTGGTGCACCTCGACGAAGAGATGACTAGGTAAATAACTGCTTTGAGAGATGGTAACGATCACTACAATCACTCTATCTGTTCAGTTTCAGAGTTGAAGACAGGTTGGTGTCTGGCTGGCTGGCCAAATTGCATGATTATGTAACAAGATTGCCAAACTGCATGGAAATATATAAATTCCATGTGAAATTTCTCTTTTTGAAAATCCTAAGTTAATGTGAAATAAGGCATTTATTACTTTTCAATTATTCATAATTAGAATAATGTCATCTGTAACATCAGTTGGTAGTATTTTTTTGTTCATGTCCACAAATTTTGTTAATGATAATAGTAATCAGAATGTATAACTTCTCTTAGCAATGTCCTGCTTCTTCACATAATAATGGTTAACATCAGTGGTTTAGTACTTGTGTGTTATATGTGTATTTTCTGATATGCGCATCACGTGAAGCGCACTATGCTTTATGTAATTTTACCTTTCCAGGATGGTTAATGGGCATATTTGAATGTGGCTTTACAGATGTAACCTTAATATCGAATTCATTTTGAACCTCGATCTATTTCATGACAACTTTTTCATTCCAACATTTTTTTGTTTAAAATAAAGTACAAAATAAAAATACACTATGGATACCACTGTTTTTAATTCTGATTGCCCAAATATGCTTTTCTTTCACACTTCTTTCAGAAAAATGTGTGGCCACAACAGTCTTTCAGATTTCTACGAGTCTTGCAGTTCTTCCCCATTTATGTTCAAGGTGAGTTTAATACATATAATACCTTAAAGATAAAGACCAGTTATGGTCATGCGATTGTATTGTGAAAGAAACGTTGTGGAATCGATCAGAAAAGGTTGATCATCTAGCGTATAAGTTTTGGTGTGTACTGCAAGGTTCTGGAGTCAGTAAAATAATAAGAAATTTGGCCCAGTCTTGGTAAAGTTACAAGCACTGTACACAGAAAGATGTACATGTATATGGGACTACGCGACACGTGCCCGATATCCATCCAGTCCAAATAGATATAATAATACCAAATATGTAAATTAGTAGGCGGTTTCTCGGCAAAATTTGTATCATCACGTAGTAGTCAAAACATATTCTTTCACATGATTGGTAATAAGAGCTTCCATTTCATTTTTTGAGAGGGGGGCGTTTCCAAAACTGGTCTTCACTAGGGCTGCGACGAGTAGTCGAATGCTCGAGTACCCGCACTGTCGACAACTACTCGATTACGATTTCTCGTACTCGAATATTCGGCCGGGAAAAAAAACACAAAATGAACGCTTACCCGTGCCAGGGAGAGCGGTGGCCGCTGGCATGGTACCATCGGTAAAAATGTTTCCCAACTCAAGCACTGTCAAACTCACCACTCAGAAACTGGGACCAAATGTCCAGATATCTGTTTGGATTATTCTGCCAGCTTTGGTTTTTAAAACAGCATTGTTTACTGTTATTATTATTATTAAATCGGCGCCTTCAATTGTAACTCGAAGTAAAATTGCCTGCCTTTTCGGCGACGGACTGGGATACTGCTCCAGTGGTATGGTGGTGGCAACAAACAAAAAAATAAAACAAAAAACAAAAAACAAACATGGCGTCCGAATATTTAATCATTCGCTTGTAAGCCTGGGAGTGTACTCGGGTACCTCATTACACTGTTGTGCACAGCCTTAGTCTTCACCTTTAACATTATAGAACTTTAAAAATGATGATACTCTTCTGTCTCTAAACATACAATTTTTTTGTTAATTCACTATTTTTTTATGCATCCATGATCCACCTAAAAAAACAATTTCCCCCTGCTTTGGCAAAATAGAAACCATTTTACATGATATTGATTTGCAAGTTGGGGTGAAATAGGTGGATTAGCCCAGATATTATATGATAAATCCCTTGATTGGTACCAGGGAATTGGTCAGGAGTCTGTTCTTATGTGAAAGATTGGTTGCTGATCGAGGCCCATTTGCATCCTCTTCCACAGATCGAAATCCCCCTTCTGATGCTGAATGCCGGTGACGATGCCCTCATCCCCGTATCCCAGAACTGGACTCCTATGGAGTTCAGCCAAAAGTCCACCAGCGCCATCTATGCCGTCACCAAGCACGGCGGCCATCTTGGATTCTTCGAAGGGGGCTTCCTGAAGGCCAACACTGTATCATGGTTGGACCGTATGCTAACGCAGTACATCGACGGAACCCTGGAACTCAACAAGACTATACACAGCAACGGAGAGATCCACTGTAATGGGGTAGTAGCCAGTTAATGAAAGATTTCCTTTGTATAGGTGAAGTATAGCCGTACTAGTTATTCTGTCATATTAAAATGTGTTTGTTGTGCACAAGAAACACAATGTACTGTGTATGAAAAATAGAATTGTACTTAGGAAGCTTCCTCTGTTATTAAAGAGAAGACAGTGTTATGTTGGTATTCCATTATGGTAAATCTATTTATGGGGTCAGTGAGGTTAAGGGTCATTAACAACCACCTATTAATTGAATGTAGATCGATTCTAAACAGTGACATTTCCAGGGAACTTCTATTTTGATTAAAGGATATTATGGACTCTTTGATAAGTCTACAAACTAATGATATGATATATTAACTAATAGGAGGTACTTACACAACATTTGGGTTTCCTATCCACTGTTCATCAAGTTTATGAAATATTAACATTTGACATCCTCTATTTGATTGGCTGATGAGTGATGTTGCCATGGTTATTAATATTGATGGCAAAGTTACCATCAATGGTAAGTTTTATGCAACAGAACCCTGGAACAGCATGATCACCAAGCTATGGATAAAACACTATGGGGGAGCAACCATCTTCCAATACTGTTAACAAATCTATGATAAAAAAGTTTTTTTCATTTCCTCTAGTAACTCCCTTTGCGAAAAGACACACCTAAGGTTGTTGTTAATGGAACTAATTTCAAACTGGAACCATTATAATCTGCAAAGATGATGCCATCATAGAGAAAACCTTATTCTTCAACTTGTCAATTATTTACAGGCAGTATTGGACATTGTAATTGAATACCGTAATTAATTTTATGGGAATGTAGGACAAATATAACCTTTTTTGACCTTTAGAGCCTTCACTGATAGTAGCTGCATGTTTATCCAGGTGTTCAGCTGTTCTGTTCTTCTTAGATATTTCAATAATAGAGACTAGAGAGTGCAATACTTCTTGAGAAAGAAAAAAGCAGAACATTTACATGTTGAAAATGTGTTATTCAAACCCAGATCTTCTTTCTTATTATCAAGGTATTTTTCTTATCTTAATATGGAAGTGGCAAACAAATTCTATGCTAACAAATTTGTCTTTTATTTATTCGGTTTTGCAACGTATTGCAAATTAAACTATTCATCATGTGATCATAGCAAAATATAAACTTAAGAAATATTATGATAAATTTAACCAGTTCCTTTGTGTTTTTGCAGAGAAAATGAAGTCTTTCCCTCCACGTTTGTTATGTACATGTTAGCTACATCTTCTGTTCTATAGTCCCCTCCATGTATTTTTACCCCCCATTCCTTTACAAAGCCAGTTATATGTTTACAAAATCTGTATGTCTGTGGGTATTAACTGCTACTATATATCATTAAATGTAATCTACTTCATTAAATTGTTTTCCATTTTCATATTTATGTGATATTCAAGTGAAAGTTTTGTCACTACTGGATATATGTATTATTGTATTTTCAGTTCATCATTTAATGATTAATTTTATCAAAAGAAATCAATTTGTTTACATATCATCTGCTACGAGCAAGTAGGATGTTAACTCATATATTATCACAGAGTTAATGCCCTTCTTACTGCCAACGGCCAATATCCTGTGTTCTATCGCTGTGTGAAATTAAGTCTATATTCATTCACTGGTTGTCTGGAATGAAACATCATTGATTTTGTACTTTGTAATTCCTCTTTTTCCTGCATAACTTGCTGTGTAATCACTGAATCTTCTTTAGTGATTTTGAACCACTACCTCTCACAGCATTGCCAACAACAACACACAATATATTACTATAATTATACTATGTAGAATCAGCCATCTTTAGTAAAGGGCCCCAGTTATAGATAGCTCCTTTTGGATATTAATATTATATCCAGAGAGATGTACATTATACAAATAGAGCGTAGACTAGTATTGTGCTTCAATCTTTCATTTCATGATCATTTTAGTGTATTGGTTTTGTAAAGTTAAGACCATGAACATATAAATGATATATATATATTTTTATATTTTCCTGTTTAAAAAAATACATATATTTGTTGTTGCATTTGTATGAATCTTTTGTGTGGGCTTTTAGGGCAGGTAAATTTTTGCTCAGGATGCTACAAAAATTGTTATTTAACTGCTTGAAGAGAAGAACACATTGTTTCCCCCTACACCTACTTCATTTGCCTCAACCCTTCATAAGAAATAATGTCATTAGCCAACTTAATTTGTGTTTGAAGAGGATGATCATTTTTAATTTTTAAACTTTTTAATTTTTTTTGTTGTTTATAGTTTTTTCGCATGAAATTTGCCCGATAAGGCAATTAACCATTAGTAGTCCTAGAAATCCAAGGATAGATGTCATGCAAATTGCTTTGTAGCACCCTGGTGTTTGAAATAGACAGCATGAAATACATTATTTCAGGTTATTCCCCTGAATATCCTGGGCTGTTAACCCGTCTGCACTAGTTTGGCCAGGGGGTTTAGACCTCCCTGCAAGGTCACTGACAGGTGGTTATCTCATCAAATCAGCTCTCAATTAACATAAGAAAAAGAGGATCATGGGGGACCAACAGGCACCGATTATGCATTGTTAGTGCAAGTAGCTATAAGTAGTGCAGTGGGGCTTTAACACTCCTGGATTTATTTGTGTATCAGACGTATGTTCAGCTCAGATTAATTTCATACATTGTCTGCATTGTTGCTTTGTTGCATTTGAAATATAGCATCATTATATGAAGAGTTGCAATTCATCTAATTCTGTTTACAGGTAATACTTATTCTACTGTCATGTGATTGATTGGGTTTTCAGTTTTATTCTGGGTATTCTCAAATCTTTGTGAGACAGGGCCCTGGTATAAGCTTAGAATATGATTTATTGCATCTTGTTATTTGTAAACAATCGTTAAAAAAAACAAGTTTGTTGAAACAAGGTCCTAAGGTGAGCACAGTGCACTAGGGTTCTTCAAGGGATGCAATTGATTTGCATGTACATGTATCACCGTGGTAGGATTCTTGGTCCATTCTCTTCTCACTTTTTGTTCCATATATGAACTATGTTTCTGGTTCTATACACTGAACATTTTGTGCGGCTATAGAAGCATGGTATTTTCAGTACTATCTGCATTGTGTGTGTGTGTTGTAGATAGATATCTTGATATTTACCATCTGCTTCTGTTTAAAAAATATTAAAAAAATAAATAAAAAATAGAGCAATAAGTTTTGATGTACTTGATCTGCTTTATGATTCTTACACTCCAATTAGCTCTGTCTGTATCATACAATGGACTGTGGAATCCTTTTGTTTATTCTTTCACATGACGTACCAGATGCTTGCTGTGTGAGATGGGCTACTTTAAAAAAAAAATAGAAAATCGCAAGATGTCTGTCTGTACATGTGTATTTACATAAAATCGAGGAACTACGGTAAACTGTATTAAACTGTGTAAAGTTGAGTATTTATTAAGATTAAGTGAATCATAAGAATCCATTGACTACAATACATCAGTCTTGGGCTAACATACTCTAGTGTGCATGCATATAACTTTGGTGAAGAGATGTTTATCCTTTAACCTAAACGATGATTAGAAATTACATTAATTGTGAATCATGAGCTATTTTGCGATATTGACCTCAACTACATTCCATTGTTTTTTTATTGAAGAAAACCGATCCTTCATTTTTTCTTGCTCGCTTTAAATTCTTTAAACAATTTTTTTGAACAAGTCCAAAGTGTATGATAAAAAAGAAATGCATGCCTTTAAATGTGATGTCTTAAATTTTATGGTACTGATATGTTTACAAATGAGCTAACGTGTCATGCAACAAATAAAATTAAGTTCACATATGATATTGTACAGTATGTACTTTTCTAACTTGCTCAGTCTTGAGAAAGGAGAAAGTGTATCTGGCAATTTTTCAGAGCAAGCATAGGTTATTACGCATACTGAATGCAATTAATAAAGCATTGTCCTTATCTGTCCATTGACTGTAGTTTCGGTCAATTGTCACCTTTCAGTTAATGTTCCAACTTGGAACACCCTGCTTTGGACGGACCGTGAAGGACATTTGCAGGGCCGTAGGAGTGAATCATAATTATCCCCAAACGGTCAAGGGTTAATGTGATATATCCTTTGAGACTGTGATTTATGTTAGTCAGCCTGCCTGGTTAAGTTTGACTCTGATCTGATGTATGTTGTGCAGGGAAGTAAAGTTCTGGCTCTTCTTAGTAAATAGTGTAAACATTGTTTCAAGAATCAAGTATCTTAATATTATGGCTGTGTTATTGTATTGAACACAGGTGTGTACACTGTGTTCATATATATGCAGATGGTATATTGGTAAGGTCTGTAAGGTATTCCCCTGCCTTTGTTCTTCTTTGAATGTTTATGTGACCTTCATGTTTTAGTTGCATTATGCAGATTGTAATTTTTAGCAGAATGAATGTTTTCCATGAATCTTGTGTGTATATCTTTAGAGTGTAGGTCGACATTTTTATGCCGTATTTCCATAAGTTAGCTTGATGCACATAGTGTGAAGGGTGTGAATGAAATAAAAATACCTTTTTAAAAATTATTATATACCTTAAGATCCCAAAACCTTGTTAGAAATCTGTTAAAATACTGACCAATTTGATTTATCAGTCAAAATAACTTTCTGTGTATGGATTAAGTAATATGAGTGATAAATTCTACTTATCTAAAAATTATATACTAGTATGCATTCAAAAGGTGTCAGTTTTATTTTAAAAGAATATGAAATGTTATTTCTTGCACAACATGATTATTCTCCCTTCCAGTGTGTATAAATGAGTATTCTATATATAGTTTTGTATGTAATATTGGTGTATTATATAAATGTGGAAGGTTAAATTCTCAGATTAAGAAATAGAATATTTATATATGTTGGGTCAAACAATTAGATACGATACTAATAGATGTAAATGTGGAAGGTTAATTCTCAGATTAAGAAATAGAATATTTATATATGTTGGGTCAAACAGTTAGATACGATACTAATAGAGATGTGACAATCATTGCAGCTTAAGCACAAAGTCTATTAAAAAAAATTACTTACAGGTGATTATAATAATTCAATCATTGCAGTTTATCTGTGTAAATTGGCAAAATTTATGAATGAAAACCAGATCAATAAATGAATATTGGTATTCTCTATGTAAATTGCACGTGATATAAAATCATCAGTTTTTCTGACATATTTTCGAATGATTTAATCAAAATTAAAAATGAGCCAGTTTCTTTTAAATACTTTTCTTTACAATAGCACATCGTTAGGTACATGCACATTGAATTAAATGCACATAGGTCATTTTTTTTACAAGAATTATAAGTTGAAGCTATTAGTTAAAATTAGCAGTTGAAAAATACTGCTCAGTGTAAGAAGATCATGCAATGTTTCCATTATCTTGTGTCTTTCACCAAAATTTATCTTACTACCATGTTTGATTGATTTTAATTGCTGTTTGTTTTTGGAAATTTTGTAGCAGGATTGAAATATTATTGTGGATAAGCAGCCAAGATATCAATTTATAAAATATGTCTCTTTAACAAAAAAAAATGGTTGTGTTTTGATATGTAACGGTTGTCTCATCGAAAGTTGCAGAGAGGTGGAGAGAGACACATACACAGGTCATTCCATAAAGTTGGGGCAAAAAATATGACGGTGTCCATGTAAGGAAAGGTATGAGATCTTTTACAATATACATGGAAGATGAAATTATCTGTTGAAGATTTTCATGCAATGAATATATATAGTACTGCCCTGCCAGAATCGTTCCAGTTGCTTTTCTTCAAAATCTTTGCTCAATACACATTTCTCTTTTTACCAGCGTTACATGGACACCATATTCATATAACATTAGATAAACTTTGGGTCCATAATATTGATTAACCATGAAGCTTGAGCACTTCTGAAGATAGTTGGCTATGCTTTTTATGCAAAACTCAATTTGATCAAACATTGTTACAGTTGATAGGAGACATAGTTTCTCACTTCTGGTATGTTACAAAAAGTGCCCCAACTTTCTGGACGGACCCATATATAAAGAGAGTGAGCGAATATGAAAATGTAATTAAAAAAAAAAAAATCATATCTGTGTGAATTTCCGGAGGAATATATGGCCGGTTTGGCCTGCAAATTGTGGTCAATGAAATGTAATGAACTAGTCTGGAGAGTGACAACGTGTCTATCATTTTATGACTTCTGAAGGAGAAAAAAAAAAGAAAGAAAAGAAGGGCGTGAATGTCTAATGTTTAATTTTAATTTTAATTTATTGTCTAATATTGGAAATTTGTTGAAAAGTTTTATATATATATATATATATATATATATACTTTGACATAGAAATCCTTCAGAATATCGCAATACAGAAGTTTTCTTACGTTATTATAAACAATATAAGTGAATTTAATTTAAGTGTTCGAGTGAACGGGATGGCCGAATTTATTAACAGAGATAGACTGAAGTAGATTAGGATTATGTGACTAAGCATAATGAATTTAATTATTCTTTAATAAGAAGTGGTTCTGTTTATTTCCCATCATTGCATCAGAATTTCTTTTCCTCCTAGTCAACATCACATCCTAGAGGAGGTTGGATTATTGCAGACTTATCACCTGTGCCTTGTCGCACAAAACTCCCAATAAACAATTAAACGGTGTCACACAGAGGCCAAAACTCCGGATTTTAGTTATCCTCTTAATTGCTGTCTGTCATCAATTATCCCATTACAAATCCTCTAACGAAGCAAGAAAATTCTCCCCCTTTTTTTAAAGGGATTTTTCTGTGTGACACCGCCTAATAATTAAATACGAGCAAGAGATGCCTACTTAATGCCCCATCAATAACTGAGGCAAACAATTCGATCTTTTTCTAAAAATTATTATTTTTGTCTTTGACTATAAACTCTTCACCGATTTCTTGGACATCAATCGAGTGCAATGACATTTTGCTTTCCTGAAAATTATAAGGCCTACTTTTTTCCTCCATATATTATTCAACATTTTCTCTTATTAGTAGTTGTGTGCGTCTAAATCTTTGGTCAGAAGTCCAGGCAACGCGATGCCCGTGTGGTAAGCTGATGTCAAACGAGGTGCGGGTTGACGATCACCGAACTGGTCGACTCCGACATCCGTTTCGATGGCCATACCGGTCAGATCTGAAGATATATAGAGAGAGAGAAAGAGAGAGAGAGAGAGAGAGAGAGAGGGGGGGGGGGGGGGGGGGTGAGGGAGAGAAAATTCAGAAAAATAGAAAATTGTAAAAACCAAAAATAGGTGGAAAATCGATACGTATTACATAATTATGTAAAGTAAGGTAATCACAAGTATTGCTCAGGAGGGTATTTTGCACTTTGAAAAAAAAAAAACATCATTAAAGGCCTATGCCCGTGATCCTGTCAAAATGACAACCGGACTGGAATTTAAAGCACACCAAATTAGTGGGGGAATTTACATACGATGTAATTTTGCATGCTTCCATTCATTCATTGTACCCTATAATTATTATGGACCAGCAAAATGCCCATATAACTTTTGCCTGTAAAAGCAACACACTAACGATAGCGATAGAGAAAAGGGTTAACACTATATGCAGTGTGTTTCATATCTGATAAAGGCATTTACCTAAATGCCGAAATCTAGGTTCCACCTGCTGATGATCTCCAACTCCATACACTTGGACATCGTCATTGAGGTACTCCTCGTCGTCATCATCCACCATGTCATCAACAGGTCTCGGTATCGTTTTAATTGGCTGAATGCCCCAAGGGTTACTGAAAATTGTCTGGATTCCCGGATGAATCTTTCCCCCTTTCAAGTCGATAACCACCTCCTCTCCCTCCCCTTCATCATCGTCACCGGCATCGTAAACGTCCGAACCGTCAACGTAGTCGTAGACGATGCTTTCAGTTTTTGCTTTGGCGTCGGGGATGTTATCGCCAACTTCTTCACCGAAAACGTAGAAGTCTTTGCTGGTGTCGATTTCGGCATGCTGATCACGATTGTCTTCTGTTATGACGACGACGGGTAGTCCTTTCTCGTCGAAGTGATCAATCACGATTTCATCTTCGTGATTGATGTCCTTGTCATTTTGAACAGGAAGCTTGTGATGAAGTGGGTATGAAGCCTGAGGAAGACGACGTGTCACTTGCGACTTCATATTCTGTTTGTCTTTTAAAAATTAAAAACAAAAATTAGTCCAAAATGGGAGGGTACAAGTCAGATAGACGGATACATAGATAGGTAGATGAATGCATGTCGATATTATAGAGGCCTATATACAGTGTAAGTCAAAAAATAGTTTACACCTAGAAAATTGCCAATTACTTTAAGAATCATCTGCGAACAGTAAATTATTATACATCTTTTAAAAGAGTGTTTTATCCCAAATCATTTGGTATCATTTTTGTGGGGTATGTGTTCACGCTTGGATGAACAGGAGGCGTTGTTTGCGTGAGTGCTATGTGTAAACTTTTTTTTTGACTCGCACGGTATAGAGATAATTATAGATTACAATGTATATGGCGTTACAGCTATGAAAATTACAAAAAATTCAAAGGACAAAATGGACTAGCGATGCATTAATTTGCTATCAGATTATCAGAAAATTTGACAAGATTGAAGAGCTAGATATCTTTGATAATGCGTACTTTACTCTTGAAGTTTTTGACGCTCATAATATCCTTCATTAGTAAACTCTTCATATTTTTGTCTATTGCAATTCTAAATAGATTTGTGACATCAAGACCGTCATACTGACGTCAACCGTCATGACCTACCATTCTCAAAATCACCGAAGTGGTCTATTATTTCTCCCTTCTCTTCTACATTTCCCCTGTTCGTGTTAACCTTGGGCATGACTTCTCCATTCGGATAATCAGGATAATCATTTCTCCGCCTTACACCGTCATCATCATGCTGATGGTCGTCACTATCCAGCTCCGAATCGAGGGCTTGACGAGACCGAGACACCTTTCTGTCATCATCGACGTCGTTGGCCAATACTCTCCTTCTCGTACGACCAGCTCGCTGTCAAGAGCAATAAGAATTCGTTGAGCGTTATTTTTCATTCATTTTTTTTTTAAAGAGCGCTCCTGAACGTAGGAAGCCTACAAAATACTTGAAGGTACAAAGGCGTCGCTTGTATTTATTCATCATCGTTGGTTGGACTTTTTAAACATCTCTTGGCAAAATCGAATATCTGACGCCTAGTTTTACAGATTGTCGGAAAATTATGAATCTATAATGGACATTTTTGTTCCGAGTCACCCCTGTCGGTAAATTTGAAAGTATAATACAGGGCCCTCAGCGAGAATAGTTTGAGTACTGATGAGGCTATCCTGGGTAAACAAGGAATATTGTTAATAATAATATTTCTTGTTACCCAGGGTAAAAAGGGTTTGATCAATAATGTAATAATATTATAACATGTATAATATTATAATATTATAACATGTAATGGATAATATTATAACATGTATAATATAATAATACTATAACATGTAATGAATAATATAATAATATTAAAACATGTTATAAATAATACAATAATATTATAACAAATGATCAACCCTTTCTTTTTTCCCCTATATTTTTTTTCCAAAGACCCTTCGGATTCAAGATGGGCCTCTATCCCGTTTCCATTATGCTGGATGATAACAATTTGATTCAGTCATAGTGAATGGGCTACCCTGACAAAAGATTAGAAATAAATGAATAAATAAATAAATAAATAGTTAGACTAGTATATAACTACCAATCTTTTGAGTATAGTCAGAGTAATGCAGGTTCCTATTTGTCATTAACCAAGAATGCCTCTATAAACTCTAAATACAGGCAACTTTTCTTTTCTTTCATAGTACTTATCAATTTGTTTCAGTCTTAGATGGTTTCATTCTTTCTATCTCTCTCTCCCTCTCTCTCTCTCTTATGTGCAAAAGTGGAAATCCACTCTTCAGGAGTCATGCATAAAACTATTACTATTAGAGATCATTATGGAGTGAAAACCCAGACTAAAAGTGCAATCCACCCTCAAAAGAGTAATTCGAACCACTTCTTAGGCATAGATTCCACTATCATTAATGTTAGAGTGGATTTAACTCCAAAACCAAGTGATCCTTACTATGACTCCTACAACTTCCAAGTAGTCTGATGATTTCGATCCATTTATTTGCATTAAGAGAGTCTTTATAAATTTCCAATGTGCATGTATACCCTATCATTTCGATATCTTTGATCTGATCTTCCGTGATGTAGTGATGCAGTGACACAGGTTCCCACCACTTCGACGACAGTTGGATTCCACTCACAGATCTGCGTCCGGAGACAGTCGGAGTGAGAGAAACAGGGCGTGGATGCTAGTCTCTGTAATACAACAAGAACAAAAATATATATATTCAAATGCAAGGTTGAAGATCAGAGGAACAGGGATGGCGGAGTGCAGGGACAGAGGGGGTGAAGATGTTTAAATCGTTAACATTTTTAATTAATTAATGTACTTCAACTATGGAGCTTCAAAGCTTCGCATCTAGTTTTTGCAACTCCGCCCTCTTGAAATGGAACGACGTCCTTGAGAGGACCGATACATGCATGCGGGAAGAGAGAGAGAGAGAGAGAGAGAGAAAAGGGGAGCTAATGACCGAAGGGCAGAGATGACGAGACATAATTATCTACTCCCAGAGAGAGAGAGAGAGAGAGAGAGATAAATAGAGAGAGAGATGTGGGGGCATAAAGAGTGGGAGAGGTACGTAAACTCGTGAGCAATGTGATTGTATCCTCTTCTATTCTGAAGATGGTTTGACAGTCCTTGGAGTCCTGCGAGAAAATAAAGATAGAGAAAAAGACATGAAGTCAGAAAGAGAGAGAGATAGTGAGATCGAGAGACAGATAAAGAAAGAGAGTGGTAGGCACTCACCTTCTCGCGCTCCTGAACCTTATCAGCTTCCCCTTTTGGTAAACACTTTACGATGACGATAAAAGAAACGAATACTGCTAGGATGATAACGAAATTTCTTGTTATAATGGCGTCCATTCTGGGTAACATATTTAACGATTATTATTCTCCTACAAAGTCATGATGAAGAAAATTCGATTTTCATGCTTGATAGGTCCACCGTTGACAAAAATGTGAAAGTCTCATCCTATTTTTAGCCAGGTATTACTATTATAAGCAAGGGCCGGGAATTAAAGCACGCATGTCGAAAATGTGAACAAGTATCTCGATCGCCTGCATTTTGGCTAGCTATAGCTAGGCTAGGCTAGCTAAGCAAGCGCAATGGTTGGAGCGCGCAATCAATACAAGTGTGCGCGTCATGAGATTAGCTTATGGCTCAAATAGCCATAGGGATTAGCCAGAGGGATTAGCTAGACTTCTATTTTGATGCTGAAGTCTTGAGTATAGACTATCCTTGTCAGTCAGTCTGGCTGTACCATAGAGATATATAACTACTAATTAAGTATATATCTCTATGGGCTGTACCAAGTAAGAAACCGTAAGATCACAGGGGAAATAGAGTCAGTGGATCGATTTGCACGTTAAGAACCCACTGCACTAGTCGTATTAGTCTAGTTCTGAACCCTTTTAATGATTTTTTTTTTTAATTTGCCGACTATAAGCATTAAGCCGAGTGATGGCGCGCGCCGTCATTAAGGATCGCCCCATCACTCCGCTTATAGTCGGCGAATTAAAAAAAAAAAAAATCATTTAAAGGGTCCAGAACTAGACTAATGCGAATAGTGCAGTGGGTTCTTAACGTGCAAAGGTAGTGACTCTCCTCTACACGGGGCCTCCATTGTCCTCATCCGAGGGACGGAGTGTTTTCCACTTAAAGGAAACCAAAACCTTCATACCAAGTTACTTTTATTGTAAAGTTTAAGATATTTGAAAAATATCAGTGAAAATTTGAACGAAATCGGGCAAGGAATAAGGAAGTAAAAGCTTTTTGAAATGACTAGTCACTAGAGGGCGGTATTCAATTTGATGACATCATCTGTGGTCAACTCTCCATGCCTTTTGTACATCAAATTTCATGTTTTTCCTTCTTTCTTGTGATTGAGATAATGCACTCCTCTGAAAGCAAGATATAGAATGCAAAATGATATTCTACTCCACATGTTATGAAGTCGGATCAAGAACACAAATAAATACGAAGAAAACAAAAAAATTGTGAAATTTTATGTACAAAAGGCATGGAGAGTTGTTCACAGATGATGGCATCAAATTGAATACCGCCCTCTAGTGACTAGTCATTTCAAAATGCTCTAACTTTCTTATTCCTTGCCCGATTTTGTTCAAATTTTCACTGATTTTATTCAAATCTTTCAAACTTTACAATAAAAGTAACTTAGTATGAAGGTTTTGGTTTCCTTTAAGGTACTATGTCCTATTTGCAGGCCATAAAATGAAAAGGTTTAATTCCAACGGCATTTGAAAGACAATATTAATTTAGAACTAATTCCCTCAAAATGAAGGGGTTTGAAAATGGCTTTTAGGGTGAAAATAACGACCATTGGTTGTCGAATGGACTTAATTTATTGCAATCACCTAAGTAAAAATCTGATTTTCAGACCCTTTCACCGAATGGTTTTTTGTTTTGTGCTGCACAAAGATTCGATCAGTTAGTTTAGCCATTACAAGTAGTGGGTTATTGGTGTAGACACATACTCACGTACCAGCTGCTACAGCTCATTTTATGTATATTATTACCAATTGAAGAAAACAAAATGTCAGTCAGTCACTCAATATTGTCTGAAGTCTAGGAGTTAAACGGGTTTCCTTGCATAATTTGAATAATAGGACACTACTAATGTTTACATTTCACAGATAGGACATAGGCCTACATGACAAATACAATTCCTGCAAAGTTCTACAGAATTTGATGTTGGCTGCAAAAGAGAAAAGCGTCTAGTCTGCAAGCACAGACCCTAATTTGACACTTTATCAAAAAATCATTGTGCCTTGAGAGAAGCCTAGCCCAGCTACCTGTGTCGGAGCAGCTATAGGCCTAGTACATGGCCTATGGCAGTGTTATAGTGCAGACTCTCTTTCACGACTGACCAGGGTTTGTGCTTGCAGACTAACAATCGTCTATGAAACAGCGGAAGGGGCACGTCACACAACGCAGGCTTCAGCTAGTCTGGATGCACAAACCCTAATTTGACACTTTATCAAAAAATCATTGTGTCTTGAGAGTCTTGGTAAAGTTTAAAGAATGAACACACAAAGGTGATGAAACATAAGCAAATAGAGATTGAATCGTTACAACACCTTTCAAATAATTTATATGAAATAAGACAAATAACATTCCTAAAGATTGTGTAGTGAACTATTTACACTATTTACAAAGAACAAGAAAAAAGAAAAAAGATAACGAAAAGCAGAAGTATATGGTTAAGTCTAGTAAAAAATTATGTTCGATGTAATGAGAACTGATTTAAAGATTACTATGATTGAGGGGAGGAGCGCATTATCATCTACTTCACAAAAGATCTGTTTTTCAATACATGTACGTAATATAACTGTAAAATCTCACATGCAGCCATTAGGGTCTGTGCTTGCAGACTAGACTCGCCTGCATGCGAGTCTAGTCTGCAAGCACAGACCCTAATTTGACACTTTATCAAGAAATCATTGTGCTTTGACAGAAGCCTAGCCCAGCTACCTACTGGTTGTGTCAATAGCAGCTACAGTGCATGGCATATGGTAGTCTTATAGTGCAGACTCTCGTTTACGACTGACCAGGGTTTGTGCTTGCAGACTAAGGCGAGAACGCGGATTAAGACTGGTACCCTTATTGTCCCACAACTCGGTATCCGCGGTGCCATGGTGTAATGGTTAGCACTCTGGACTTTGAATCCAGCGATCCGAGTTCAAGTCTCGGTGGGACCTCTTAATTTTTTTTTTCCTTCAAAAATACTACTTATTTTTGTCTATATTTTATTGTGAAATAATCATTTGTGTAATCTTAACTAACATATTCTGTCACTATCGTACATCTACTCTACATGATTTTATTCCCACACTACAAATTATTAATCGATATTCTCTCTCTTGTTTGTTACAGGGATTACAAGCAGAATTCGGCTTCTTAGGGGTCCTAACCATTACTTATTGTACAGTGAAACCTGTCTGTAAAGACCACCCAAGGTAGACGAGAAAAGTGGTCTTTGTATATAGGCAGGTGGTCTTTATGTACGGGTTCATTTAGTACATGTTTCAATGAGAAACTATTTTCAAGGGAAATAAAAACGTGGCCTTTGTAGACAGGTGGTCACTAAAGCACTTTCTTGACTATATATTGCATATTGTCATCGTAAATTGCTTTTCAAAGGTTGAATAAAGATTTGAATTGAAATAATCCGCATAATTATATAGTTTTGTTTCACAATTTTTCTTTTCTTTTTTCTAATTCACCGCAGGGCCTAGTTTCATAAAAAAATTTATCAATAACTAGTGTTAAATTTTTATTACAAACTTGCTCTCAGCCAATCATATGCCATAACTTATAACAGTAATGTATTGAAACTTGTTATTGATAACAAGTTTTATAAAAAAAAAAGGGTTCAGACTGTGTAATACCATCCCGGACTAATTCTCGTTTGGAAAAAAGGTAAAATAGAGAAGAATACAGACAGTTTAAGATGTAAGAGAACAAGACAGACCGAACGTTGAAGCAAACTAAATAAAACACAAAGTGACGAATTTATTGGAGAATAAGAAGAAAAGAATAAGATAATGCCAACAGCTTGTAAAAAGTTAATAGGCATTATGTTTATTATACACATTGTGTTGAGTTGAGTGCAATTGGCTGGTATTGACATGAATTAAGTAAGAATGATTCCATGACCTATCCTAACCGTTTATCCATCCATGAATGAACCTGTATTCAATCAGCAGATAATAGTTTCATTGTATTAAAAGTAAACCAACGCTCCTTCTCTCCCCTCTCCCCTTTCCTTTTCTTCTCTGCAAGTCCTGCTGTCTTATTCATAATTGTATCTGAGTTGAGGGATGCGGCCAGGTCAAGCTACTTTGCATAATTATGCTATAGCCATTGGCATATCCAGGGGTGTTTTGGGTGTTCAAACATTCCCCTTGGCAAACAGGGAGTGTTTTAGGTGTTCAAATTAACACCCCCTTGGCGGGGAGTGTTTTAGAATTGTGAAGACACCCTTTAACTTAGTTTTATCTATGGCCCCTCGCCCCCCTCCCCCGGCCAAAAAAAAAAGAGTACAAAATTAGTTCCATAGTCATGAGGAAACTTATATTTAATTTTATACCAGTTTCCGACGAGAGAGATTCAACTGCATAAAAGTATCTTCAAGTTTATCATTCATATTATTAAAGGCATTTAAAACGAGACATCTATTTCATTTTGCTCGAGTGGTGGGGGGGGGGGGGAGGTGGCGGATGTTAAGGGAAAAGGAGTGTTCATTACCCCCCCCCCCCCCCCCGTTGAGCCCAAACAAACAAATTAGTTGTTTTGTTTTAAATGTATGAATGATAAACTTGTAGATACTTCTATGTAGTTGAGACTCTCATGTCATATGTTTCCTTATGACTATATAGGTGCTGGTAAAATTGAGGGTCGGAGTGCATCATCATTTAAATCACAAAAGATCTGTTTCTCCATATAATTTAGGCATTATTATAACTGTAAGATCACACTTGCAAGGGAGTCCGCGGTTTAACTGTTAAAATCCGCATTATTCCTCCTTAGATATCCGCGGTGCCATGGTGTAATGGTTAGCACTCTGGACTTTGAATCCAGCGATCCGAGTTCAAGTCTCGGTGGGACCTCTTATTGACATTTTTTTCAAAAAATCTATTTGTATCTATATTAAAGTGCGAAATAATAATTTGTGTAATCTTACCTAACCTTTTCTGACACTATCGTACACGATTTTATTCCCATATTAAAATTATTGATCGACATTTTCGCTCTAGTACGTTACAGGGCCCCAATAGCAAGTAGAATTCTGCGTCTAAGGGCAGGCGCGGAGTCACGGGGGGGGGGGGGAGGGGCTGACGGGTCCGGGCCCCTCCTTGTAAAAAAATAGTTTAAAAGCAAAGATGGGAACGTTAATTTTACCTTTTTAAATAAAATAAAAAATAAAGTAAAAAAAAAGTTTTAAAAAAAGTTTTAAAAAGTTATATAAAAAAAAAAATTCTAAGGCGGAGGGTGGGGGGGGGGGGGGGGTGGGGGGTGGGGGGTGGGGGATTGGATGTTGAGAAAAAAAGTACAAATCCCTCCCCCCCCCCCCCCCCCCCCGGTTATTTGCCGCTATTTTTTTCTTCTTCACGATTTGGGAACAAAAAACAAAGAAATAATGTCTTTATTTTAGTCACATAACGGAGTGACGCAATTCACAACGGTTACATAGAATTACCGTTATGCCTCTCCACAAAGAAAGAGGACAAAATATACAGTTCCTCATTCTACCCTCAACGATTGCTGTGGTAGAACATCCCTTCACTGCTAATATGTAAATATGTGTAGAACAGGTGAACATGCATGTGACACCTGTTCTACACATTTTTACATAATAGCAGGGAAGGGATGTTCCTTTATCTACCTGAGGAACTGTATATTTTATGCGCACGCGGCATACTAGTACCTTTCAGCATGTAGGCGCTATATAAATGTCAATATGTATGTATGCATGTACTAGATTTAGGAAAATCAAGGTTGACGCATTCTTGATCGCCGACTGAGACGACATAACGCATGCGCAGTGCCTTAAAATGACGTCACACGTTGCAGTCAAAGCTGTCGACGTGCAAATCTAAAAGTCCCTAGTATGAAGATGAAACCCTCCATCCAAACCTACCGTTACGCTAACTAACAAATTTAACGCAACAAATCTCTTTTGTGAACATGAACATGAAAAGTAGGAATTGCTTGTGCTAGCCTTTTGCTTGAATCCATAATTATGCATGAAATCTAGCAATTACTTGCTAGCACAAGTAAATGCTCAAAAGCGTATACATAAAATGAACCGTTTACTCGTTACGATAAGCAATTGCTTATGTTTTTTCAAGCCCCTCAATCAAACCAGCTTATAAGCTCTTATTTACTCAGGACATTTGCGTTTTAACATATAAGTTTTTATCTCTTTTGAGGACGATGAAGATCTGCTTCCTGGATTGCGATTCTTTGTTAGCTTAACATCAGTATTTTTGAACACTTATCTTCATCTTGGCAATATTTTTCATGATATGTGTTTCAACTGTCTTTTCTGCCAAAGTTTTAATGTCCTTAGCTTGCGGTAGCGGACATTTAAATGAATTAACACAGGATAGACTTTGATGATCTTGAGGATTGTTGAATTTAGATCTTGGTCGCTTGTATTTTTATAAATATTGATATGTTAATAATATCTCATATAAATGTCATTGGCCACTACATTAATTTATTTCAATGATTTTATATAATGATATTCCAGCCAGTTCTGGACGAATTTTGTTCAAATAAAATATGTTCTGTTATGAAAATATTGTGCTCTTTCAATTCATATGCATAGTTTTTCTACCTGGGAAATTTTTTGAAGAGGCATTCCATGGAAAAAGTCAAGGCAAATCAAAATTAACTACTATAAAGCAGTTAAATGCTTGATTTAAATTGATAAATTAGATTAAAGATAAAACTATCTACAAATTTAGTGTTGTTAATGAATTTTGAGGAAAACTTGCAATGTATAGTGTATCTTTCATCTCAGTTTCATTCAAGTGTTGTTTACAACTTAGGACAAATGAATTGCATGTATCATTTCCCAGATATCTTGAAAAACAAATGTTATATTTTGGATTATTCACCTATAGTGTTTTACATATACATGTATATCATTGTATCATACTAATAATATTGTTTACTGATGATTTAATGAGTAAATGTAGTTCTATAAAGTTTTAATCCTTGTGGTTTACAATAGATCGGACACAAACAAAAATGATACTGAAAACCGTACATGTTCTGTAAATTTAATGACACAAGTCATATGAGATGGATGAGAGTTGAAATTTTTTAATTTTTTTGGATTTGAAGTTATAAGAGTCACCTACCGTGTTGTAATATAATAATTCAATTTCCAGATCATTGTGTATGGATGTATTACAAAAAGATTACGTATGAAGCTTGTAACATCGGCTTGCTTATGTGTAAACAATGATGGTAGACACTACAAAAAGAGAGTGGCTTCAAGTGTACCTAACCGTATGCATCCGTCCTCAATAGTTTCAGGTGGTGGTTCAAGTCTCCTAAATTTTACCTATTATATGTTTGTTTTTAAAACCGCCTGTACTATTTCTACAGGTTTGGAGAAATAAAATTACCATGCATGTGATGGAATCAAAACAAACAAACAAACTTGTTGAATAAAAAAAACTGAGAAGATAATCAAAATTTCAATGGGCAAGTTTCATCATTTCACATCAAATTGTAATGCATGATAATGCTTGCTTGGGGATCACAGATCACAAAATAAATAAATCAAATCAAATAATAATGATAATGAAAATTAGTTAGAATAAACTACAATATCTGTACATGTAATCGTTTTAACGAATTATGAGAAGAAATACAGTGTATTTGGTAGCTTCCATCTCGGCTATGTTCAAACATAAACGTTATGGTTCAAAATGTGTGTACCATTGTAAAGTGATTACATAATTAGTGTTAAATGCTAATTGGATCAAATTTAGTATATTTTTTTGTTTATTTACAGAAAAACATAATGTTGAATGAGGAAAAAGTAAAGTCTGCATGATTGCAGTGATGTAAGGTCAAATGGTACTGTACCATGTGGTAGAGTGTGCTCTGTTGTATAATTTCCCTTCCTCATGTTGGCTATATTCATCTTTGTGTCGAACTATACCAAGCATGCTTCAGAAAATGCAGAAAAAGGATTGATGTGTTGTTTTGGTTGTAAGAGAGGAAGTCTCGCTGAAAGTATTAAGGATACAATTAAAGTTGCACGGCCACATTGACAATATAAAAGTGTAGATGTGATGACCTACTAGCGAAAGCCTAGCTAGAAAACGTTTATGTGCTGGCGGTCATACCGTTTTATGCAATTTACAATAGATTATCATTAAGGACCATTTTATAAATCTGTATCCATATTTTCATACATTTTCGACTTTGCACTATATACAGACATACCTGTACAATGTAAAGCAAAACATGCTAGTCCAGCATGTAAGTCCGGCACGCTGAGCTAGATTGGAACATGTTAATCCAGCCTGACTGACCAATGATTATGCTTGACAAGCAAATGCTAGTCAAGGTGGACACCGTCTTGACTAACATTTGGCTTGTCCAGTAGTTAGTCCGTCCTAGTTTTAACATATCCATATGTATAAGCTAGTCCAGCGAGCATGACTAATATCGTAGTTAGTTCATCAGGTTAGTCTAGCAGGACTGACTTGATTTCACGTTAGTCCAGCAGGAATTACCAACACCAATGTTAGTCAAGATAGGCACCGACTGAACAAGCATTTTGTTAGTCCAGCAGACCAATTTTAGTTGTCAGTGATAAAGTCTTCCAGTTCAGACACTTTGCGCGTTACGGCTTACAATGGTTTGTGACTATAGGAGATTGTCAGCATGGTTATAAAAAACAACACTATTTTAATGTTTGATTTAATATACCTACGGAGAATAATCATTTATTGTCAACCCCAACAGGGGATTATTTTCATCTAGAGAAAAGCATTTGTTAATAACGGCTATGGGGCACTCGTTATAAATTAGAAACAATAAATCAAATCGAATCAAATTTATTGACATAGAATCCTTATTTTTTTAAGAATGTTTTATATTCAAGCGCATACAGAAAACGAAACGAAACAAAATTTCAGACGAATGATTGAAAAGTCATCAATGTACAATCACAACAGGAGAATTAATTCAAAGTACGTTTGGATTCAAACAGCCACAAAGCTAAGCAGAGCACTAATTCCCCGGCTCCCCACCCCGCCCTTTTTATACATGGCCTTATCTTTCAAAACCGGCTCGAAAATGTACTTAATTTTGTTGCTCTAGATGTTTTGTTTTAAATGTATGAATGATAAATTTGGAGATACTTCTATGACCTAAAGACTCTCATGTGAGAAAGGTATTAATATAAGTTTCCTCATGACTATGATGACAGCTTTTCTTTTCTTTTCTGCTGTCAGAGTGCATCATCCTCTAATTCACAAAAGATCTGTTATCTATATAATAGTTTAGGCGTTGATATTTCACTGTAAAATCACACATGCAGGGAGAGTCCCATTTTTAATTGTTAAAATTCGCACTATCCTCCCCTACGATATCCGTGGTGCCATGGTGTAATGGTTAGCACTCTGGACTTTGAATCCAGCGATCCGAGTTCAAGTCTCGGTGGGACCTCTCCTGTTGACATATTTTTCAAAAATCTTCTCATTTTTGTTTCTATTTGTGTAATCTGAACTAACCTTTTCTGACATTATTGTAGGCCTACATTTGTTTAACATGATTTTATTCACATGCACGTTATAAATTATTAATCGACATTTTCCCTTTCGTCTGTTACAGGGCCCTGATTGCAAGCAGAATAATTATGCTTCTTATAGGGGTCCTAACCATTACAACATGGGACCGCTGATGGTAAAGATTTGACAGGTAAAAAAGAGTATAACAGAAAGCTTAAGATGTGAGAGAAAAGAGAAACGGAACGTTGAAGCAAACTAAATAAAACACAAACTGACGAATTTATTGAAGAATAAGAAGAAAAGAAAAAGATAATACCAACAGCTAATCAATATATAATAGGCATTATGTTTGTTATACACATTGTGTTGGGTTGAGTGCAATGATTTGGTAACATGGATTAAGTAAGGATAATTCCACTATCAAAAGCAGCACACTGTATTATAATGAAAATGGTGTATGTGTGTGTGTGTGGGGGGGGGGGGGGGCACCTACCAGAAAAACGGGTTTAGGTTACATCATATTATTTTAGATGGTGGCCTTCCTATGGACAATAATAATTCTTTCCCAACCCTAACAGGGGATTATTTTCATCAAAAGAAGGCAATGACTTTGAGACTCTCATAAGAGAAAGGTATTAATATAAGTTTCCTTATGTCTATGATGACAGCTTTTCTTTCTGTTTAGAAGTGGAACAAAGTCCTAGTATGCTTAAGGGTCAAAGTTTATTATCATCTAATTAACAAAATATCTGTTTCTATACATATTGTTCAGGCGTTGATAAATCTGTAAAATCACACATGCAAGGGAGTCAGCGGTTTAAGTGTTAGGATCCGCACTATCCTCACAATGAATGTACTCGGTGCCATGGTGTAATGGTTAGCACTCTGGACTTTGAATCCAGCGATCCGAGTTCAAGTCTCGGTGGGACCTCATCCACATTTTTCAACAACAACAAAATGACTTTTTTGTCTATATTTTAGTGTGAAATAATCATTTGTGTAATCTTAATTAACCGGTTCTGTCATAATTCTGCTCTACCTGTACATAATTTTATTCCCACATTAATAATGATTATTAATCTATATTTTCTCTCTCGTTTGTAACAGGGCCCCGGATACAAGCATAATTCGGCTTCTAAGGGGTCCTAACCAGTAGATTGTATAATGTCATTGTAAATCGTTTTATAATTTGAATTGAAATTGAATTAAAATTGAAATAGATGATTTGCATAATAGTTTTGTTTCACAATTTTTCTTTTTTGTATTCTAGGTCATCACTCATCAGGGCCTTGTTTCATAAAAACTTGTTATCAATAACACTGAACCTAAATTTCTATGACAAAATTTGCTCTCAGCCAATCATTGCAACGACTCAAGTAGCTTATTACAGGCTTGTTATTGATAACAAGGTTTATGAAACAGAGTTCAGACTGTGTAATACCATCCCGGACTAATTCTCCTTTGAAAAAACAACAATTATCACCTGGCAAACTATACCGGACAACTAACCTCTTCGCCAACCCGCAACTACCCCCCCCCCCCCATTATACCTGAATACGATTAGTGCGTTTATTTTTAAAGCCCCACTGCACTACATAGCTACTTGCGCCCTCTATATAGCAAACAATGCCTAATCGGTAACCATTGATCCCCCATGATCCCCTTTTTCGTATGTTAATTGAGAGCTTGATGAGATAACCACCTGTCAGTGACCATGCAGGAAGGTCTAATCCCTCCTGGCCAAACTAGTGAAGTGGGGCTTTAATGGGATATAGAGTTGTGAAAAGAAGATACTAGTAGTTGGCACAGTGGTTATTAATATAGGACGCTGTTGTCCGAGGTATAGTTGTCCTTGGAGTGATAGTCCGAAGGCAGTCGTCCAGACAGCTCCTGGGTGATACAAGAAGAGAATTAGGTAAACATTTGGGAAGTATCAAAAAGAGATTAAAGAAGAAGAAATTATATTGTATCCCAATGATTATTTATACGAAATAAATAAACAATAAACCAAATCTAGATATAATGATAGTAATGCTCATTTAATCCTTTTTCTTTATTTTTATAAGTTATTCATACTACATCCATCCCCCCAAAATTGGTAATGTTATAATATGTCAACTACACTGTGTCATTGCTCAGAAGTGAATACTTTAAGTTTGGCTAATCTGCTTTCTCTGTTCTCCTCCTCTTTCCTCTTTCCATTTGCTCTCATATCTCCACAATATGTTAAGCACTCGTATTATTGTCAATATTTACGCGCATGGAACATCCGTGGTTTTATGGTGTAATGGTTAGCACTCTGGACTTTGAATCCAGCGATCCGAGTGCAAGTCTCGGTAAAACCTTCCATTTAAAAAAAAAAAAACTATGGTGTTTGTACATTCTGTATTTCTGAATTCATTTTGAATCCTCAGACAGATGTATCTTGGGAAATATCAGCCGTCTATTTACCACAAAAAAAGGCCAGAAAAAAATTGTGGATAATCGTAAAAATAATAAAATGTGATTGTTATTTGTTAATTTATACATGACTAGTATCATTCAAATTCTACTAATCACATAACTTTATCTCATATTGATTTGCTGTTTCTTTCCTGAGTAAGTTGTATTCCAAGTTTGGATTCCCGTCTTTCATTTTGGTTATTTGCTATTTTTACACCAGTTTCCGATTATATTTCAATCTCAACAGACTCTCTCTGTGTGACATTCACCCCTTTTCTCTCCTCTCCATCTCTCTCTCTCTCTCTCTTTCTCTCACTCTCTCTCACACACACACACTCTCTCTCTCTATCCATCTCACTCTCTCTCTGTCCATCTCTCTCTCTCTCTCTCTTTCTCATCTCTCTCTCTCTCATATCTCTCTCCCTCTCTCTCTATCCATCTCACTCTCTCTCTGTCCATCTCTCTCTCTCTCTTTCTATCCATCTCACTCTCTCTCTCTCTTTCTCTCACTCTCTCTCTCTCTCACACACACACACACACACTCTCTCTCTCTCTCTATCCATCTCACTCTCTCTCTCCATCTGTCCATCTCTCTCTCTCTCTCTTTATCTAAATCTGTCATTTTCCCTCTCGTAGTATGCGAAATAATAAATATAGAGATATTACTCTCAAATGAAGTGCTAGGTGAGGGATATACGGTAAGGGAACTAGATGTTTTTATTAGTCCATCATTCCATTTCAACAAAAACCCTGGATCACAAAAATATTCAAAGTTGATAAAAATCGAGGAAAGTAAAGAGTTGAAATGCACATTCTTAGAACACAATAATTATTAAAAGATATGAAATAGGTTTGACAAATCGTTCATATTATGAACGATTATTATTAAACGGACACAGACCACTCATCTAAAATTACTTTGCCCGAAATACTAAGCATGGTTATCAAGAAAATTAATAGAAGTTAAACCATATAAACAGAATGCCTCATGACCTAATTTTTTTTTATTTGATTATTTATTTACAGGTTACAATGATAATAATGATGATCAAAGGTTTTATCATAGCACACATACTTGTTATGCTCAATAGTCCTATCGCTCAATGCAGACCTTGTTAAATACGTCCATTTTTACGAGTCTCTCTATCATTTTTAAGAAATCTTTCCCTGTCAGGTACCCATTTTCTATATGTATCTCGATCAAGTGTGGAAAATAAATTTAGATCAAGGTCCACAAAAGGACGTAACTTGCAGGGATTCGAACCCTATATCTTGTGATCTTTAATGTGGTCACGTAATGTTGTTCTGTCCACAACGAGATGTACTAATTGCACGCTACACTCTTTACAAAATGGAAGTACGATGTTATATTTTGTTATTTTTACTTTGACTGATGTTACTGTGTCTAATCTGTTCTTTTCTTTTGATTTGCAAATATCAATCAAAGTAACGTAGTTGGGGGGGGGGGGGGCACAGACTAGACCATAACACTTGTTGTACCGGTATGTCACTCAGTCTTTGGTTTGCCGAGGACAATGTGGGCCCCCATATACATGTACCTCTCAATGATATATGTTACTGTAAAAGTAAATATTACTTTCAAATAATGTGTTTATTTTGTTTAATTGTTAAAAAACTTAACAGATCTATTAACATCACTTATTTCAAGAAGGACAGATGTAAGAAAGAAACAAATCTACTTCTTCGTTGATACACGGCCATGGCATGTGAACTGCTACTTGCTCTTGATAAGATGTAACTAAATCCCAAGTATCTATCAGCTTGGCATTAATGCCAACAAACTCCTCCTCCATTATTCGACTCATTTGTCTGAAAACATAGTCGTTGCTATGGACACGAGCTTCAAATGTAGGTTGTTCACGAGGCTGAGATTTTTTGATGACTGCCATTACGCGATCGTCACCGAGCCTCGCACGCATGCGTGCGATACCGTTACGAATCGCGCGCATCCTGTCACGATAGCTGTCCATATTCCACGAGGCGTAGTGCGCTGACATGCTGATAAAAATAACGTATTTTACATCGGGGTCATTGAGCTTATCCATGTATTCGGGTTCGAACATGCGCCATAAACCAGCGAAGTTAAAAGTTGCCGCGAGTGCCGCAGAGAGGACATGAGTCTTAAAAATGACTGTATGCGTCTCGTCCTCGGTGCAACCATAAAACGAGTCCAACACATCCTTGTTGCCCAATTTCCTTTCCAGAACTCGGAACCACTGGCATGCTATAGAATCGCCCAACATGATAATTTTGTGACCTGCCAAGCACTTCTTGACATTGCCCGGGTCATCCCATGAGTGTCTGTTGGAACAGACGAGTGACTGCCATTTTGGGCCTAGCCAATATCCTTCTGGAAGTAAGCTTGAGTTCCTGCTGTCGCTGTCGCCGCACAATACTCGAGGACGTTCGATCTTGTAATCATAGATTAAAGAAAGCATTCCTGTTTAAGCAAGAATCACAAGAGTGGTTGAATTTTAAAATGGTGCAGTAGTAGCCCGGAGTAGAAGATACAATTCAAATCATAATCCAATTACAAATATTCCCTTGTAATGAATAGCAAAATCATAAAGTAAAATTTATAATGTTGCTATGTCTGAAAAACATATGGCAAGTTTTAAGTTTTTGTGTACGTAATTTTATTGTTTGCTATCAATGTCAATTAAGTAATGTAATGTTGTAAAGCGCTGTGATACACATGTATGTCTGTAAGAGCGCTATATAAATGCCAATATTATTATTATGCTCTAAATCTGATTTTGTGACCTAGTCTTTTGAAAAGGGAATTCGTGAGAGTAATGAGTGAGATGGTCTTGAATGCACAGGAGTGGCGACAAAAAATGAGGATGGGGTGATTAATTATGATAACCTTCTCCACCCCTTTCGATTCTCCATTTTCATTTGCCTATCAGCACGTTTGGAAACCTATGCCCCTTCTCCAAAGAACTTCTTCCGATGCTCCCGCTGGAGAGTCTGAAGATTGCATACTGGCAAAGATACTAGCAAAGACCTTTGACTTATGAAAGTAGAACGCCACGGACATGAACGGACTTTTCTAGGTATTGCTCCGTATTCAGTCGTTTTCTGAAGTTTAGAGACCAGATATTTTGACATAATATGCTCAGATTAAGTATATCTCTGCATCCTGAGTAAAGTTTGACGGAAATATTACATCAATCATGCCTTATAGCATAGAAATTTACATCGATTTGTTTCCGAATACATACTTGGGCCTTGATCGACCTGGCTTGGTTGGCTTTGATTGCCATAGTGAACTTACCTGTACTGCTCTTTTCTGCAATATCCATGTGGTACACTGATTGGGGTGATCTCAGCTGGGTCTTGTAGAATGTGCTGTGGTGAAGATTAAAAGAAAGAGAACAGAGTAGTATTTAATAAAGAAAGTGATAAATTTTGGTCAGTTGTAGACAATTACCTGACAGATTGATTTACATGCATTATTTCAGACTATCCAGCTATGTATAATGCATGCATGTATGTATGTATTTTGCATTGTAAATGTCCTATACAGCCTTTCTTTTTCAAATCTAGCACGACGACGTGACGGACTTGGCACTTCAGTATCAATCGATAAACTTGTTTTCAAAAATGTAATCTTCGTTTGTTTTTAAAGTAGCTGTGCGAATATTTTAAAAACTAACTTTATTTTCATTATTGCAAAGGTGAAACTTTGATTGGACAATTTATTGTATCAAAATCCGATGCTTGGAAACATTCAAAGTAATAATTATCATCAATTACAAAACGCTTAAATACAGCCTCCGAACACTGCTGAGATGTGTGACATCACAAGTTGGGCATGATTTGCACAAGCATGTCCCATGACATCTCACACATTGTCAGTGCCTGAGTTATCATCTTCTATTCAGTTAATTCTCTTATACCCCATTCACAGTGGCCTCAAACACCGCGACAGCAGCGGGACTGTCCCGCTGCTGTCGCGGTGTTGTCTTCAGTGTGAAGGCTCGGACCCGTTATAAACTATCGCGGGATAACACCGCCTCGCGATAACGCCGCGACAAACTATCGCTAGGTTCGCCTAGCTACAGCAGCGGGACAGTCCCGCTGCTGTCGCGGTGTTTACTCAGTGTGAAGGCTCTCCGCTATAACACCGCGACAAACACGTGTGATTTGTTTACTTACCTATCACTGACCTCTTTTCTCCAGCAATGGGGAACATAAAGTGAAATAGAAATAAAGTAACCAGTGGATTCAAATTGATTTTATTATTATGTAGATATTATAATTATCCAAATAAAAATATTTCACACTTCAAAAAATTAAAATATTCTGACTGGAAGCAATAAAAATGCTAGTTTTTTAAAAAGTACTATGATCGAGGATACAAAAAGCAACTTGACATGTTTACGCGCTGAAGTATTTCCGGTCATATCGGGGTCACTCGCGGGTCATGAGCCATGCATACACGTGTTTGTTACGGAGGTAATAACAATCACCCGCTGCAGCGTGAATGGGTACATGATATTTATCCCGCTGCTGCAGCGGGATAACTTTTCTACTGTGAATGCATTTGTAGCGGTGTTATGGCGGTGTCGCCGCTCCGCTACAACGCCGCTACAAATTTCAAAACCACTGTGAATGGGGTATTATACCCCATTCACAGTGGCCTCTAACACCGCGACAGCAGCGGGACTGTCCCGCTGCTGTCGCGGTGTTGTCTTCAGTGTGAAGTCTCGGACCCGTTATAAACTATCGCGGGATAACACCGCCTCGCGATAACGCCGCGACAAACTATCGCTAGGCTCGCCTAGCTACAGCAGCGGGACAGTCCCGCTGCTGTCGCGGTGTTTACTCAGTGTGAAGGCTCTCCGCTATAACACCGCGACAAACACGTGTGATTTGTTTACTTACCTATCACTGACCTCTTTTCTCCAGCAATGGGGAACATAAAGTGAAATAGAAATAAAGTAACCAGTGGATTCAAATTGATTTTATTATTATGTAGATATTATAATTATCCAAATAAAAATATTTCACACTTCAAAAAATTAAAATATTCTGACTGGAAGCAATAAAAATGCTAGTTTTTTAAAAAGTAATATGATCGAGCTAGCTACATGAGGAATAGAGTGTGTAAAGTACAGCTAGCGCGCGCAATTTCAAGCAATCGAAAACCCCGCGCTGAAGTATTTCCGGTCATATCGGGGTCACTCGCGGGTCATGAGCCATGCATACACGTGTTTGTTACGGAGGTAATAAAAATCACCCGCTGCAGCGTGAATGGGTACATGATATTTATCCCGCTGCTGCAGCGGGATAACTTTTCTACTGTGAATGCATTTGTAGCGGTGTTATGGCGGTGTCGCCGCTCCGCTACAACGCCGCTACAAATTTCAAAACTACTGTGAATGGGGTGTTACTTCACTACAGTCAGGCTAAATGTTTAATCTATTGCCTCACTCTAAATCCCGCGGATGCTATTATTTTGATGAAAATGCAGCGATGAAAAAGTAAAGGAATCCGTCGCGTGTAAACAAAATAAGATGCCATTGTAATTTCAGCTGCATACACCGCGGTATTTTCGGCGTTTCAAGATGGAACAATGCCGTCCATGTTATCATTCAGGGGGGGGGGGGGGGTTTCAATTTAAAAGTATGGTTCGAATTAACCCCTATCCTGTGTATTTACAAATAGAATATTATATCGCTTTTTGAATGGTGTGAAATGCCCGGCATCACATTCATATGCTCTAAACTCATTATAATTTGATAAATAATAGCAAAGAAATTATATTAATTCTTTATAGGATGTCGCCAGCTTGTGCAAATCATGCCCAACCTTTGATGTCACACATATCAGCAGCGTCCGGAGAGCTCTTCAGGAGCTAGGCTGTATTTAAGCGTTTTGTAATTGATAATAATCGTTACTTCGAATGTTTCCAAGCATTGAACTTTAATGAAATTGCCTAATCAAAGTTTTACCTTTGCAATGATGAAAATAAAGTTAGTTTTTTAAAATCTTCTCAAAACTACTTAAGAGAGCTGGGGACAAAACCATGCCACAATTTAGTCGAGAGTTATTGTCCAATGGCGTAAATCATTGTGAACATCCAACATTTATTCCGCATTATCTTTGAAAGGAACCGGTACAATTATGACAGATACAAACTTACTTTTCGAATAGGTACTTCTTTCCTACAATGAGCTGATTAACTGGCTGCTCTATTCCAGCAAACTGTCTATAAGAAACTAATGATCTGATGTCATCACAAATGAATCCTTCAGGCATGGTGCATATAAAAGCGCTCTGTCCCATCCCAGTCTCATTGGCACCATAAATGCAGATGTTCTTGTTTATCAAGTAGTTCCAACCTCGTTTCACCACGCACCGACCTTGGCCATCGCCGACGTCAAATCTGTTGTATCTGGCGGCCCAAGTGAAGCACCCATCAGCTTTCATGTAGACCTCACTCAGCCACCGTACGGTGTCTGATGGATAGCCTAGTATAACGTGCAGGTCCAGTCTCCCAGCAAGTGGCGCCAAGAAATAAGCTGAGTAGCTCCCATTCTGATAATCAACCAGACGAGCAGCTGTTCTGAAGTGCTTGTTGGGTGAAGTCGCTCTAACAAACCAGAAGTCACCACCTCTGGTCTGAGGGCGCCCCATCCCGTCGCACGCGTATATCCGAATCTCAACGGTATCGCCGACTTCGTACCCTTGTCGGACGGGATAGAAAATGGATGTTGCTGCAGAGGTTAAGAGCGAAGCATTGAAGTTTGAGTACTCCTTGATTTTAGTACTGTTGTGAATATAGACATCAAAAAGATGGTCCAGATCATATGATTTCAAATTGAGCGGAGGTATCGATTGTGTGGTGTGTAGTTTTACTTCTCTGCTGCCCTGTGCATCGAGACTTACAGCAAAGCTGATCCTTTTTGAAGCTGAAAAAACCTGATGATCGAAGAAAAAATATTTACAAAATATTTATTGTTACTCTTCATCTATACGTAAGATCACTTTCATGAGAAAATTATGTGAAAGAAGGAAATAGTTGTGTCGATTTGACTCAACAGTCATTACGATGGTTTACGTGGGTTCGCATCCCACCGCTGCCACCACGTTAGTATAGGGAGTTTTCGCACGACGACGTAAGTGCTGACTACAGGGTAATAGGGACTTTTAGATTTGCACGTCGACAGCTTTGACTGCAACGTGTGACGTCATTTTAAGGCACTGCGCATGCGTCACGTCGTCTCAGTCGGCGATCGAGAGTGCGTCAACCTTGATTTTCCTAAATCTAGTACGGTACTAGTATGCCGCGTGCGCATAAAATATACAGTTCCTCAGGTAGACAAAGGACGTCCTTTCCCTGCTATTATGTAAAAATGTGTAGAACAGGTGTCACATGTATATTCACCTGTTCTACACATTTTACATAATAGCAGTGAAGGGATGTTCTACCACAGCAATTGTTGAGGGTAGAATGAGGAACTGTATATTTTGTCCTCTTTCTTTGTCCGTCATGTTCATAGTGTTACTTCCTGCATGCATGTATATCGTCGAGTGCAATCTAAAAGATTTCTAATTATAGTCAACATGGGCAGTTGAGTACGTTGACACGCATGATCAGTCGGCGTTCGTCGTGTTCTCGTCCACTCAATCTAAAAGTCCCTATTTAAATGAGCTCGACTCCCGGCGCTAATTCGGCTGAGTACCGTCCTGGGTTTGGACGTAGTCCACGTCCTGGACGATTTTTATTGATGCGCAACCCCCTCACATAACCAACAGGTGGCGCAGTCATTTTACCGCGCTCATTCACTTACTCCAGTGATTCACTTACCCCAGTGATTCACTTTCCCCGAAAAAAATGTTGTGGGAGTACGACTATTCTGCATGTGCGTATGTGTGTGTGTGTGTGTGCTATGGGGTGTGCACTCAACCAGACGATAGCGAAATCGTGAACAACATTCCAGGGGTGGACTAGTTTGGACGCTGCGCAGAAATTTTCGCTCTGAGTGCGACCCCCCCCCCTCCCGTTAAGATTAGCGTTGTAAAAGGCCGCGTCGCCGGTTGCGAAAACTCCATAATGCAAATTAGATCTCGACGGTAGCCAGTACGGAGACGGTCACAGCTCATTAAAATACCCCGTAGTCAGCACTTGTGTCGCCGTGCGAAAACTCCCTAATGATCAATAACAACGGTCAAAGTTAATAAACTCTGTACAATCATGATGCTTTGGCTTGACCAGCAGTGGGTCGAATAGGCCGATGCACATTACTATCCAACACCCCCTTAGCTCTACATTCTCACCATTCGCGCTGGCTGCAACCGTGCAGGACTCTTTGCAGAAACCCCGGCCCCCCCACTCAGTGTTATTTAGGGTACGCATATGCTCGTACCCTCTTTTTGAAAGCACCCCCTATCTGAGGACTGCCAACATTTCCGAACCCCCCTTTCGCGGGCTTTTTGCGGGCTTTTCCTGCCTTGGAGACCCCCCTAAATCAGGAAAAATGCTCAATGTACCCCCCTAAATTCGGAATAATTTCTCAGGATTCCAAAGAGATGAGAGAAAAAAGAAAAACACCCCCTTTTTAAAGAAATCTCCGGGTGAAAAGTCAAATACACCCCTTTTTTTACAAATCTCGGGCCGGACTTTGTCGCACGAAAAGTACCCCTTTACCGGACATTTTGGCAACACGCATGCGGTCATTCCGACCTCTGAGTGGGGGGGCCGGGGCAGAAACTCGCAACAGCTCGAAAGACCGACAGGCCACATGATCGCGGCTTTACGCGAGCGATTTTCTCCCTGTCATTTGCCAAACACGCCCCCACCCCCTTCCCACCCCCACCTCCACATCCACATAATTTGTTTATTTTTGTTTGTATGAGATTTTGATATCTCTATCTCTGCCCTCTTAAAAACAGTATGGCCCAGCCCAACAAGTCACAGCCCAGGCTTGCTTTACAGCAGATTCTATCTCAGGCACGAAGTGGGTATCTTGCAAACAACAAATGTTAACATGTTTTCCAGTTTAGTACATCTTTTTGTTTCTGAGATTTTCCTAAACCTCTAAAGTTCATAGAAATAATCTTCAACTTATTATACATCATGCTAACAAATAACTATTGTATATGTATAAGGCCATCGGAGGAATTTCAAAACATGTATAGAGCATGAGTAACAGTACAATACAACGAGCAACACAGACAAACAAAGAAACAAGACAGACAAACAAGACATTGAACTTGACAAATACAAACACACTAAACATGCAAATTAAGAGAGCTATACGACGCCTTTAACTCCCCCTGTCCACACACAACATTTTCCGTGATTAGGCGTGATTCTTTAGGCCACGGGTGGCCAACCCGCGGCCCGCGAGCTCTTCTGGTGCGGCCCGCGGAGCAGTGAAAAAATACTTCATAAATGAAATGCAGCCACATATAGCAGCGATGAAGTAGGGTAAAACATTTACACGCAGCTATCTCTAATATTTCCATAATTTGATTTCATCTTTCACAACGCATTGACTCGTTACTTGCATGGTGATACACTGACTCCTCAAATTCCCTCTCATTACATTATATTAACGACATTAATACCCGCATTAATATCACTCGCCGTGTAAATTTCAGTTTGTAATTTCCGCACGCAGTAACAACTGTTGTGAATCGAGAAATAATGTTTGAAATGCCATACTTGTTTTCAAACTTACAACTCTTTTCTCCCGCCGTACAATTTTCTCATGAATCTTAATCGTAAACTTTATAGTCAGTCCCCTTCCCTCTACACCACGTTCAATTAGATGTACAGTGTACAAGTAATACATTTAGGATATTCTTTCTGCTGTGTCCTTGATTTTGATTGAAATAACAACCAACATGGCAACGACCTCGAGACCTGCGAAGAAAAGGAGAGTTTCTGATGAAGGCAGAAACTTTAAATAAGATTGGTCTCTAAAGTGTTTCTTCATAGTAGAGAAAGGTGGACCACTTTACCTCATTTTCACCAGAGTATGTAATGGAGGTTAACAACATAGTAGAAAAGTGCAAGCCACAGAAATCACACTAAATATAAGCCTGATTTGTTTTTCTCACTGATCTTGTTGTTTGCTTGTTTGTTTTTGCAGAATTTCAGGTGTGTACACGTATTGCATGAGTGTGTGTGTGGGGGAGGGGGGAGACTAAGTTATGCCAATCGTTAGCTGTGGCCCGCGAACTTTAAAAGGTTGGCCATCCGTGCTTTAGGCCATTTAAAAAAAATATACATGTTTAGCGTCCCCGCCCGTTTCCTTTTTGGGGGCCGCCTCCTATTTTTTTTTTAAAGAAAAAAAACATGAAAAACACTGCTAAAATGGGTCTATTTCTGATTTAAAAAAAAAAAAAAAAAAAATTGTCGGCGGCCATCTTGAAAAATAGCCCAACATTCAGGGAAAATGTACCGAGCGGCCATTTTGGGCGGCCATTTTGAAAGAAGAAAAAAAAAAAAAAAAAAAAAAGCGGGCCTCCTTCCTATTTTTCGAAAAAACAGGACGCTAAACATTTTTTTTTATTTGGCCTTATTGAGTTCTAGTTCGAAACGATGCCCTGCGTTTCGTTAGACTAGTTTCGTTATACGACGTATCGTTAGTGAGCGTCCACACACACAATTTCATCGTAAAACTATCGCGAAACGGTATAGCTAATCACGCCTAATCACGGAAAATGTTGTGTGTGGACAGGGGGAACCATTAGGGCCACACCCCGTACCCTCACGCCATCAGGTCCCAAGCCACAAATCCCACCCTTCAAAAGTATCGCCTCATTATACGAAATTGAACATACATGCAGAGCGCAGGTGTGGGCTTACCGCTCATGATGGCGGTCTCCTGCATTTTCTGTAATTTATCTTTTTTCTTTGAAATTATATTTGTGTTTGGTTGCATCTTATTCAATGTACTTAAAAATGTATAATTACGTAAAATGAAGAAATATTTGTTACTTTATGTATATGATTATGTTTCATTTTGAAAATGCAGAAATAAGAACAAACAAACAAACAAAAAAACTATACGGTCTATGGCACAACTATTAGAAACAAGTCCTGGTATTTGTTTTCATAATGGCCCGAATTCACAAAGGAGGTTTGTCGACAAACCTCCGTTTGTTTCGACAAACCTCCTTTTGTTATTTACAAACCAGGTTTGTAAAAAAACGCGTCAAAACGCGTCATATGACGTACATAAACCTCGGCATAACCCTTTGTCGACAAACCTCCTTTGTGAATTCGGGCCAATGTGTGTATCGAGCTTACTTGTAATCTGAATATAAATCAACTGCACTGGATGTTTAAATGTTTCCAATCCAATTAAAGTGTCTCAAAGATTTGGCATGTTGGCATGCTTTTGCCTCATCCTCTTGCGTAATTTCCCAAAGTTGCATAACAATTAGTCACGGCATCCAATACAAATTTTTATATATGTATTTTGCCTCGTCTGCTTGCATATTTTTCAAGCGTTACAAAGCTTTATAGCAAGTCGTAATTAACATTCAATGCAATGTAAATCATTCTTTCTTGTGATCTGAATAACTGGATTGAATAGTTAAACAATGGTTTGACCTTCTTCAAAGATTACATGCGAGTGCATGAGAGCCTTTATGCTAATAAATGCACATGTATACGATCACAAATGACAATCAATAGTCCAGTTCGTGGATACAATCTGCGCATCCGCAGATAAAAGTACAAAATTGCTTCCCACTAATACTGGATACATGCTCACGAAAGTTAAGTTATCACTGTTCATGCATGCACCTGTGATACATTCTATTGAACACAGGTGGAAGTAATTCTTTCAAGAGGGCACACAAAGAATCACCTCCATGAATTAAGCTGTGATTATTCCAAAAGTCACAAAGTGGGATTTATATGGGCCTATGTTTAAAAGATATGTGGATATGTGGGGTCATCTGAACCATGTGCTAACTACGAACAGGTCTATTCAGACTCTGATGATTAATAGCTGAATTCTAAACAATGCCAATCTTGAACTATCATTACCTTCAATAGGTTATATCCTCGTCTTAATATAGGTAAATAATAATAGGTAAATAACAGTCATGTAATTGGCCACTTGAATCACAAATATTAGTCCTATATAGAGTCCTTAGAGCCTATAAATCGGCCATCATAGTATAATTATAATAATAAAACATAATGACCAATTTAACGATGAACGAATCGAACAGACACCGCAATTTAGATGTTTTCGTTAAATTCTTTTTATATATAATTCGAACCTGATATTACACACGTAATAGTCTGTGTTGATGTTGTAGTTGCTAACTAGCGTGGTAAACACATGCAGTTAACCTTACTTGTTTTGTTGTTGTAATGAGGTTTAATGAAGGGGAAATATAGATTGACACTTATATTCCACATTATGATCTAACTCGGTACGATATACACCAAACTGTTAACCCACTGTGACAAAAAAATATGAAGAAGGATAACAAACTGAGGAATTAAGAGGCCAAGACTTAAAGAAACGCGCATGATTTAGTAAGCAGAACATCGTTATGTGATGAAATCATAAACTGATTAGGCCTATATGAGTTTTATAAATTTAGACCCCTGCTAGAAGAAAAGAAAAGGGAAGCAAAATGGACGCTCCAGTCATACTCACCCACATGAAAACGAACAACACCAAGGTTGCCAGCGCAGCGATAAAACATTTTCTTAGCCATGAAAATCCACTTCTTCTGTTAGGAACTGTTTTGCTCTGAACTAAGCTGAACTTCGACAGTACATTGTTTACGATGGTTTGACTTGAAGACATTCTGTATACTTGTTTATAATGCTTTGAGACACTGACTCCTCTAACCCACGACAGACATACGTACTCTAGACGCTGCAGATGTTCGATCGGAAAATGAATCTGAGCGTAACAGCATATATGCTTAGCTGGCTTTCAGGCTTCAAAAAAACAACTTAGAACTTTTTTGCTACGTGTAAAAACAGGCATATTTGATTGATGATAATTTAACAATTGACTCAAATTGATAGATGATACCTCAATGATTGACTCACAAATCAACAATGCCAAATCCCCATCCGCGTTTCCCACAACATGTTACTATTCAGTGAAACATTACTCTGGGTTACAAGAGGACGCTCTAGGACATCAGTCGCGATGCTTAGTTAAGTTCTGTTCTGATTTTTGTTGTTGTATTTGTCATCCCTTTCAGGGCACTTCTCTCCACATATCTAAAACTTTCACAATAACATACATGACATGTATACAATTTAATCATTATTTTAGCATATCAATCAAAGCTTTTACCTGTTTTTCATTATTAATTATTATTTACAGAATAGTGTTTTTTTTAATTTTTTGTTTTGATAACTTGGAAATTGTTTTAGATCGTGTACATTCTTTTTCGGACAGAATTGTATTGGCGGTGGACTTTAATTGTAAATCCCTTTTCAAAAAGATTGACTGCATTGTGTACAACCCAACTTCTTTGCATCCCACGTTTATGGCACTCCTAGAGAAGGTGATTACTTTCAAGTTCCGGCCTGTCCTCGAACTGTGGAACAAACTCCCTCCTCACCTCCGAAATGAGAACTCCTACTCACAGTTCAAGTCTCTGTTAAAAACGTTTCTTTTCTCAACATATTAGTTTGTTTAATTATGTTTTACATTGTACTACCTTATATAACTTGTATTAATATAATATGCTTTGTATTGGATATCCTATATGTTTCAATAGTGTATTATGCGTATGTAACCTTTTAGTTTTTTTTTAGTTTTTTTTTTAATATTCTATTGTTGCAAAATTATGTCCTGAAGTATGTTAAATTTTAACTTATGTGTATTTTTATTGAATCACTTTATGGTCGTATGTCCACAATTATACAATTTTTACACAACTGCGCCAGGAGTGTCATTTTTGACAGACATGGCGCATTAATGTTCGCTATTATTATTACAAAATGTACTAAATTATTTTGTTGCTTTTAATGTTTTGTTTTAAATGTATATATGATAAAGTTGGAGATACTTCTATGCAGTTGAGAATCTCATGCGAGAAAGGTATTAATGTAAGTTTCCTTATGGCTACGATAACAGCTTTTCTTTCTGTTAAGAAATGGAACAAGGTGCAGGTATGATTGAGGGTCGGAGTGCATCATCCTCTAATTCACAAAAGATCTGTTTTCGCTTCATACTGTTTAGGCGTTAATATAGCTGTAAAATTATACATGCAGGGAAGTAAATCAGAAGTGAATACTTTAAGTTTGGCAAATCTGCTTTTTCGTTTTTTTTTTGGTCCTCATCTTTCCTTTTTCCATTTACTCTCATATCCCCACAATACGTCAAGCACTCGGATTTGATCAATATTTGCACACAGGTGACATATGCGGTCTTATGGTGTCAGGGGCGTACGCAGGATTTTTTCAAGGGGGGGGGGGTTTAACATTTATAAGTCGGGCCGAAAATTTCGCAACGACTCAGCCGACCGCTGAATAAGCAGGGGGGGGGGGGGGGGGGGGGGTGGGGGGGGGGGGGGGTAGAGGACACTTTTTTTTGGTCTCGAAATTTGAAAATTTGACGTTTTGCTCGTTGGGGGGGGGTGTAAGGTCAGCTTTTTTAGGTCAACCATGGGAATTATTTTTTTTTTTTTTTTTTTTTTTTTTTTTTAATTAAAAAAAAAAAAAAAAAAAAATCCAAAAGGGGGGGGGGGGGGGGTTTTTTTAGAAATTGAGGGGGGGTTTACACACAAAAAATTACCAAAGGGGGGGGTTAACCCCTAACCCCCCCCCCCCCCCTGTGTACGCGCCTGTATGGTGTAATGGTTAGCACTCTGGACTTTGAATCCAGCGATCCGAGTTCAAGTCTCGGTAAGACCTCTCAGTGTTTTGTTGTTGTTTAAAATTATGGTGTTTGTACATTCTGTACTTCTAAATTTGCTTTGTTTTGTCACGTTTGGATGTATCTTTGAAACGTGATCCGTCTATATATAAAAAATAAAAAAAGGTCAGAAAAAATTGTGTATGATCGTAAAAATATGAAAATGTGATCATTGTAATGTGTTACTTTATACACATCAAAGAATCCTTCAACCTCGAACAAGATGTCATGGACAAAGTCTCAACTAAAAGACTCAAAAAATATTTTGGTCACGTCCTACGAATGAAACCCACAAGATACCCCAACATTGCTGTTGAAGGAAACGTCACAGGAAATCGACCCAGATGCCGTCCACCCAAAAGATGGCTTGACTGCATCTCAGAGGACTGCAAAGCAAGATACATACCAAGCATGACAGATGCATCAAGATTGGCTGCAGACAGAATGAGTTGGCATAACATCATTGTCAACCTTACTATAATATATCAGCAAAAGAAAAAAAAAGGAATTGGCTACAGTGAGTTTCGAACCCAGTACGATAGCGTTCAAGCGCAGCGCTCTTACCGATCACGCCATACGGAATAGTGGCTTTCAACGAAAGCGTATATATTAATATAGCCTTGACGAAATTAACTGTATATTTATGAGGTCAAAAATGACCATGTGCGGATGCGCAGGTATAGATAGTTCTTAGGAAAAAATCACCCGGCCCCGGGTTTATAGGGTTAAATTTGTAGAAATTGGCATCAGTGTATTTGTCGGCAATTGGTGGCTAGTTTTGTTGGTAATCGGTGGCCTCTACCCCCCCCCCCCCCCCCCCCCCCCCCCCCACTGAAAGAGTTCTAGCAACGCTCCTGTAAGGGAAATAGAGATTTTTATTAGTCCATCATTCCATTTTTAATCAACACGACCCTGGATCACAACAAAATTCAAAGTTGATAAATTGAGGAAAGTAAAGAGCCATAATACCTATTGTCTATAAAAGATATGAAATAGGTACATGTATGACGAATATTTCGTAAACGGACACAGATCACACTTTGGTTCATCTTAAAGTACCTTGCCCAAAATACTCAGCAAGGTTATCAAGAAATAGAAGTTAAACCATTTAAACAAAATACCTCATTACCTCAATTTTTTTTATTTGATTATTTATTTACAGGTTACAATGATAATAATGATGATCAAAGGTTTCATCATAGCACACATACTTGTTATGCTCAATAATCCTATCGCTCGATACAGACTTTATTGAAGACGTCTATTTTTACGAGGAAAATGTAGATCAGTGTCCACAAAAGGACGTAACTTGCAGGGATTCGAACCCTATATCTTGTGATATTTAATGTGGTCACTTATCTAATAGATCCACAGCATCGTTATAAATACAACAAACTTACAGACAATACATTAATTCGAGAAATTGGAAAAGGGTAGTCCAGTTTAGGTTCAACAGATAAACAATTTCATTGACGATCTTTTCTTCTAAGTAGAGTGAATTGAAAAAAAATGTTGTTATGTCCACAACGAGATAGTGAAGCACTAATCGCACAATACACTTTTGGACATTTCTTTACAAAATGAAAGTACGCTGTTATCTTCTTTCTTTTTACTTTGACTGATGTGACTCTGTCTAGTATGTTCTCTTCTTTTGCTTTGCAAATATCAAGAAAAGTAATTTAGTTGGGGCACAGACTAGACCATAACACTTGTTGTACTGGTATGTCACTCAGTCTTTGGTTTGCCGAGGACAATAAGCCCCCATATACCTGTCAATGAGATCTGTTAAGGAAAATATTACTTTCAAATTATGTGTTCATTCTGTTTAAATGTTAACATCACTTATTTCAAGAAGGACAGATGTAAGAAAGAAACAAATCTACTTCTTCGTTGATACACGGCCATGGCATGTGAACTGCTACTTGCTCTTGATAAGAGGTAACTAAATCCCAAGTATCTATCAGCTTGGCATTAATGCCAACAAACTCCTCCTCCATTATTCGACTCATTTGTCTGAAAACATAGTCGTTGCTATGGACACGAGCTTCAAATGTAGGTTGTTCACGAGGCTGAGATTTTTTGATGACTGCCATTACGCGACCGTCACCGAGCCTCGCACGGATACCGTTACGAATCGCGCGCATCCTGTCACGATAGCTGTCCATATTCCACGAGGCGTAGTGCGCTGACATGCTGATAAAAATAACGTATTTTACATCGGGGTCATTGAGCTTATCCATGTATTCGGGTTCGAACATGCGCCATAAACCAGCAAAGTTAAAAGTAGGCGTGAGTGACGAACAGAGGACATGAGTCTTAAAAATGACTGTATGCGTCTCGTCCTCGGTGCAACCATAAAACGAGTCCGGCACATCCTTGTTGCCCAATTTCCTTTCAAGAACATGGAACCACTGGCATGCTATAGAATCGCCGAACATGATGATTTTGTGACCTGCCAAGCACTTCTTGACGTTGTCCGGGTCATCCCACGAGTGTCTGTTGGAACAGACGAGTGACTGCCATGTTGGGCCTAGCCAAAATCCTTCTGGAAGTAAGTTTGAGTTCCTGCTGTCGCCGTCGCCGCACAATACTCGAGGACGTTCGATCTTGTCATCATAGATTAAAGAAAGCATTCCTGTTTTAAGCAAGAATCACAAGAGTGGTTGAATTTTAAAATGGTGCAGTAGTAGCCCGGAGTAGAAGATACAATTCAAATCATAATCCAATTACAAATATTCCCTTGTATTGAATAGCAAAATCATATAGTATACAAATACACACTGCCTTGAGAGGTTCTGGTTAAAACTATGCGCAAGAGGTGACTCCAATAGTACTATTTGCTGAGGGGCACAGCCCCGAAGCAAATGGTACTTTTGGGGTCACCGAGGCCCATAGTTTAACCAGCACCTCGAATAGAAGGCATGGTATATTTGTTTTATATCCTGCATCAATAATTTATTTGAAAAAAAAAAAAAAAACTTTTTTGGGAAGAACAAAATTTAGAACAAAAAATATGTCAATTTTTATCTAAAAAGATTTAAAATATTTTGTTTTCATTTAATTAAGATTTAAAAAAAAAAATTGATTCAATTAAAAAAAAAAATTAACATTTTTTTTTCAACTCACAAATAGTAAATAGTACTTTCTAAAAAAAGGTCAAATATTTCTGGTCATGTGACAAGCTCTCAACCAATCAAAAGCCAACAAATTTTTGATGCAGGATATAATAACATTTATAATGTTGCTATGCCTGAAAAACATATGGCAAGTTTTAAGAGGCATGCTCTAATTCTGATTTTGTGACCTAGTCTTTTGAAAAGGGAATTCGTGAGAATAATGAGTGAGATGGTCCTGAATGCACAGGAGGGGCGATAGAAGATAAGGATGGGGTGATTAATTGTGATAACCTTCTCCACCCCTGTCGATTATCCATTTTCTTTTGCCTCTCACTATGTTTGGAAACCTATACCCCTTCTCCAACGAACTTCTTCCAGTGCTTCCGCTGGAGAGTCTGAAGATTGCATACTAGCAAAGATACTAGCAAAGACATTTGACTTATAAATGGAGAACGCCACGGACATAAACAGATTTTTTTAAAGGTATTGCTCCGTATTTAGTCGCTTTCTGAAGTTTAGAGACCAGATATTTTGACATAATATGCTCAGATTAAGTATACCTCTGCATCCTGAGTAAAGTTTGACGGAAATATTATCTCGATCATGCCTTATAGCATAGAAATTTACATTGATTTGTTTGCGGATACATACTTAGGCCTCGATCTGGCTTGGTTGGCTTTAATTGCCATAGTGAACGTACCTGTACTGCTCTTTTCTGCAATATCCATGTGGTACACTGATTAGGGTGATCTCATCTGGGTCTTGTAGAATGTGCTGTGGTGAAGATTAAAAGAAAGAGAACAGAGTAGTATTTAATAAAGAAAGTAATACATTTTGGTCAGTTGTAGACAACCTGACAGATTGATTTACATGCATTATTTCAGACTATCCAGCTATATAATGCATGTATGTATGTATTTTGCATTGTAAATGTCCTACACAGTCTCTCTATTTTAAATCTAGGACGACGACGTGACGGACTTAGCACTTCAGTAGCGATCGATAAACTTATTTTCAAATTTAATCTTTGTTTGGCTCCGCTGGCTCAGTCGGTAAAGCGTCTACATGTCGAACCAAAGATCCCGAGTTAGACTCCCAACCAGGCGGATGACTGAAGCCTAAATAGTGTGTGTTAACGTGCCCCTTCCCTTGTTTATAAACGCAGGTTATGTCAAGTGGAAAACACACCGTCCCTCGGATAGGACATTAAATGGAGGCCCTGTGTACAGGAGAGTCACTACCCTTGCACGTTAAGAACCCATTGCACTATTCGTATAAGAATAGGGGGAAACCCCAGTGTAATGGTCCACCTGCACACCCCAATCAGGCCGAGTATACGGCATCTGCAAGAATCTTCAGTAGTGATTTGAAGAAGAAGAAGAAGAAGAAGTAGCCGGTGCCAAGATTTTAAAAACTAACTTTATTTTCATTATTGCAAAGGTGAAACTTTGATTGGACAATTTTATCATTTATCATTTTATCAATTTTATCTTTGAAAGGAACCGGTACTTATGAGAGATACAAACTTACTTTTCGAATAGGTACTTCTTTCCTTCAATGAGCTGATTAACTGGCTGCTCTATTCCAGCAAACTCTCCATAAGACATTATAGATCTGATATTATCACAAATGAACCCATCAGGCATGGTGCATATAAAAGCGCTCTGTCCCATCCCAGTCTCATTGGCACCATAAATGCAGATGTTCTTGTTCATCAGGTGGTTCCAACCTCGTTTCACCACGCACCGACCTTGGCCATCGCCGACGCCAAATCTTTTGTATCTGGCGGCCCAAGTGAAGCACCCATCAGCTTTCATGTAGACCTCACTCAGCCACCGTACAGTGTCTGATGGATAGCCTAGTATAACGTGCAGGTCCAGTCTTCCAGCAAGTGGCGCCAAGAAATAAGCTGAGTAGCTCCCATTCTGATAATCAACCAGACGAGCAGCAGTTCTGAAGTGCTTGTTGGGTGAAGTCGCTCTAACAAACCAGAAGTCACCACCTACAGTCTGAGGGCGCCCCATCCCGTCGTACGCGTATATCCGAATCTCAACGGTATCGCCGACTTCGTACTGTTGTCGGACGGGATAGGAAATGGATGTTTTTGCAGAGGTTAAGAGCGAAGCATTAAAGTTTGAGTACTCCTTGATTTTAGTACTGTTGTGAATATAGACATCAAAAAGATGGTCCAGTTCATATGATTTCAAATTGAGTGGGTGTATCGATTGTGTGTGTTGTTCTACTTCTCTGCTGCCCTTTGCATCGAGACTTACAGCAAAGCTGATCCTTTCTGAAGCTGAAAAGACCTGATGATCGATGAAAAGATATATGTTACATACTTATTTTTACTCTTGTACGTGAGATTACTTTTATGAGAAAATTCTGTGAAAGAAAAAAAATAGTTGTGTCGGTTTAAGTTACCAGTCATTACGATGGTTTACATGGGTTCGTATCCCACCGCTGCCGCCACGTTAATGATCAATCATAACAACGGTCAAATTAAGTTAACATACTCTGTATAATCATGATGCTTCGGCTTGACCAGCAGCGGATCGACTAGATCGATGCACATTACTGTCCAATACCACCTCATCTCTACATTTCACCCCTAGTGCTGGCTGCAACCTTGCAGGACTCATTGCAAAAACTGGCAACAGCTCTAAAGACCAGTTAAACTATCTGTGCATACAATTATCATGACAAGGCAATGACATGAAAGCTTTAAGTTGGAGCAGGGACGTGATAGAGAAGGACTGGAATCAAGCCGCTTTCCTTTGACCCCATGCTCCAAGCCGCCGAAAAGCCGCCGCGCTAATCTGCAACTGCTGACCAGGTGGTGAGATAAAAAGAGCGCATGAATTTAAGGATTTAGAATTCCTACATCAGAAAATAGTATCACAGCAACTGTTCGCTGTCCCTTTCAATGATTTCTCATCCATTGTTGAATGTGTAAAGAGTAGAACAATCGAACACAAACTTGTGTAATTTCATCCTTTTTTTTAACTTCAAAAATACAAAAAACACGCAAAAACACACTTTAGTAAACTTAATGCTATTGAAGATTGTAAATCACGGATCAAATAACGGGACATTAAAACATGCACAAATTAGCGCATTATCCTAAACTATTGAGTTTTTGTCAGGATGTAATTTTTCTTTTACCAACTCTGGCACACAAAATATAGGAAGGACGGAGTTTTAAATTTGGAAATGTGTTTCATGCACTATTCCCAATCCAATCTTATAAAGTTTTTGATTTACACTGATATTTTGCCGGTAATTTAATATTTTGTAATAAATGTAAAACTGGTGCCCCGCCCCCCCCCCCCACTCCGAGAACGGACGGACCCCATGCGTGTTGCCAAAATGTCCTTTTCGTAACAAAAGAAAAAGGTCGACCCGTATACTTTACACACGGGACTTTTGCTGAAAAGGGGGGGGGGTGCTGAAAAAGGCTCGTATACAAAAGAAAAAGGTCGAGCCGTATTGACTTTACACACCGGACTTTTGCTGAAAGGGGGGGGGGGGGTCGGTTGGAACACGCATATGCGTACCCTAAATAACACTGAGTGGGGGGGGGGGGGGGCGGGCTGGTGCCTGGCTTCCGAAAGTCCCCGCAGTGGAAGCGCGGTGTGGAGCATGGAACTTCAAAGCCAAGTGGAATGTTACACATCCCATTGTTACGCTTTAGAACTCACGAATGCGTTGAATAAATTACTAGAGTTTCGCCGGCTTGATTCCAGTCCTTCTCTATCAAGCCCCTGGTCCAGGTATTTGTTTTCATAATGTGTTTATCAAGCTTACTTATAATCTGAAATGAACTGCACTGGCTGTTTAAAGTAGATATTCATTGATTTTAAAAACTAACTTTATTTTCATTATTGCAAAGTTGAAACTTTGATTCGACAAGGTTATCAAAATTCAATGCTTGGAAACATTCGAAGTAATGATTATTATAAATTACAAAACGCTTAAATACAGCCCTGGCATAGCACCTAAAGAGCTCTCTGAACGCTGCTGAGATATGTGAGATCACAGTATGGACATGACTTGCACAAGCAGACGATGTCCCATGACATCTCACACATTTTCAGTGCCTGTGTTTTCATCTTTTCTCGAGTTCTTTCTCTTACTTCACTACCGTCAGGCTAAATGTATAATCTATTGCCTCACTTTAAAAGTACTATGTCCCTTTTGCAGCCAACCTCAAATTCTGTAGAACTTTGCAGGAATCATGAATATGTCAAGTATGTCATATTCTGTGAAATTTAAATGTTAGAAGTGTCCTCATATTCAAATTATGCAAGGAAACCCGTTTACTTGCTAGACTTCACTGTCAGACACTATTGAGTGACTGACTGGCTTTTTTCTTCTTTGGTTATAACATACATGAAGAGTTGTAAAGGGTACATGAGCATTTGTCTACATCAATAACCCACTTCTTGTGATGGCCAAGATTAAACTGATTGAATCTTTGCGCAGCATAAAACGTATGACCATTCGGTACAATTGTCTGAAAATCAAGACTATTACTTTTGGGCTCTATAGCCCTAAAGTCGACTTGGCAAGTAATTAGTCGTTATTTTCCCACTTGAAGACATTTTCAAGCCCCACCTTTTTAGGGAAGTTTCTAAATTAGTATTATCTTTCAAATGCAGTTGGAATTTAACTTTTTCATTTTTTTGGCCTGCAAATGGGACATAGTACCTTTAAACCCCGCGCATGGTTTTATTTTGATGAAAAATGAAGCTATACAAAAATAAAGGAATCTGTAGCTTGTAAACAAAAAAAGACGCCATTGTATATTCAGCTGCACACACCGGGGTATGTTCGCCGTTTCAAGATGGAACAAATGCCATCCTTAATATCATTCGGGGGTTTTTCAATTTGAAAGTCTGGTTTCTTTGATTGTTAATTAAGCCCTATCCTGTGTATTTACAAGCAAAAGATTTTAGTTATCAGAATCAGGTCATATCCCCTTATGAATGGTTTGACATGCCATTACATTTATTTACACTAAACTCATTATAATTGAGAAATAATAGCTTTGAAATTATGTTCATTCTCTATGGGATGTCGTCTGCTTGGGCAGTGTTGGTCCATGTAGTGATGTCATTAAAACATCGTTATTTTTCCGGCGAATCTCTCGTATATCCCAGCTGCTATGGAGGTGGTTGTATTTGTATTTTTATAGATCACCCGATATGTAGTTGACCTAAAACTTGTACGATGGCCATCTGTTAGCTTACCAGTTTCTAGTGATACATTAGTTGAAATATTTGTGATCTTCTTTCAATTTCACCTTTAAATGTTTCCAATCCAATAAAAGTGTCTAAAAGATTTGGCATGTTGGCATGCTTTTGCCTCATCCTCTTGCATAATTTCCCAGAGTTGCATAACAATAATTAGTCACGGCATCCAATACAAATTTTGTAACGCTTTTGCCTAGTCTGCTTGCATATATTTCAAGCGTTACAAAGCTTTATAACAAGTCGTAACATTCAATGTTTATCATTCTTTCTTGTGATCTGAATAACTGCTTTGAATATTTAAACAATAGTTTGACTTTCGTCAAAGATTACATGCGAGTGAGAGGCTTTATGCTATAAATGCACATGATATACCCCTTCTTTTCTTTCCGACTCCCCTTTATCTCCTTTTTTCCTTTTTTTCTTTCCCTTCTCTTCCTTCTCTCTTTCTTTTTTTTTGCTGGGGGGGGGGGGGAGGAGGGGGGAGGCAACAGCCTGGGAGGCAAGACCGACACGGACATTCTGCGCGGATAAAATCCGCACCGATCGTCCGCTCTTCATCGATCTCTAATTCCCGGACGAACGGTGCGGGTCACATTCTACGCGGTCACACCGGAAGTAATCGGGAATTTGTCAAATTGCAGGTTTTAGGATTGTTAAATTTTACTATTTTTCACAAATGAAAACTGCTGTTGCCTGTTATACAATGTAAGTAAATTTCTTGACACAATTAGGCTTTTGGATTCATATTTTATCATCTGTTCACCCTTGTTAGTTCAAATAAAAAGTGAAATATTTAAGATATTTCTTTGTGAGAAAATCACTACTCAAGCTTTCCAATGATGTTGGCGGCTTCGATCTTTGGACATCAAAGGTAACAGCACACCTATAGATTCTATTGTGCAACATTAGAAAACAGCAGCTGCTTGAAATAATTTGTTGCCAGTTGGGACTCCAGCTCTTAAAACTTCTTGGTCCTATAGAGTCCTTAGAGCCTATGAATTGGCCATCATAGTATAATTATGATAACAAATCATAATGTCCAATTTAATGATGAACGAATCGAACAGACATTGCAATTTAGACGTCTGAAATAGGCCTACACCGAACTGTTAACCTATTGTGACAAAATAATATGGAGAAGTGTAACAAACTGAGGAATTAAAAGGCCAAAACTTAAAGAAAAGCGCATGATTTAATAAGCAGAAAATTATGTGATGAAACCATAAACTAATTATATGAGATGTATAAATTTAGACCCCTGCTAAAAAAAAGAAAAGGGAAGCAAAATGGACGCTCCAGTCATACTCACCCACATGAAAACGAACAACACCAAGGTCGCCAGCGCAGCGATAAAACATTTTCTTAGCCATGAAAATCCACTTCTTCTGTTACGAACAGGTTTGCTCTGAACTAAGCTGAACTTTGACAGTACATTGTTTACGATGGTTTGACTTGAAGACATTCTGTATACTTGTTTATAATGCTTTGAGACACTGACTCCTCTAAACCAGGACAGACAAACGTACTCTAGACGCTGCAGATGTTCGATCGGAAAATGAATCTGAGCGTAATGCTACAGCATAAGCTTAGCTGGCTTTCAGGCTTCAGAAAATCAACATAGAACTTTTTTGCTACGTGTAAAAACAGGCATATTTGATTGGTGATCATTTTAATAATTGACTCAAATTGATTAATGATACCTCAATGATTGACTTAAAAATCAACAATGCCATATCCCCACCCGCGTTTCCCACAACATGTTACTATTGAGTGAAACATTACTCTGGGTTACAAGAGGACGCTCTAGGACATCAGTCGCGATGCATAGTTAAGTTTTGTTCTGATTTGTTTTCTTTTCTTTTTCAACCCTTTCAGGGCACTTTATTTCACATATCTACAACTTTCACAATAACATACATGTATACAATTTAAACATTATTTTATCAATCAAAGCTTTTACCTGTTTTTCTTTAATAATTATTATTTACAGAATAGTGTTTTTATCTTTTTTTGATACAGAATTTTTCGGACAGAATTGTATTGGCGGTGGACTTTAATTGTAACAAAATAAAATCCCTTTTCAAAAAGATTGACTGAATTGTGTACTATCGCCCCCCCCCCCCCTTTCAGCAAAAGTCCGGTGTGTAAAGTCAATACGGGTCGACCTTTTTCTTTTGTTATAAGAGCCTTTTTCAGCACCACCCGCCCCCCCCCCTTTTTCCGCAAAAGCCCGGTGTGTAAAGTCAATACGGGTAGACCTTTTTCTTTTGTTACAAGCCTGAGAGTTTGGGAACACGCATGGTATCCCTCCGTTCACGGAGTGGGGGAGGGGGCCCTGCTGGAAATAACATACTCATTCACACTCATTCACAGTGTGAATCACACTGTGTTTCACACTGTGAATCACAGTGTGCTCCACAATGTTAAATTGGGCCGTTTTCACACTGTGCTCCACAATGTTAAATTGGGCCGTTTTCACACTGTGCTCCACACTATTAAATTGGGCCGTTTTCACACTGTGCTCCACACTGTTAAATTGGGCCGTTTTCACAATGTGCTCCACACTGTTCAATTGGGCCGTTTTCACACTGTGCTCCACAATGTTAAATTGGGCCGTTGTCACACTGTGCTCCACACTATTAAATTGGGCCGTTTTCACACTGTGCTCCACACTATTAAATTGGGCCGTTTTCACACTGTGCTCCACAATGTTAAATTGAGCCGTTTTCACACTGTGCTCCACAATGTTAAATTGGGCCGTTTTCACACTGTGCTCCACACTGTTCAATAGGGCCGTTTTTTTACATGATTTTGACCATGAAATATACCAGGAAATTTAATTATTAATTTTACCTTTTTTTGGAGATCCATGAGGGTGCGATTTCTCAAATTTTCGAGGACCAGAAAAACAATTTACCCCCCCCCCCCCAACTGAGCGAATTATCGGCCGGCGCGATTTTCAAATTTTCGCGGCTTAATATTTTCTCACGAATTGGGCCCCCACCTCTGCCGCCAGCTGGATCCGCCCCTGTACTTTTTCAAAATGTTTCAAAATCCTGCTATACGCTATGGTTTACTCATTTAGGGAAATTTTTCAAGCCCGTAGGGCCAGACGGGGAAGAATGGAAAAAAGGGGTAATTGCCTATTGGCGAGACTACCGGCTGCCGCCTGCGCTCGCCAAAGAAAGGACTTATGATGGCTGTACATTAAACCCATTTGGAAGTGTACAGGTTGATGTTGTTGCCTTCTATTGAAATAATTTGTTACATTTTGAATTTTACGTCAGAAGCACCATTTCATTCATTTTACATTGTCAACAACCTAAATGGTTATCCATATCGCACTTCAAAAAGCTCAAGGGGTTATAATTTTACAATACTTGTATGTTTAGGATTTAATTTGAAATATCCGTTTAGGGTGTAAATTCGGGGAAAAACCACGCGAAATCCTCATATAGAGTGTATTTTGGCTTTAGAAGAAATCCTCGTTTAGGAGGGTGTCTGGAAAACGCATGCTTACAGTATTTCTACACGACCCTCGCACTACAAAAGCCAAGACTTATTTTTTTTAAATCTTTTATTGGTCAGAAAACACAATGATTTACAAAATATGCGTTACATCGTTTTGCACAAAAATAATGAATAATCATATTGTTTCACACTTACAATCTTGCGGTTATTACATAATAGAAAATAGTACATCAAATCAGGGAGGTGAAAGAAAGGAGGCGAAACTCTTGTAATTTATTCAAACGCATTCGTGAGTTCTTAAGCGTAACAATGGGATGTGTAACATTCCACTGCTTTGAAGTTCCATGCTCCGAACCGCGTTTCCACTGCAGGGACTTTCGGAAGCCAGGCACCAGTTTTACATTTATTATAAAATATTAAATAACCGGCAAAATTTCAGTGTAAATCAGAAACTTTATATGTGGATTGTATTGGGAATAGTGCATGAAACAAATTTTCAAATTTAGAACTCCGTCCTTCCTATAATTTGTGTGCCAGAGTTGGTAAAAGAAAAATTACATCCTGACAAAAACTCAATAGTTCAGGATAATGCGCTAATTTGTGCATGTTTTAATGTCCTGTTATTTGATCCATGATTTACAATCTTCAATAATATTAAGTTTGCTAATGCGTGTTTTTGCGTGCTTTTTGTATTTTTGAAGTAAAAAAAAGGATGAAATTACACAAGTTTGTGTTCGCTTGTTCTACTCTTTACACATTCAACAATGGATGAGAAATCATTGAAAAGGGACAGCGAACAGTTGCTGTGATACCATTTTCTGATGTAGGAATCCTAAATCCTAAAATTCATGCGCTCTTTTATCTCACCACCTGGTCAACAGTTGCAGATTAGCGCATAACTTTTCGGCGGCTATACGAAAAATACGGCTATACGGCCCCATACGAATGCGTATAGTACTGTGTTTACCCTGTTTACCTTATGAATAAGCCAAGACTTATGACATTATTATTCAAAACCTATAAATCGATCGGATCGATTTTAAGATCGATTTTAAGGCTTGATGAAACACTGCTAGTCTGTTTCCGTGTCGTTTGCCCAATCATCTGAGAAAATAACACACCCTCAACTCTAAACAGAGACAATCTTTGCATTATTTTCATGATAATTGGTTAATGTTTGAGTATGTTTATAATATTTGAATTCGCGGCTCGTGGACGATGCTCCGCACCGTCATTATTGGTCAACCCCCCCCCCCCCCTTAGCAAAAAGCTAGATCCGCCCCTGAGTCATCCCCCCAGGTGTACGAACCTGTCTACGCCACTGCTGTGATCGGAAGAACTCGACGCACACCGCTTCTACACATTACGAGCCTTACTTGTCTTAGGAATCTTTCAATTTTGTACCACATATTTTCATCGTTTGAAAAAGGTGAATATTATTATGCAAATTAATAATTTGCACGCTTGCGTCGACTTTCAGCTATCACTGTTATATGCGTTTCGAGTAGCTATAACTGGAGAGATACAGATCAAAGGGCCAGGACAGAGGAAAGAGGTAGCAGCTCATGCAGACCGCCGTGAGTAAAGGCATACACAAAGTATGTAGCACAGTTCATTTCTTTTATTTATTATTTATTATTTATTCAGTCTTTTTTTTAAATGCAGGGTAGTCCCTTCAAAACCGCAAGGCCTGCTTTTCAAGGGAACCCTGTAGGCAAGTTACAAAGTACATGGTAAAAATTACAAAAACACAAAATAAAAAAACATATACACAATACATAATACACAGTTATTTACTACTAAATAAATTAGGTACGTTAAAACAGAACACGTTTCAGTTTGACAAGATGACCTACATAAATTCAAGCTTGATTAAAATGAGCCAAATAAAGCAAGGGCATATAATTATATTCATCAATTAAACAAAACATGTTCACATAAATTCATATACTTGCACTGATACAATAAAATCAAACAAAATATAAAACACACTACAAAGATTTTAAAAATTCAAGACAGACTGAAGGGTTAAATGAAAAGTGTGACTAAAAAGAAAACGGCAAATCAAAGAGGACTTGCACAATGGAAAGACAGTTTTAAGCTCACAATGGACAGATTAACGAGACTAAAAGATAATGATACAATCAAAAGAGCAAAAGAACAAAATACAATGTGTCGGCCCTTGTCGAAAGTTTAGGAATCCATTATATATACTTTTTTTTTCAGAGAAGAGACTAATAGTGTCGGGTTTGATCTTTGAAAACTTGCGAAGATGATGATAATTGAATATGAAGTGGTAATTTATTAAACTGTGAACATGCAAAGTAAGAAAACAAGCGTTTTGTTAAATTCAGTTCGGGGTATGGGTATAACTAATGGGCTATTGAAATGAGGGCATATCTTGTAGGGTACTGTGCTGGACACAATTTAGATACAAAGGAGCAAGATTGTTATTTATTTTGTAAATGTTTACACAGCATTGGTACTTTAATTTTTCTTCAACATTTTACCATTTAAGTTTAGGCATCAAAGTAGCACTCGACGTATTGAAATCAGCATTTAAAACTAATCTTGCATCTTTATTTTGACTCCTTTGTAGTTTTGTCATGTATTATTTCGTACACGTACCCCATACACAACAACAATAGTCTACAAGTGAAAAGTAAAGCTGAATCATGTTTCGCCTCGTCGGACATGATCTGATTCTTCGTACGCATGCTACAGTATACGCGATATTTTCCGGACTACTTCATTAATATGCAACGACCAATTAAGACTTTGTTGAAGAACAAAATGTTAGTAACAAATTCTACATACTGACCTTGTATTTCTAACTTCAACTCATAATTCCGTACTTTTCTTTGAGAGCCAAATAATGAGAGCCATATTGTTAGTTTTACTAGAATTTATCTTCATTTTGTTTATATATTTTTTTTTTTTTTTTCAAGCAACATCAATATATTTTTGATACCTTCAATAGGTAATATACATCAAGTTTCCTCTGTCGTTTTGTTATATATTCGAAGTATAGACCTTGAAAATAGGTTGCAGAATACTAATCTCACAATATCTGCATTTATTATTACGCAGTCATGAGTGATGGTCTATTCAATCTGATCAATATCAGATTCTGATGTCACTATTTTACACTTGAATGAGCACTGGCTGCTTTAGAAAAGCTCGTTAAAAGAGCCTTTTGTTTTATCGCAAAAAACGACAACAAATAAAACGAAACGAAATAAAAGTAAACGGTTTAGTCTTGAATTGGCGCAGAGTGCATAACCAGGCATCAATCGCAATTGCTCTGTTACCTATCAATTATTGATTTGAAACGCACACACACACACGTACGTTAAGCGTTGCATATTATGATGTTTTCTGCACTAAATTTTCGTCTCAAGTATATTGACTTAAAATATCGAGGAAAGAAGATGTACACAAGATGTTCAATTTTAAAAGAGAGAGAAAGAAACAAAAATATTTTAAAACATGCAATTTGGTACGCCACTGGGGCTATGCACGGCTAGGTATAGGGTTAAAGGTCAACATGTTCTAAGCAATTATTGATAGTTAACAGAGCACATGAAATAATCGCCTGATTTCCACGTTTATCCAATCCAAGATTGAAAGATATTTGCGCAAATACATTTTCTCCTTTCAGAATCCATTGCGACTACACCATGAAGTGGAAGTGTCTATCCCCCAGATCGTCGATGGCAGCCATCTTTATCTGCTTCATACCAATTCTGATTATGATTATGATCTTCGATTTGAGTGGTAACACAGTACCAGTTGAACAGTCACCAGGGAAGCTATTTCACCGTGGTGCAGGTGCTCGCCATGTTTCACATTTGATCATGAACACTTCACAATCTCCTGTCACTCTCTATCAGAGCAAATGGAGCTGCAGTAATAAGAGCGAGATCAAGAAAAGAAACCTGGATTGCAAAAGCCGGTTGCCTGATGTGATCGGTATAGGTGCAAAGAAATGTGGAACCACTGCGCTCAAATTTTTTCTTTCCGGTCACCCAGCTCTTTACATAACGGCTGCTCCGGAGGCCCATCAATGGGATCGGCAGCCGACGAGGAGTGTCGAGGAATATCAACAAATGATGCCCATAACTTCACAGTACCAATTAACCATGGAGAAAACGCCATTGTATTTTGTTGCAGACGACATACCTGCCGCGATAGCACGGGACGTTTCACCCAATGTCAAACTCTTGCTTATCCTGCGAGACCCCGTAATACGCGCCATTTCTGACTATACCCACGTCTTGAATATGTTCCCGGACATAACGCGTAGACACCGGAACGTCACCATGATAGGGGGAAGGGTACCAAAGTACCCTCAAGACTTACCTCAAGCCAATATATCTTACATCATAGAAAAAAAATTTGAAAAGAGCATACTAAACGAAGACGGTACAGTGAACGCCGATAATGCCATCATCTTTACAGGGTTGTACTCTCGCCATCTCCGTAATTGGCTCAAGATTTTCCCTCGCGAACAGATACTTATACTGGATGGTGATTTGTTTTCTAAGAATCCCCTACCTCAACTCCAAGCCATCGAGTCGTTCTTGGGGCTGCCAAAATATTTCAACGCCGACAAAATATACTTTGACGAAGAAAAAGGATTTTTTTGTCTGGCAATGCCACATAAGCTCTGCATGGGAAAGGAAAAAGGCAGAAAGCACCCTGAAGTGAAAAGAAATATTCTTAAAAAACTGTACAAATTTTATGAACCATATGATAAAGAACTTGAGATTCTAACGGGAAGGAAATTTTCATGGATGAATCTCAACAATGATGAAGTCACTGGTTGATATTGTTAAACCTTTTAAATCTTTGAACTTGCAAGCAGCTTGACAAAATTTATATATATATATTTATTTATTTATTTGTTTATTCATTTCTTTATTTATTCAGTCTTATTTTACCATGGTGGTTTCACCAGTGACATCAAGTTTCAAGTTTCAGGTTTATTTAGTTCCACTTTATCGAAGATAACATAATTGAACATAATGATCATGCATAATAATTATAACTAAACATACAATATAGAAACATAATGTACATTTTTCATAGTTATAACAAAAGATACAATCATAAGTACACTGTTGGTCATAATGGTGGAATAAATTTTGTTACCCCAATTTATGGAATGATTTTGACAATGATTTATTCCTAATAGATCTAGATACTAGTATACATTCTCAGATTTTATTGAATAATAATTTGCGAGTGTTTGTTTTGCGTAACTGCTAAAGCATGTGTATGCTACTATGCTAATCAACTAGGGGACCTACGTCATTAAGCCATAATTGACAGTAAGGAGGATTAATGCCCCATAAAAGGGCACTAATATATAGCACATCGACACGGCTTTGATCCTGGGGCCTACCGTTACGAGGCCATCGCTTAGTCACTGAATCATGACTACGCAACGGGGGCCAGGGTACGTCGCCGTCCCCACAAATACAAAAAAAACACAGAGAAAATGCAATAAATTATCAATAATTCATTGCATTTTGCCCAGACGCTCAACATAAACAAATCCTCTATGTGGGCATGTCTTGGACTATAATGCATGGCCCTACAGAGGAATTTTTCCGACACAGCGGACCCGACACAGCAACAAAATTATCTATGCGTATCTTTCTTGCTCCCTCGACGTGGCGACTCCACCCCACATCCACCTCTCTCTCTTACTCCCACCCCTCTTTTTTTAGGCTCTTACCACCCCCTCTCTCTCTCCTCTTTCACTACGTTTCTTTTGTTTCCTTTTCTTCTTTTTTTTCTTTCTTTTTTCCTTTTCTCCTTCTCTTTATTTTCTTTCTTTTCCTTTCTTTCCTCTCCTTCCTCTTTTTCTTTTTTTTTATTTTCCTTTCTTCTCTTCTCTTTCCTTTCTTTTCCTTTTCTTTTTTCTTTTCTTTCCCTTTCCCTCTTATTCACGGCCCCTCCCCCTTTTCTCATTTTTCCCGACAGCAGCGCAATTTTACCAACAATATCCTGACAGTTGGGGGTGCCGCACCCCACACCCCCTTTAGCGACGCCCCTGTACACAGGCAGGATAGTAATGCAGCTATATGCGGGTTGAGTGAGTTCCAAAGTATGGATCCAGAATAAATGAGTGTTTTTTTGTAAAGTAACTGTTTTTGTGCAAGGGTATGAAAATTATACGACTGTCTGGTTGGGTATATATCTATGAATTTCCTGTTTTTTATAAATATTTGCGTTAATCTTTATGGTAGATCATTTATCTCAAGTTGATACATAAAATAACCAAGATTGTAGGAGTATAAATCATTAATTTTTAGGGATATTCTTTGGAGAAATAACAGGTTGGTGTTAGCACGATATCTTTTGTTAAAAATTATTCTCATTGCTCTTTTTTGCAAGAGGTGTATTTTATTTAGGCTAGATCTATTGCAGTTACCCCAGGCAAGAAGACCATAGTTCAATATAGATAAAATCAGAGTGCAGTACAATGTATGAAGGATCTTTCAAGGGGAAAATGCTTCAGTTTAAAAGGTTTAAAAGTTGCAAAGGTATTGGGATATACAATCAGCCGTATACGAAAGACTTCATGCATGACTGATTTTCAACGAAACGGAGTCTTTTGTCAATTATGCTTGTTGCTACTGCAGGCAGCCAGTGAAAACGAATCCGTTTGATAAAATTATGGAAATGCAAGCACTACTTTAAACAAACAGAACTTTGTCATTCCTTGCTCATTTTTCCTGATTGAGGTGTCATGTGAAAGGGCAGAAACTGAACTTTTTAGAAATGTGAATTTTTCTACGAAATTCAGATACCGCCCGCCAAATGACTTTTTGTTTTCCTTCAAATTGCTTTTAATCACTCATACATGAAATATGCATCGTATGAATTGCATCAAATGAAAGAGGAGGCTCTAAGTTTTACAAATATGTGTCATTTATTAATAATAATTGTGATTAAGTTAGAATAAAACATCGATAATTCTCGGTTTCGTTTTTTCTTGGACGCACTGTATATTGGTATTTATTTGAGAATTTCAGTTCAGTTCAGTTCATTTATTTCAATTATAAAACCATAACATAATGTATATACAAAATTAACATGAAACAATCATAATCTTACAATTCTGGAATTAAGAAATTGGAGACTAAAAAGGAAGTTTGAAAAACTTCTAAGTATAATAGTCCCCTGACATAAATAATAAATAACGAGATTACATGTTTGTACACGTTACTACAACAATAACAATATATAAACAAGATACTACACATTATAGATACACACCGATGAACAAACACACACACACACACACATGCATGGTACATTGCAAGGTAGAACAAGTTAAAAGAAAGAGTTAAGGGAAATAAGAAGAGACCAACTGTCTCTTCAATAGAACTTTAAAGGATGATATAGTTGTGCATAATGTTAGCTTATCAGTTAAATCATTCCAAATGCGGGGACCATTATGTCTAAAAGAGTAAAGCATTAACTGGGTAGAGACCTTTGGGAAATGACTTTTGATACAGGATCGAGTAGTGTATGAATGAACAGATTTATTAAGGATAAACATTTGACAAACTCTTTTAGGTAAATAATTATTATAAACATTATACATCATAATAGCACTTTGAATTTTATGTATATTATAAATATTGAGTGTCCTTAGGCGAAAAAACAAGGGACGTGAATGATCTTGATAATGAGAGTTTGTACATATTCTTAAAGCTTTCTTTTGAAGTTTATGGAGAGGTTCTAGATTAGTTGTTCCCACACCGGCCCAGGTGATATTACAGTAATGTAAGTAAGGCAAAATTAAACAATTATACAATATAAACAATACTTTTTCAGGCATAAATACACGTAATTTACAAAGAACACCAATGTTTTTAGATATTTTGTTAGTTATATACAATCGATGATCCTGAAAAGATAAAGTATCATCCAAAAGGATACCAAGTTATTTAACAGAAATGCACACGTTTAAATTTATATTGTTTATAAATATTTGTACATCATTAATATTGCAAGGATTAGTTTTATTATGAAAATAAAGTACACTTGTTTTGTCATAATTTACAATCAATTCATTATCATTGAACCATTCAACAACCTTTTCTAATTCTTTATTTACTTCTGACATTAATTTATCAAAATCATTATGAGATGCAATCAGGTTTGTGTCGTCAGCAAATAAGACCAAATGAAAAAAAGATGAAGCAGAACTAAGGTCATTTATGTAATTTAAAAATAGGAGAGGACCCAGCATGGAGCCCTGTGGGACTCCATACTGGATCCTCTCTCTGTCAGAAATAAAGCTGTTGTATGATGTGAATTGAATACGATCACTTAAATAGTCCCTGAACCATTCCCAAGCAATTCCGCGTATACCAAATTATTTTAATTTAGTGAGGAGGATATCGTGGTTAATGACATCGAAAGCTTTCGACAAATCAAGAAACAAGCCTAATGTATGCAATTTATTATCTAATTTATTGAGTATGTAATCATGAAGGTCAATTAGAGCATGTCCACATGATGAGTTTTTTTCTAAAACTATATTGAGAAACAGTCAGAAGATTATTTTCATTAATGTGATTAAAGAGCCTATTATAACTTAATTTCTCCAGTATCTTAGAAAAACAGGGGAGTAATGTTATTGGTCGATAATTAGAAAATATGTGGGGATCACCCTTTTTAAATATGGGTATGATTTTTCCTACTTTAAAATTCTTGGGGACTTTTTCCTGACAAAAAGGAAAGATTACATATAAAAACAATTGGTTTGACAATGAAATGTATAACATGTTTTATAATAAACTGACTTATTCCTTTAAAATCTGTGCTCTTGGTTGAACTGAGCAATTTGACAATATTCAAAACTTCTGTTACATTGGTAGAATGAAAAAATATTGATTTGCTACAAGGATCTCGTAAAAATGAACTAAAATTGCATTTCGGTTTCTGAATATGTTCAGATTTGAGTTTTGTAGCAATACTAGAAAAATAAGAATTAAATTCATTTACAATCAATTGACGATCAGTTAACTTGTTCTTATCTTTAAGAAAATAATTAGGATATTGGCATTTTCTTCTCTTTCCTAATAAATCATTAATAACTTCCCAAGTTTTAGATATATTATTCCTATTCTTCTGTAATAATTCACAAAAATATTTTTTTCTTACAGACTGTAAAATTGAGTTTAATTAATTTCTAAATTTTTTATATCTACATTCATTGCTGTCGTTTCTTTTCTGACAAAATGTTTTATATAATCTTTTTTAACAGTGAAGGGGTTATCCAAGGTTTTAGTGGCAGTTTTCTTTTCTCCACTTTACGAAAAACAAAGTTATGATCATACACAGTTTTAAATATGTTTAAAAATGAATTATAGGCCTCATCTACATCACAAAAAAAAAAAAATAATTCCATTCTAAAACAAATAAATCCCTCTGAAATGAACTTAAACTTAGGGCGTGTTTATGCTTAACTTTTTCTGGCCAGAATCAGGCATCTGTTACGCGTTTAATTTAAAACACGGTTGCGTCCTTTCTCACTTTTGTAGAATCACCGAAAAACGGCGATCACGATCGCCGATCGTAAATTCACAAAAAGATGCGTTTACAATTTGTAAACGCGTTTAAATGGGGTCAACGCATTGACCTCTAGTGGGTCTACGTAGCATGCACAGCGCAGGTTTGCGAATTCAGCTGTAAGGCCAATTAAGGCCACCCAGGGAGAATTGCCTGGAGGAGCCAGAGAAGTGAGCATAAACAATACACCGTCGTGGAACTGCGATTACGATGAGCGTTTACGATGAGCGTTACAAATCGCTCATTCTGCCTTCAAAATTTAAGCTTAAATGCACCCTTAGAGGATCCGTTTTCCTTATGTGGAAAAATGAAGATGGTTTATGACAAGGGCTAATAGAGAGGTTGGTTATTTGGAAAATGGGCAGATGGTCTGTTATATCAATATAGAAAATACCGGAGTGAATGTCTTTAGTGACTACATTTGTCAAGATATTATCGATCAAAGTGATAGACTTCTTACATATTCTTGTAGGTTTGTCAATTAATGGGCGAAATGAGTTGTTATACATAATATTTACAAAATCATCAATGCATTGAAGCGAATTATATTTAAGTAGATCAATGTTATAATCTCCCATTATATAAACTGATTTATTTTCTAAAGATATTTTTTCAAGACAAGCATTCATATTCACATTGAAATCACAAATGGGTTTATTAAGGTCTCGGTAAATTATACCAACAATGATGTTTTTACTATTATCCAATATGACTTCAATAAAAAGATATTCACAAAGAGTTTCAGGTAAATAAATATCATCTCGAACTTGAGCATCAAATAAATCATTAACCAAGAGTGCAACCCCTCCACCTCTCCTACCTCGTCTGTCATTGTGATAAAATGTGTAACCATCCCTATTAAATAATAACATATAACATAAAACCATATACAGACAATTTCAAGTTAAGTTGACTAATAAACTGATCAATAGCGTCAACAATTTTATTCAAACTTCTAGAATTAAAGTGGAGAATGCTAAATTTATGTTTAAAGTTATTAGTTAAATCTTTGGCTCACATTAAAATCAACAGGTAGCCAGTACTCAATGGGATTATTAGATGTGAAAAAATTATCACCTGGATCAATATCATTCAGCGACCCATTTTCATCTGTATCAAGTCTTGTCGAAAACATATCAAAGTTCATATCATTATTAGTAATATCATATTGCACTTCAGAAAACATACATTTAAACTCTACATCATTTACTTGATTGAAAGGAAATACATGCTGAGATATATCCATACAGTTTCAATAGCACACAATCACACTTCATGCACACATTCACGCACACCAAGATAAGAGATACAAATTACAAAATAGCGGAAATAGCAAGTTAACACAGAAATGTAATGATGTGAGAAATACAATTAAATAAAAGTGAGGGGAATAGGTCATTAACCTGGGATGTAATTCAAAATAGAAAAAAGTAAAATATTGGAAAATATTGATGACATATCTTATTTCAAAATATCAAATAAGTAACTTCAATAAAGACTTGTATATTATCTTCATGCTGGTAGATTAAGACGTTCTTCATCATTTCTTCAGTTTTCATATGTTTTCAATGTCTTTCACAGACATTGAATCAAAGTGTTTTTTCTTTTCATTCCCTAAAAGAGTAGTAAGAGTGTTGAAAGATTCATTGCAGTTTGTATCGGGGGAAAGGGGGAAGGGGGAAAAGAATAAGGGGGAAAAGGAGAAAAAGGAGGGGAAAAAGAAAGAAAAGGAAAGAATGAAAGACAAAGAAAAGAGGGAGGAGAGAAAAGGCGGAAAAGGAAGAAAGGTGGAAAGAGGGAGAATAGAAAGGGGGGAAAAGGAAAGTGGGATGATATTATAAGAAGATGTTGTTTTTTTTTACCGGGAAAGGGCCGGGGGGGGGGAGGGGCAGCCAATTTTGCAGTGTGCATAATATGGGGTCCCTCTTGCCAGGCGTGTAGCCCCCTCCCCTCTCTCTCTTACTCCCATCCCTCTTCTCTCATGCTCTTACCCTCCCCCTCTCTCTCTCCTCTCTTTCATCCCCCGATTTACAGATGTTGCTGAAATGACGTAATCTTCGGTGTTTTTTGCTCACTTTTTAGTAAATTATACTTTTTTATGCGTTTGCAGGAAAATTACAAATTCCTAAATTTACAGTCAGGCAAGAAACTTGCCTTTTTAGAAGCCTACATGTCAGGGCCCGCAAAACGGCGGGGCTCGGGGCCTCAAGATCCACCCCACCACTTTTTTTGAAAAAGTATATTAAAGAGAAATAGAAAGAAAGAGAGAAATAAAGAAAGAATAGTGATCTGTCAGTGTCACGAAATATTGAGGTATCAAAATAATAATATATGCTCATCTGACCGTGATTAAGGATGCCTAAAACTCCTGAGCTTCCGGGGGCGTTGGCACCAGGATTCCAACTAGGGCCCTAAGGTGGGCACCTGGATGCTCATTTGACGTAAATTAAACGTATAAAACCCCGGAACTCCCAGTGGTTCTGCCCCCTGGACCCCTGGATGCTAATCTGACGGTAATTTATTGCCTAAAACCCCTGAGCTTCCAGGGGCGCTGCCCCTAGATTCCACCTAGGGTCCTAAGGCGGGCCCCTGGATGCTCATTTGACAGTAATTTTATGCCTAAAACCCATGAGCTTTTGGGTGCTCCGCCCCCTGGACCTCACGCCAATAGTGTCCTACCAGTGTCTCAAAGGTATAAAAATATGTTCATCTGACCGTAATTAAATGCCTAAAACCCCTGAGCTTCCGGGGGCTCCTCCCCCTCGACCCCACCAGGAGCCCTTAGGCGGGCCCCTGAATGCTTTACCTGACCGTTATAAAATGCCTGAAACTCCTGAGTATCTGGGGGATCCGCCCCCTGGACCACACGCCAATAATCCTGCTAGTAAGGTATCAAAACATTATCATCTGACCGTAATTAAACGTCTAAAACCCCTGAGCTTCGGAACTCTGTTTTTGTAATTCCTTTATTGCAAAAATTATGTCCTGAAGTATGTTAAATTTTAACTTATGTGTATTTTACTTTCTGTATTGATGGTCGTATGTCCACAATTATACAGTTTTCACACAACTGCTCAAGGAGTTTCATTTTTGACAGACATGGCGCGTTATAAATGTTCACTATTATTATTATAAAATGTACTAAATTGTTTTGTTGCTTTTGATGTCTTGTTTTAAATGTATGTATGATAAAGTTGGGAATACTTCTATGCAGTTGAGAATATCATATGAGAAAGGTATTAATAAAAGTTTCCTTAATAATATGACTACGCAGCTTTTCTTTCTGTTAAGAAATGGAACAAGGTGCAGGTATGATTGAGGGTCAGAGTGCATCTTATCTAATTCACAAAAGATCTGTTTTCGCTTCATACTGTTTAGGCGTTAATATAGCTGTAAAATTATACATGCAGGGGAGTAAAACAGAAGTGAATACTTGCAAATCTGCTTTCTCTGTTTTTTTCCTCCTCTTTCCTCTTTCCATTTACTCTCATATCCCCCACAATACGTCAAGCACTCGGAATTGTTCAATATTTGCACACAGGTGACGTATGCGGTCTTATGGTGTAATGGTTAGCACTCTGGACTTTGAATCCAGCGATCCGAGTTCAAGACTTTATTGAAGACGTCTATTTTTACGAGGAAAATGTAGATCAGTGTCCACAAAAGGACGTAACTTGCAGGGATTCGAACCCTATATCTTGTGATCTTTAATGTGGTCACTTATCTAATAGATCCACAGCATCGTTATAAATACAACAAACTTACAGACAATACATTAATTGTATTGTATTTGTATTGTATTTATTTTCCATCATTTAAATAATACATCAACATATATATATATATATATATATTTACAATCATAAAGACACAGTTATAAAAAAGAAAGACGGAGGGATGGCCCTACTCAGCGTTGTTAGCATAACAAATCTGGTTTACAGAGGGGTCCCTGAGAAATTCGAGAAAATGGAAAAGGGTAGTCCAGTTTAGGTTCAACAGATAAACAAATTCATTGACGATCTTTTCTTCTAAGTAGAGTGAATTGAAAAAAAAATGTTGTTATGTCCACAACGAGATAGTGATGCACTAATTGCACAATACACTTTTGGACATTTCTTTACAAAATGCAAGTACGATGTTATCTTCTTTCTTTTTACTTTGACTGATGTGACTGTGTCTAGTATGTTCTCTTCTTTTGCTTTGCAAATATCAAGAAAAGTAATTTAGTTGGGGGCACAGACTAGACCATGACACTTGTTGTACTGGTATGTCACTCAGTCTTTGGTGTGCCGAGGACAATAAGCCCCCATATACCTGTCAATGAGATAGATGTTACTGTTAAGGAAAATGTTACTTTCAAATTATGTGTTCATTCTGTTTAAATGTTAACATCACTTATTTCAAGAAGGACAGATGTAAGAAAGAAACAAATCTACTTCTTCGTTGATACACGGCCATGGCATGTGAACTGCTACTTGCTCTTGATAAGATGTAACTAAATCCCAAGTATCTATCAGCTTGGCATTAATGCCAACAAACTCCTCCTCCATTATTCGACTCATTTGTCTGAAAACATAGTCGTTGCTATGGACACGAGCTTCAAATGTAGGTTGTTCACGAGGCTGAGATTTTTTGATGACGGCCATTACGCGATCGTCACCGAGCCTCGCACGCATGCGTGCGATACCGTTACGAATCGCGCGCATCCTGTCACGATAGCTGTCCATATTCCACGAGGCGTAGTGCGCTGACATGCTGATAAAAATAACGTATTTTACATCGGGGTCATTGAGCATATCCATGTATTCGGGTTCGAACATGCGCTCTAAACCAGCAAAGTTAAAAGTTGCCGTGAGTGCCGCAGAGAGGACATGACGCTTATAAATGACTGTATGCGTCTCGTCCTCGGTGCAGTAATAATACGAGTTCGGCACATCCTTGTTGCCCAATTTCCTTTCCAGAACTCGGAACCACTGGCATGCTATAGAATCGCCGAACATGATGATTTTGTGACCTGCCAAGCACTTCTTGACGTTGTCCAGGTCATCCCATGAGTGTGTGTTGGAGCAGACGAGTGACTGCCATTTTGGGCCTAGCCAATATCCTTCTGGAAGTAAGCTTGAGTTCCTGCTGTCGCCGTCGCCGCACAATACTCGAGGACGTTCGATCTTGTAATCATAGATTACAGAAAGCATTCCTGTTTTAAGCAAGAATCACAAAAGAGGTTGAATTTTGTTTAAAATGGTGCAGTATACAATTCAAATCATAATCCTATTAAAAATATTCTCTTGTGATGAATAGCAAAACCATCAAGTAACATTAATTTATGTTGCTATGTTCGAAAAACATAAATCTGAATTTGTGATCTGGGGGGCGTTTCATGAAACAATAATTATTAGTCGGTGGTTTTCACCGACTAATATCATGTTCACCGACAATTCTTTTGTCAACGACTATTTTCCAGGCCTGTGATTGGTCAAATTTAGTCAGTGCTGACTAAATTGTCGGTGAACATGATATTAGTCAGTGAAAACCACCGACTAATTATTTCATGAAACGCCCCCAGGTCTTTTGAAAAAGGGAATTCGTGAGAGTAATGAGTGAGATGGTCTTGAATGCACAGGAGTGGCGATAAAAAATGAGGATGGGGTGATTAATTGTGATAACCTTCTCCACCCCTTTCGATTCTCCATTTCATTTGCCTCTCATTATGTTTGGAAACCTATGCCCCTTCTCCAACGAACCTCTTCCGGTGCTACCTCTGGAGAGTCTGAAGATTGCATACTGGCAAAGATACTAGCAAAGACCTTTGACTTATTAATGTAGAACGCCGAAGACATGAACGGACGTTCTCGGTAATGTTTCGTATTTAGTCGGTTTTTTGTAAGTGTACAGGTGTTGCACAAAACTTACCATTGATGGTAACTTTGCCATATGGTAACTACCATGGAAACTTTGATTTTGATTGGCTGTTGAGCCTTTGTAGTTGCCATTGATGGCAAAGTTACCCATCAATGGTAAGTTTAATGCAACGGGACTCTGATATTTTGACATAATATGCTCAGATTAAGTATATCTCTGTATCCTGAGTAAATTTTGACAAAATTTACATTGGTTTGATTCAGGAAACATACTTAGGCCTTGATCGACCTGGCTTGGTTGGCTTTGATTGCCATAGTGAACTTACCTGTACTGCTCTTTTCTGTAATATCCATGTGGTACACTGATTGGGGTGATCTCAGCTGGGTCTTGTAGAATGTGCTGTGGTGAAGATTAAAAGAAAGAGAACAGACTAGTAAATATACAAAATAAAGTCATAATTTGGGGTCAGTTGTAGACAAGCTGACAGATTGATTTAGTACATGCATTATTTCAGAATATCCAGCTATACAATGTTTGTATGTATTTTCCTTGTAAATGGCCTACACCGTCTTTCTTGTTCAGATCTAGGACACGACGCGACGGACTTGGCACATCAATAGCAATCGTTAAACTTATTTTGAAAATTTAATCTTTAAAAATTATATATATATATATATATATATATATATATTTTAAGAGACCTAGGGACAGAACCATGCCACATTGTAATCGAGAGTTATTGTCCAATGGCGTAAACTATTTTGAACATCCAACATTGATTTCGTATTATCTTTGAAAGTAACCGGTACTTATGAGAGATACAACTTACTTGTTGAATAGATACTTCTTTCCTTCAATGAGCCGATTAACTGGCTGCTCTATTCCAGCAAACTGTCCATAAGACACTATAGATCTGATGTCATCACAAATGAATCCATCAGGCATGGTGCATATAAAAGCGCTCTGTCCCATCCCAGTCTCATTGGCACCATAAATGCAGATGTTCTTGTTCATCAGGTGGTTCAAACCTCGTTTCACCACGCACCGACCTTGGCCATCGCCGACGTCAAATCTGTTGTATCTGGCGGCCCAAGTGAAGCACCCATCAGCTTTCATGTAGACCTCACTCAGCCACCGTACAGTGTCTGATGGATAGCCTAGTATAACGTGCAGGTCCAGTCTCCCAGCAAGTGGCGCCAAGAAATAAGCTGAGTAGCTCCCATTCTGATGATCCACTAGACGAGCAGCAGTTCTGAAGTGCTTGTTGGGTGATGTCGCTTTAACAAACCAGAAGTCACCACCTACAGTCTGAGGGCGCCCCATCCCGTCGTACGCGTATATCCGAATCTCAACGGTATCGCCGACTTCGTACTGTTGTCGGACGGGATAGAAAATGGATGTTGCTGCAGAGGTTAAGAGCGAAGCATTGAAGTTTGAGTACTCCTTTATTTTAGTACTGTTGTGAATATAGACATCAAAAAGATGGTCCAGTTCATTTGATTTCAAATTGAGTGGATGTACCGATTGCGTGGTATGTTGTTCTACATATCTGCTGCCCTTTGCACCGAGTATTATAGCAAAGCTGATCCTTTTTGAAGCAGAAAAGACCTGATGATCGAAGAAAATATTATGAAACATATTTATTGTTACTCTTCATCTATACGTGAGATCACTTTCATGAGAAAGAAATAGTTGTGTCGATTTGAGTCATCACAATGGTTTACATGGGTTCGTATCCCACCGCTGCTGCCACGTTAATCAATCATAACAACGGTCAAAGTTAACATACTCTGTATAACCATGATGCTTCGGCTTGACCAGCAGCGGATCGAATAGATCAATGCACATTACTGTCCAACACCACCTCTCACTTCCCCTCCCCAACACACCATTTTCGCACACCCGGTTCACACATCATACCCATGGCATAATACACCCTGCAACATATAGTGGAGCATTCTAGCGAGTCCAGCGAGCAAAAATGAGACAACCGGAGCAATAAAAAAAAATTTAAAAAAATGTGTATGTTCTCTTCGTTAGGTGTTAAAAACAACATGAAAAGCAGGGTGTGTTATACTTCTTTCTCAATTAATTGTAATGGATCAGAAGTAAATCTATAAAAAGATAAAACAGAATACGGGTACCCTCAAACCCTGTCTTATATAGAGGCCTACATAATTATATACCCCCGCCCCCTCCTCCAATCTTACAATTGCGTCATTACATTAAAGCCCCGCTGCAATACTTATAGCTATACTTGCGCCCGCTTTATAGCAAACAATGCCCAATCGGTGCCTGTTGGTCCCCCATGACCCCTTTTTTTCTTATTTTAATTGAGAGCTGATTTGATGAGATATATATATATATATATATACACACTTGCACAACACACTCACCACCAACTCATACACAAAGATCGTTTGAACACTTTTTCATTTTAAGTTTTACCTTAAGATTTTTTTTTTGTTCTTGTTTTTTTTTTGAGGCCGCCATCCTTGTCAAGCTTTGCTTATGATTGCGGTCTCCTGCACTTTTCCAACAGAATAGTTCGGATAATACTTTAAATTTATGATATGTTATGGAAATAATAATTTTCGTTATTATATGTACATATATTATGTAAAAAAAAACTTGTTGACATGAAGAAATTATTGTTTGTTTATGTTGTATTATACCTTACATGTATATTATGTTCTTTGTTATTCAGTTATATTTTATTTGGAAAAAATGCAGAAAAATAAAATAAAAATAAATCAAATCAAATAACCACCTGTCAGTGACCTTGCAGGTAGGTTTAATCCCACTGGCCACCCTAGTACAAACGGGCTTTATTTTTTAAAGATTAAATAGACACCATCATGCATGCACTTGTGAAAATAATACCGGGATGTACGTGTGGTCAGACTGTACAGGAAGCACTTATTTAAAGTTTTGAATAATTTCCGGTCAAATGATTAGACTTAAATACCAATTGTCGGGTCTAATTATGGCAACATAGGACATAATAGGTATATAATAACAGTCATGTAATTGGCACTTGAATCACAAATATTAGTCCTGTATGATAGCGCCTATAATCGGCTATCATTATGATAAGAAAGCATATTACTATCCAATTTAATCTTAAACGAATCGAACAGACACCGCAATTTAGATGTTTTCGTTGTATTCTTTTTTATAGTTCGAGCATGATATTACACACACGTAATACTATGTGTTGATGTTGTAGTTGCAAACTAGAGTGGTTAAAACAGTTAACCTTAAACTAGTTTTGTTGTTGTAATGAAGTTTTTATAAAGGGGAAATATAGATTGACTCATCATTGACACACTACATCCCACGTTATGATCTAATTCCGTACAATATATACGAAACTGTTAACCCACTGTGTCAAAATAATATGGAGAAGGATAACAAACTTAGGAATTAAAGGGCCAAAACTTACAGAAAGTGATTTGGTGCATGTTCGTCATTGCAAACAAGATCGTTCTGGGGGCCAAAAGCGTGAACCCGATATGCCCCATAGACAATGCGTGTAATGCATGGGCGGAAAACGTACAGGATCTGTATTATGACCGGAGGTAAATTGTTTTATATCTCTCTTTATGTCTCTTTGTGGGCCGTATTTGGTATCATTAGAAAGAAAATTTCATGGTTGTTATTGTAAACCACTCTCTTTTTTTTCTATGATAATTCTATCGAAACACGTGACGTAAAATAGATTTATAGGACAAAATGGCGTCTTAAATGGCCCCCTTGACCAATTTTAAAAATCTGGCCACGAGGTGCCCTGCGTATCGGAACTCGGCATGTCAATGCAAATCTTCAAGGAAAAAAAGGACGTTTAAGGGGCGAAAAGCAGTCTGAAAAAATGACGTCATAGCTGATACGTGTTACATTCGGGCGGAAACTCGGCGGAATTCGTGTAGTGACCTTTGTTCAAATGCGATGTACTCACATTTTTCTGTGGGAACATATACTATACTTGGTATCATTCGAAAGGGCACTTCATTGCGGTCAGTTTTACACCATTGTTAACTACATTGCACGCATTGAACGCGCTATTACGTAATGCATAGTAAATTCATCATTTTGGGCGATAACTTTGCGCTGACGTTATTAAAATTTACAAAACTTGGCAGACAGTTGTCACGTATATGGATACATGTGTCTGTCAAGTTTCATTGACGTAGGTATAAAGATCGCCATTGTAGAGCAAGTTGAAGTTATTTCTCAATTTTCTTGAAAACTGCATATTTTGAGGGCATTTTTCACAAAGTCGGCCAGTGTTAGGGTATATAATTTTGTATATTGCTGGAAAGGGCATATGTTCAAGTATCTAAATCCAAAAACGGGTACGGGTCTGCCAAGCCATATTGGAGATACGGCCAATTATAAAATATAGATACTGCGAGAAGATGAGACGGAACGGAATTGGTTAAAGATAGTTATTGCAATTTTTAGATTTGTAGGGGTCCATTTTTCAAGAATTTGAGAGATTGTTGACGGAGTCGGTTTCAGATTTGAATTTTGAGTATGAAGATGGCATTTTGAAAGGGCAGGTTATACGTCGCAGATTAAAGAACATCTCTTAGACTATCAAGAAAAATTTGTTAGAAGTTTGTAGGATCTAGGATAGTGGAGATAGGAAGGAAGATAGAAAGGCCTTAAAATGGACCAGAAACGGACAAAATGGCGCCCTAGTAAAAAAAAGTAGGTGACCTAGACTGTATATCAGAGATTACGCCTACGAAGTTTGAAAGGAATCGAGCAAGAGAAAAGGACCTGGATAGGAAAAACAAGCACTACGTGCAAAACGAATGGGATTCCGGACGACAAGAAGAAGAGGAAGAAGAAGTAAGAATATTAATAATGTGAACGAAAACAAGGCAATGACGAATTAAGGTCGTCATTGCAATTACATGAGATGTCTAAATTTAGACCCCTGCTAAAAAAAGAAAAGGGAAGCAAGATGGACGCTGCAGTCATACTCACCCACATGAAAACGAACAACACCAAGGTCGCCAGCGCAGTGATAACACATTTTCTTAGCCATGAAAATCCACTTCTTCTGTTACGAACTGTTTTGCTCTGAACTAAGCTGAACTTTGACAGTACAATGTTTACTATGGTTTGACTTGAAGACATTCTGTATAAATGTTTATAATGCTATGAGACACTGACTCCTCTAAACCACGACAGACAAACGCACTCTAGACGCTGCAGATGTTCGATCGCAAAATGAATCTAAGAGTAATCTTCTCGTGATCATTCGGGCTACAAATTCTTGAAACTCCACCAATATCAAGGGGGTTATTTCTAAACCATATCCTTGTCTAATGCAGATGACCCATCTGATTCCATATCTACGGCAAAAATGTAGTATTATCAATCACAGACATATATATCAATGAAACGAATCGTTTCGATTGTCTTATCTTGCTGGCTGTCGTGACTAAACTGAGGAAGTACCTTGTGCGACTCGCGCTGACAGATAAGCCTAGGTAGGCTAGGCTGAAAAGGTTGCCTTGCCTAACGCGATTTCCGCTGTACCCTGCTACAGCATATGCCTAGGTGGATTACAGGCTTCAGCAAAAATATCATAGAACTTTTTTGCTACGTGTAAAAATAGCCATATTTGATTGGTGATAATTTAATAATTGAATCAAATTAAAAGATGATAACTCAAAAATTGACTCAAAAATCAACAATGCTATTGTAAATCCCCACTGCATTTGCACAACATTTTTCTATTCAGTGAAACATTACTCTGGGTTACAAGAGGGCGCTCTAGGATATCAGTTGTTCTGATTGTTTTACTTTTTTTTATTTTTCACCTTTCAGGGCACTTCATTTCACATATCTACAACTTTCGCAATTACAAACACATATACAATTAAGCAAAAGCTTTTTCCCTGTTTTTCATTAGTAATTATTATTTACAGAATAGTGTTTTTATCTTTTTTGATAGCTTGGATAGTGTTTTAGATCGTGTTCATTCTTTTTCGGACAGAATTGTATTAGCGGGGAACTTTAATTGTAAAATGCTTACAACAAATCCCTTTTCAAATAGATTGACTGAATTGTGTACTATACTTTAGGATAAAAGTCAAAATTAAAAAAATAGTAGGTCCCACCGAAACTTGAACTCGGATAGCTGGATTCAAAGTCCAGACTGCTAGCTAGTTCACCATGGCACCGCAAGTGGGTATGGAATAGCCAGGTATGTTAAAGGGGAAGTCCACCCTGAAATTAAGTTAGTTTTAATAGGAGTAGAAAAATGAGAGAAAGTCAGTGAAAGTTTGAGCAAATTCCGATTAAAAATAAGGAAGTTAGGATTTTTGAAGTTGTGATCAATCAAACACAAATTGGCAACTCTATGACGTATCATGCGAGCTCAACTTCCATTTGCTCAGTACTAAAAAAATCTAAAATTTTCATTTTCCCTCAAGAAAAATTTCAACCATACATGCACCCTAAATATAATAATTGCAAATTTGTTTCTATACTCCCCCTGCAAGGAACAAATATATATTCCGTCATCAATAACGAAGAAAACATGATTTTATGAACTATTATGCACAAAGCAAATGAAGGAGAGCTCGTATAATAAGTCACAGAGTTGCCAATTTGTATTTGATTGATCACAACTTCAATAATTCATAACTTTCTTATTTTCATTCAGAATTTGCTCAAACTTTCACTCACCTGATTTTCTTATTATTCTGCCTCTATCGAAACAAACTTATTTTGGGAGTGGACTTTCCCTTTAATATAATAGACAGTTTAAGATGTAAGAGAAAAGGAGAGACGGAATGTTGAAGCAAACTGATTAGAACATAAACTTAAAATTTTATTGGATAATAACAAAAGAGTTAGATATTGCCAAAAGCTTATCAATATATAATAGGCATTATGTTTATTATGCACATTGTGTTGGGTTGAGTGCAATGGATTGGTAACATGAATTAAGTAAGGATAATTCCAATTTCAAAATAAGCGTTATATTCCATTTTAAAAAGTATGTGTGTAGGGGTGGGGGAGGGAACTACCAGAAAAACGGGTATAGGTTACATCATAGTATTTTTCAATGGTGGCCTATACCGACAATAACAAATTGTTGTCAACCCAAACAGAGGATTATTTTCATCAAGAGAAATGCATTTGTTAGTAGCGACTTTAAATAAATAATAAATAAAATTTATTGAAATAGAATCCTTATCTTTTGGAGATTGTTCTATATTCAAGTGCATACAAATAATTAAATCACACAAAATTTCAAACGAACAATTGATAAGTCATCAATGTACAATCACAACAGGAGAATAAATTTTCGGATTATCAACCACAAAGCTAAACAGAGCACTAATTCCTCCGGCTCCCCTACCACATCCATTTTTTCCATGGCCTTATTTTTCACTACCGGCTCGAAAATGTACCAAATTGTTTTGTTGTTTTTGATGTTTTGTTATAAAATTAATGTATGAATGATAAACTTGAAGATACTTCTATGCAGGTGAGACTCTCATGTGAGAAAGGTCTTAATATAAGTTTCATTATAACTATAATGACAGCTTTTCTTTCTGTTCAGAAATGGAATAAGGTGCTGGTATGATTGAGGGTCTGATTGCATCTTATCTAATTCACAAAAGATCTGTTTCTCTTATTGTTTAGGAGTTAATATAGCTTTAAAATTACACATGCAGGGCAGTACGCGGTTTAAGTGTTAAGGTGCAAGTACACTAAAAAAACAACTTATTTTCAATAGAAGCAGAAAAATCAGACAAACCAATCAAAAAAGGTTTGAGCAAAATCGGATAACTAATAAGACAGTTATGAATTTGTAATGACATGAAAATCTTTGAAAATCACAAGACAAATTGGCAACTCAATCACAAGTCTGTGACGTCATCTCACTATCCACTATTTGTTTTCCTTTGTATAATTGATAACATAAATTCGCAATTTTCCCTCACACCGGCATCCAAGTTATATTGATAGTAATACGTTTTTGTGTGGATGCACTAGTAATATAGAGAAATTGTTTTCAGTTAAATCATGAAAAATTTGGATTTTGATATACTATTTATATAACAATCAATGATCATGAAAATACAATATTAAGAAAAATGTATAAATTCTTTAAATTTCATAAACGATTTTGTGAAATGTCATGCACGCAATATGATACAAACCATATAACCTGGGCAAAGGCATGGGGAAATCAAGTTTTGGGGGATAAAAAGGGGAATTAATGGGATAAAAATATATATAGCAATTGAAAAATAATGAGGCAATGACGTCACAAACTGATAACCAAATTGGCAACTTGTGTAGTGATTTTCTAAGTTTTTCATAGTTGTCCATACTTTAAAAAAAATCATAACTTCCTCAAAAGTTATCCGATTTTACTAAATTTGTGTGTGCTCTGGTTTTCTTGTTTTTCTGCATCTATTAAACCACACGAGAATCATTAGTGTTTTTAATTGATGCAAAACTCATATCATTGCGAAGGGGAAGCCTTGCCGATCAAATACAACAACTCTTCTCTTCAAAGTATGTTTGGGGCCCGCAGTAATCAACTTTCAAAAATTTTAGTTTTGAGATCCAGATTTTCTGCCTTCAGCGGTCCTTTGTAGAGCGTCAATATTTGTGACGTCACAAACGGGACACGGCTGGCTTTAGCTGCATAGTGCTACACGGCACTGTGCTGTTTGTCCAGTGTGTGACGTCACAATTCAGAGCTCGCTACGCTTGTGTGTTTGACTTACGTTCAGGGGTGTTCGGGGTCTAAGGAGGGTCTTGAAAAATTGCATTTTACGCCTTTCCATGATATCTATATGATTTCTCAGCAAATTGTTTGTGTTTTTCAAGAGAAAATCTTTCCATCCCATATGTAATTTGTTCTAATTATGAGTTGTTAGTGAATTTTCTTTGTGTAGCTCCTTTAAAAGCAAATTTTTTTTGGAGTGGACTGAGCCTTTAAAATTCGCACTATCCATCCTTACAAATACACGCCGGACCATGGTGATGGTCAGCACTCTGCACTTTGAATCCAGCGACCCAAGTTCAAGGCTCGGTGGTACCTCTTCCATATTTTTCAAAAAATCTACCCTTTTTTGTCTATATTTTAGTGTGAAGTAATCATTTGTGTAATCTTAATTAACCTTTTTCTGTCACTATCGTACATCTGCTCTACATGATTTTATTCCCACATTAAAAATATTACTCGATGTTTCTCTCTCGTTTGTTACAGGGCCCCTATAACAAGCAGAATTCGGCTTTTTAGAGGTCCTTACCATTATATTTTATAGTGTCATTGTTAATCGTTTTAAAAAGGTTGAATAAAGATTTGAATTGAAATTGAATTAAAATTGAAATTGATAATTCGCTTAAATATAAAGTTTTGTTTTACAATTTTCCTTTCTGCATTCTATAGGTCATCAGGGCCTTATAATTGTTTCATTAACAAACTTGTTATCTGAAGTATCAAAAATAGATAAAAGAAGAAATGATATTGTACCCCAATTTATACAAAATGAATAAACAATAAACCAAATCTCGATATAATATGCTCATTTAATCCCTTTTCTTTAATTTATAAGTTATTCATACTACATCCATCCCCCCCCCAAAAAAAAATGGTACTGTTATATTCAAAATTTGTCAACTACACTGTGTCATTGCTCAGAAGTGAATACTTTAAGTTTGGCAAATCTGCTTTCTCGGTTTTTTTCTTCTCCTCTTTCCTCTTTCCATTTACTCTCATATCCCCACAATATACGTTAAGCACTCTAATTTAATCAATATGTGCACAAAGGTAACATATGCGGTCTTATGGTGTAATGGTTAGCACTCTGGACTTTGAATCCAGCGATCCGAGTTCAAGTCTCGGTAAGACCTTTCAGTTTTTGTTGTTGCTTAAAATAATAATACTAATAATAATACTCAGTTTTTATATATAATTATATGCGCTTAATCACTGAGCGCTTCCAAACTTAGAGATTATTACCCCGGCTTTAGCTGTGCTGCCATTACGGCGCTCTAGCATTTCAAATAATTAATTCCTGCCACTATGGTTTTTATACATTCTGTACTTCTAAATTTGCATTGTCAGACGGATGTATCTTTGAAAACGTCATCCGTCATCCTATTTTGAAGAAAAAAAGGGTCAGAAAAAATTGTGTATGATCGTAAAAATATGAAAATGTGAGCATTGTAATTTGTTACTTTGTACAGGACTGCTGGACTGCATGGTATAAACATTCTATTTCTACTAATTCATATAATTTTAACACATATCGATTTGCTATTTCTTTCCCGAGTCAGTTGTGTTCTAAACTTGGATTCCCATCTTTTCGCTTTATTTATTTGCTATTTTCACACCAGTTTCCGATTATATTTCAATCTCAACAGACTCTCTTTGAGTGACATTTACCCTTTTCTCGCCTCTCCATCTCTCTCTCTCTCTCTCTCTCTCTCTCTCTTTCTCTCTTTGATTCTCTCTCTCTCTCTCTCTCTCTTTCTCTTTCTCTCTATCCATCTCTCTCTATCTTTATCAGAATCTGTCCCTTTCTTTTCTTTTCGTGAACATTCGGGCAACAATAATTGAAAATCCACCAATCTCAAGGGGGGTTCTCTCTAAACCATATCCTGATCGAATGCAGATGATCCATCTAATATCTTGCAACTATAAGTTCCATCTATATGGCAAAACATGTATTATTATCTGTATCAATCACAGAAATTTATCAAGAGAATAAATCGTTTCGCATAACCACTTTGAGAAACTGTCTTATCGATAATCGCTGACTATCGTGACTGAGGAAGTACCTAATTTTGTGACTCGCGCTGACAGATTAAAGTTGTCTTGTAAGCCTAACGCGATTTCCGCTGTACCCAGTGGTGTAATGAGCAAAAACGTTTGGGGAAGGGGGGAAGGCTGACAAAAAAAATCTGAATCACCCCACTCTAACGATAGTAACATGCAGGCCCCGCTGAAAGTGGGGTCTAGGGGCAAAGCCCCGGAGGCGGTCAAGGGGCGGAGCCCCCAAAGCTCAAGGGGTATGGGCATCAGTGGCGGATCCAGGATTTTCTTACCGGGGGGGGGGGGGGCACAAAATGGCATGGGGTGAAATATATGTAAAACGATGAAGCAACGGAACGAGGCTTTAACGGCGAGGGAGCGGAGCGACCAAACAGGGGGTGGGTCTGGGAGGGGGTTCCGAGTAAGAACCATTTCCAATTTTAGAACCAAATTAGACGCATTTTCATTTCATTTCATTTTCCTTGAGTAATATGACGTAAAATTGCTTTCTCCTACCCCTTCCTAGAGTAGGGATCTTTTGCAATTTGAGAACCACATTTGGCGCATAAAATGTCCAGCGGCACTACCTGGAATAAAAATATGCCTTCTGATTGGTTTAGAAGTTAGAGAACAGTGATCTGTCACGTCGTGAGACGTTGTATAAATTATGCTTTGATGCCGCACAATGCTTAAAGACGGTGGTCTGGTACTTCACCAGTAGTACTTGCAAAAATTATTTCGAGTGTATAAACTGTGTCGATATCAGGGGCGTCGCTAGATCTTTTTCAGTGGGGAGGGGGGGGGGGGTGTAGAGGCCACCGATTACCAACAAAACGAGCCACCAATTACCGACAAATATAAAAATGTCAATGTCCAAATGTCTACAAATTTAACCCTATAAACCCGGGGCCAGGAACTAAGTTATTTTTCAGTTTTCCCCCTCCCGCGCGAAGCGCGGAAGCTTTGACACTTCATTAAATTATTAGAGAAAGATATTTAGATACATTATTTGTGACACTGGCAGGTCAATAATTGGCGGGGAGTCCAGGGAGCAGAGCCCCCAGAAGCTCAGGGGTTTAGGTATTTAATTACGGTTAGATGAGCATCCAGGGGCCCTCTTTAAGGCCATTGATGTGGTCCAGAGGACAGAGCCCCCGGAAGCTCAGAGGTTTTAATATTTAACTACGGTCAGATGAGCATCCAGGGGCCGCCTTAGGGGCCTTGGTGGTGTCCAGGGGGCAGAGCCCCCGGCAGCTCTGGGGTTTTAGGCATGGGTCAGATGAGCATATTTTGATTCCTCATTTGTGACATTGGCAGGTTACTTATTTTTTCTCTCTCTCTCTCTTTCTTTCTTTTTCTGTGGAGCATACCTTTTCTAAAAGTGAAGGGGGCTTGAGTCCCCGAGCCCAGCCGTTTTGCAGACCATGACATAAAGGCTTCTAAATAAGCATATTTTTCGCCCGACTGTAAATTGGGGAATTTCTAATTTTCCAACAAACGTACAAAAAGGTATGACTTACAAAAAAAATGAGAAAAAATACCAGAAAATCATGTCATTTCAGCAACATTTTTAAATAACTGGTATTGAATAAGAAATACCCCCCCCCCCCCATCAGTACACCAGCGTTCAGGGGCTCATGTCTTCTCACCCCTTTAACAAAAAACAGACACGCTTTCCCATTCTCTTACAATATGTCCATGATATGCACCTCTATCGCTATTATAAAACCTTTTATTTGAATGGAATTTTATATGTGATTCAATTCAGGTTTTTATTATTGTTATGTTCTTTTGTGTTAAAAATACAACCATCTTTATTCCTCTACTGCCTTTTTTTGTTTTTTGGAGGGGGGGTCTTTTTTTGGGGGGGGGGGCAAAAATGCGTTTTTTTTTTTCAAATCATGAATTAAAAAAAAAAGTTGATTAAAGAATATCATAAAGCTTACTACAAACAAAATACTTCAGAATGATATTTTTATTTTTTCGGTCATCAACAGTCAAAAATCTATTTTTTCATCCCCCCCCCCCCCCCCCCCCTCTAAACCACATATTATAATATGTAGAAAACTAAGCATCTCTTTGCTCTTTGCATTTGCTTGCGTTTTCTTTTGCATTTTCCGTTTTCTTGAGTCTGTACTCTTGCTTAATTGCTCCAATTGGCGGGGTTATATGCCGACAGCCGGCGGAATTTAATTGCGTTGATTGTTGAAAATATCTTTTGCGTTTTCAAAGACAAAAAAAATAATCGGAAAGAGGTATAAAAAAAAAAACGTAACCCCAGCCCCCAACCCCCCCCCCCCTTCCACAACCAACATAAAGCAAGTATTGATCTCACTGTTTAATTATTATCCCCTATTGGTTCATTCCTGTTCTTTTTTCAATTTTCAAATAGTCAGCAGGATTACCCTATAATGATAGCTAAGGAATAGAGGATCCTAGCTAAAAGGGAAACAAAATAATGCCTAATAACAGAAGGGGTGGAGTCTGTTAGAGACAAGTGCCCCTTTATAGATAAAGGGACACTAACAATGCCCAGAGCCATACACAATCAATCCTAATCAATGGCACTGACGATGCCTCAAAGAGATTCGATCATACACAGTATGTCCCCCGTATCAATGCCTGAGCTACAGCGCCATCTACGAAGAGCAAAACGCAACGCGCTGAAATTGAAAGTGGAGCTTGAAACTAAGTTGTAGGAGAACTAGAAGAACGCAAACACGGGTATGTTTTTGTTCAAAGGAGAGAATAAGTAACATTTTCGTTTCATTAGAGGTGTAACAACTGTGTTAGGGACACGCCACTATGTGTTTGGGACACAACTAGCTGTGTGTTTTTCCTCTTAATTAATGAATACAATTAACAAAGCTTGCTCTCGTGATAAATAAAGGTTAGGCCAAGCCAAGCCAAGTGAGACGCCAGAGCTCCGGGCATAATTTCGCCTCGGCATGCTTGGTCCCATCTGCAAGTTTGTGTGTGAGTTTTTGCTTGTTTGGTTGGTTACAATTAATGATGTTGGGGTTGTTTTGTTAACGGTTTGTGGTATGGGAGCTAGTTCAGAAGTCTATCCAAAATTTGAGTATTTTTCCTAAAGAATGAAAGATGAAGACTTCTAGACTAATAGCCTATTTAATAATCATCTAAAGTCTATAGACTCTAGATCTAGTCTATTACACCAATTTTTTTCCTTCAAATCTGGGCAAACCATACATCAAATTAAAGCTCTTGATGAGAGAAATCCAATGGTGAAGAGATAATTTGAATCAGAGGTTCTTTTACTGAGTTATGGCTTGTCAAAGGTGTCAATTCCCCCTATGTCTTCTGCCGCACCTTCTGGAAATAACTGGGATCTTACTCTCTAATCTTTCATCAGGGTTTCCAAATAAAAAAATACACTTTTTTATCAAATCTAAGGAGCTTTTCCTATGAGGAATACAGTGGCAAAAAAGATATGTTATAGAAATTTCCTAGACCTAGTAGAAGCTTTATCACTTCAATTTTGGCTAACGAGAGGGAAAAGTTAGGTGTCCTTGAATTAAGAGCACATGCAAACCTGCATAGGCACCACTGAGAGAGCCCCCCACATTTACTTGTTTACACCTGTTGAGACAAAATGAGACAAAGTTTCAGCATGAAAGTAAGGTGCTTCTATGAAGAAAACATCTCAAAGAATGGAATAAAAACTGGATTTTGAATGGTGCCTAAGAACTTACCTTAAAAAACTGGGTCCAAAGCAACAAAATCAGTGACTCTTTTTCGAAGATTGGTGAATAAAACATTAAAAAAAGTAAAGGCCAACTGCTGATGAGGTTTTGATTGGTCTTCTTGCATGTAGTACTATATACAGCTGCCCTGTGCAAAATTTTGTTTGGTAATACGTCATAATGACGAGGTTAGAGTGAAAAACTTTTTTCAAGATGGCGACGTCCATGGGATGCTCTGTGTGAATTGACGCTCTGGAAAAATATCATCAAATGCAGGTTTCGCGATCATTTCAGGAAGTGAATTGTCGATTTCTCAAATGTTAATATAATAGAGTAGGCCTAGAGACACAAATTTAGTGAAAATCTTGTGAAATGTAGCCACAGTGCCATGATGAAAAATGCAATTTTCAAACGTCGGCAGATAGGAAATGTCTTAAACGCGAACCCATTGATATAGCTATAATCTAGAAACTAGATCTAGATCTGTATGCACTTTCTCACGGGATTCACAGCAAACTGAAGCACAATACAATTACATACCATCGGTATCCAACGTGTGGGTGCGCGCGTGTGTTAAGTTAGCGACTGTAATCTAGGTTTACGGTCACTAACTGAACACGTGCGCCCGCACCCCACCATTAGTACTCGGCACTACATCCTGACTTATGGATCCTGCTGAGTATCGTCGTAGAACTAGAACTAGTCTAGTACGGTATTGTGTTGCAGTTTGCAGTGAATCCTGTGAAAAAGTGCATAGAATCTAGATCTATTATAAGCCTTCGTTTATAGGAAAAATACATCATCAATGATGTCCTTGGCTTTCCTTTTTGCTATTCTTTGGCTTCTAATCTAAGTTTTATCAGTATCACTATCAGATCACCATGATGTTGTTTGACTCCATCCAGGGCTTTCCACACATAGGAGCATTACTATCCTGGCTGTGTATTAAAAGCTGTGCTTTTGATTCTCAACATTTCAAACACCACTCTATAAAACTCAAATGATTTCACTCAAAATCGGTACTTTAGTGATAATTGATGACACCTAAATAGCAGTAAAATACATTTTTTTTAAATCTAGTGTCAAATTTGCGGATCAGCCCAATCGGTCCTATCGTGTGCAGTCTATGCAATATTGTGTTTTGTGTATAATACCTGCCTCACAGCAAGTATGCAGTGCTAGAGGTCAATACGCATTAGCATCGACTCTCTATGCTTTGCTGGAGTGGGGCTTTCCAGGCCATGATTATATCTTTTGTTTGTCTTCATCACAGTCAAGTCACTCCAGGGGCCTGTTTCTACAAGCAAGAGATCTGGGTGATGAATTATGATCATGCCAGCGTGTGTTTGCGAATTCAAATGACGCTTTTAGAGGAGCAAGATAACTAGCTACATGCAGACTACAGTGGTATTGAAATCAACAGTCTCCAATGGGTAGATCCATTGAGCGGATTTAATGTGAATTAAATTTCTGCTACCGGTATTTGGATTTATCTTATCTACCCATCTTGTTGATACGGTAGAAAGTGCTCTGAAGTGGCTATCAACTTGCATACATGTACCATCATTCAATGCTTTTGTTATAGCCAAAAAAAAGATGCCTTCTTAAAGTATAAGCTTGTGTCTATAGATTGTAATCACATTTCTTCCCTAAACTTTTTCATACTAACAGAAAAAACAAAGCCATGGCCAAGTCACTGAGGAGAGAACAAAAAATGCATTATGGAGAGGATGGTGAGGTATGTAGGTTACTTCTTTGTGTAAGAGACAACGTTTTTCATATTTATCTTTCATTCAAAGAGTTGAAAAACTGCAACATTCCAACACATTTAATACCTGAGGTGGTGATAAGAGCGATACAGAACCCCTCAACATTTGAATTATTTGTAGACCAATTGGCTATAATTGGACATAAATGAACAATAATCAACAAAATAAAAATGTATGGTTCCTATGGTAGTTGGTAGATTCTATTCAAAATCTAAAATGCAAACACTTACTGTATTGGTATGGGCTTTGATACAGTTAAATTGCTCCCTGTTATATTTGATTTAAGAAAATACTTCTAGGGGCTTGGGTTTTTATTTGGTTTTAGGTTAGATTTAGGGTTAGATAAAGTGTTGGATCCAGCAGTGGAATTGGGAATTTAATAAGTGTCAGAAAATCAGAAATTGATCATAAAGCAATTTTTGCCTGATTATATGTGATGCTCACAGATCTCAAGGGCATTAATCATACAGAATGTTGATATTCAAATTGAATTATTATATATCACCACCTTATGGATTTCAATGTAGATTAACAATGAACAGAAAACACTTGACATGATTACTGTATGAACAAGATTTCATCTTCCGAAGCCAAACAACTTCCAGTAATTTCATCTTTTTTTACAATCAAACTGTAACAGGAGGCTGAAGTTTTTAAATCTCTGGCTGGACTGAACAGATCGATTCTCAAAGGTCTTGTAAGACTGAGAGGGGAGCCACCAATATCAAGGTAAAATTCTTATTTCTTTTCATTCCCTCTCATCCTGCTCTCAATCGTCCAGTAAATTGATCGGACATCTTTCTTGTTATTTCACACCCCCCAAAAGAATGATATTCATTTGTTCCTTTCTATAAGGAGAGCATGTGTGAAATGATGGTAAAAATGCAATTTCTACAATTTTTTCCCATCTTTTTTTCTACATTGGAAGTGAGTGGATGGATATTCCACTTATTACTGACAGATTCTATATCTGTGGCAAGGCATTATTCATTGAACAAGTTATTACATGTTAGAAATCAGAAGAGATAAGGAAGATAATTGGCTTTAAAAATACACATTCCATAGTGTGGTTTTTAGAGATCATGCAATTAATGGCTTGAAATTCTTGAATGCATGTTCTGTAATCTCCATAATATTGTATTACACATGTTAATTTGTTAGGAATTTCTTTGCATCTATTTATGTTCCAAATCACAATCATGAAATAATTGTTCATAGTATATATTGTATGAGGGAGAATACCAGTAGTGTTTTATGCTTACATTTTTATATATTTGTTGTTGGTTCCCGACCATATAATTGTATATACTGCTTGAGGAATATGCTAGCAGGCTGTACACTATAAATAGATAACTAGATAAGATGTTTTATTTTCAAATATTTTATGATCTCTTCTTTGTAAAGAACCAGAGAACTATCTTTGATGCTTGAAGAAGTGATGTGGCATGCTCAGGAAAGCAGGATCATACTCAAAGAGATGCAAGCAAGGTGAGGAAAGCTTTTGATGCTAGCTCTGTTTCATTCATGATCACTTTTTTTGAAAAGTTTTGGGGGGATTGTTCTCAGCCCTGTATATTTTTTTCTGCAGGCAAAGTGGCTCATAGAATTTTGTGGCTCTGTTCCCTATTCCCTATATCTGACTCTAAAGGACAAGTAGACCTACATCTAAACGATGTGAACTGCAATGGAATGTAAAACCAAACCAAAGATTGGAAAGAGTTGGTGACATGATCACTGGTGGATTTAGAAAAACACAAATGGCATTCCCTGAAGCACACAACTCCAAAAATGTGCCTCCCCTCTCCTTTTTGAGAAGATGATTTATTTATTTTTTTCATTTTGAAAGTTGTAATTTGATTATAATATTATTGATATTATTCAATTTCTTAGATCATTTTTCTGGCTTGTCAGAGAGCTTCGGAGTATCAAAAGGGACCAACAAATTAATGAAATATTGAGCCCCCTCTTTTACACACTCCTGGAGCCACCTCCGGACATCACATGGTTACCCAGTTTCTAAGACCACTCATGGAGTCCTAACCCCATTTTGTTGTCCTCCCTAGAGCACGCATGGCACCGGAGAGTTTTCAAGACCAAGGCACGCAGACCCCCAGAAGATGGAAGAAAGACGTGGAACTGAATAGGAAACAGCTGGGAAAGATGCAACAGGTAGGATTTCACTCTTCCTCTCCGCTATGCTCTTTATAGATGACCCCCCCCCCCCCCTCAACAACAACAAAAAAATCATCCACATTTGAACTTTGGTGCTTACACAGGAATGTCTATAGAAAGTAGAAATTACTTTTACTGCTTAAAGGATCTGGTAACTTTGTCTCAGATTCTGAAACAAAATCCTGGATTTAGCTCATGCTGCAATGATAATTATAAACCTTTAGGTCAGTCAGGAACTCCATGACTTTACAAGCCGATCGCCTGTCTGATTATCAATATATTTATGATTTGAAATCAAAATCAAACTTTGCATTTTCCTAACGGTTTTTATAACTCTACAGTCTATTGGGGGAAATGAGTACGGTAAAACCAGTCACTTTTTTGAGGCACCTCGTGATAATTTTGTAGCGCAATTTCTCTAGGGCTTCAATATTACACCATATATCACAGACACTGATAATACTTAGGGCCATGCATCTCAGATTTAACATTGTTAAACGATGCCTTTAAGACACATAGATAGTTTATGATTTAACAGAAATACTTAGAACAAAAGGACATTACTTTTAGTACAAAGTCATACCTTTGACTTCCATATTCTGCAAAATCCTATGCTTGTGTGTATGAACATGTGATATTTATTCTGTTTTGTTTTTTTTTCTTTTCTAAGACACTGTCACATGCCATAGCAGCAAAACACATGGGGCCTTACATTAGATGCTGAAGGATGAGAAGCCATAATCAGGAGTTTTAAATATTCTAATTCCTCACCATATTCCTTGTTTGTGCACTTGTTCTAGTTTGCAGATGAGGTGTGTTCAGCAGTCGATGAGGGATCAAAGCAAGGCTTGCCTGTGATTGGAGAGTCTCGTCATGAACATAAAACATGGTGTGAACAGTCCTACAGACATGTTGTTCCTACCATTCAGCACTGGGCGGAGATCATCATGAAAGATAAACACACGGTTAGCTAACTTTCATTGATTTGATCCTGCAAATGCATTCTCCAAAAACCAGGGCTAAACATTGGCATTTTTATTGCAAAATCAGGCAAGAATAGTTCAGTCAGAACTGCTTTAGTGATCACCTGTCTATAAAGACCGTATTTCCCTTGAATATGGTTTCTCATGGAACCCTGTTCTAAAGAAACCTGTCTATAAAGACCGTATTTTCCTTGAATATGGTTTCTCATGGAACCCTGTTCTAAAGAAACCTGTCTATAAAGACCGTATTTTCCTTGAATATGGTTTCTCATGGAACCCTGTTCTAAAGAAACCTGTCTATAAAGACCGTATTTCCCTTGAATATGGTTTCTCATGGAACCCTGTTCTAAAGAAACCTGTCTATAAAGACCGTATTTCCCTTGAATATGGTTTCTCATGGAACCCTGTTCTAAAGAAACCTGTCTATAAAGACCGTATTTCCCTTGAATATGGTTTCTCATGGAACCCTGTTCTAAAGAAACCTGTCTATAAAGACCGTATTTCCCTTGAATATGGTTTCTCATGGAACCCTGTTCTAAAGAAACCTGCCTATAAAGACCACTGTTCATGTTTCCCTTGAGTGGTCTTTATATTAAGCTGTACCTCGAAAGACTGGTGGTGTACTACAGCTCATTTTTTAATTGCAATGACGAACCTTCGTCATTGCCTTGTTTTCGTTCACATTCTGCCCCATTCTGCATTAATATTCTCCTCCTTGTTTTCGTTTTCTTCCTTATCGTCAGGAAATCGCATTCGTTTTGCACGTAGTGCTTGTTATTCCTAGTTAGGTACTTTCCTCATGTCTTTTTCCTTTCAAATTTTATAGGCATAGTCTCTAACATCTCATCAAGGTCACTACATTCTTCGATTCTCAAAATCACTCATGCATAACCGTCCAGGCGCCATTTTGTCCGTTTCTGGTCCATTTTAAGGCCTTTCTTTCTTCCTTCCTATCTCCACTATCCTAGATCCTACAAACTTCTAACAAACTCCTCTAGATAGTCTAAGAGATGTTCTTTCATCTGCGACGTATAAACTGACCTTCAAAATGCCATCTTCGTACTCTAAATTTAAATCTGAAACCGATTCCGTCAAAAATCTCTCAAATTCTTGAAAAGTTGACCCCTAAATAATCTAAAACTGCCATAACTTTCTCATATAAATTCCGTTTTGTATTTAAATCTCACAGTATCTTTATCTCATAATTGCGCATAGCCATGCAAAATTTCACGCTCCAATGGTTTTGCAAAACATAAATAGCGCCCTCTAAAGTTCTGGGAACTGGCTTTCTTTCTGTGGCCGTATCTCCATTATGGCTTGGCAAACCCGTACCCTTTTTTGGATTTAGATACTTGAAGATATGCCCTTTCCAGCCATATACAAAATTATATACCCTATCACTAACCAAATTTGAGAAAATTGCCCTCCAAATTCGCCATTTTCAAGAAAATTCCGAAATAACTTCAACTTGCTCTAAAATGGCGATCGTTATACCTACATCAATGAAACTTGGCAGACATATGTATCCATATACGTGACAACTGTTTACAAAGTTTGGTAAAATTCGAATATGTCAGCGCAAAGTTATCGCCAAAAATGATGAATTTACTATGGATTACGTAATAGCGCGTTCAATGCGCGCAATACATTGCGCGCAGTTAACAATGGTGTCAAACTGACCGCAATGAAGTGCCCTTTCGGATGATACCAAGTATAATATATGTTCACACAGAAAATTGTGAGTAAATCGCATTTGAACAAAGGTCACTACACGAATTCCGCCGAGTTTCCGCCCGAACCTAGCACGTTTCGGCTATGACGTCATTTTTTCAGACTGCTTTTCGCCCCTTAAACGTCCTTTTTTTTCCTTGAAAATTTGCAGTGACATGCCGAGTTCCAATACGCAGGGCACCTCTTGGCCGGATTTTTGAAATTGGTCAAGGGGGCCATTTAAGACGCCATTTTGTCCTATAAATCTATTTTACATCACGTGTTTCGATAGGATTATCATAGAAAAAAAGAGAGTGGTTTACAATAACAACCATGAAATTCTCTTTCTAATGATACCAAATACGGCCCATAAAGAGACGTAAAGAGAGAGAGAAAAAACAATTTAACTCCGGTCATAATACAGATCCTGCACGTTTTCCGCCCATTCATTACACGCATTGTCTATGGGGCATATCGGGTTCACGCTTTTGGCCCCCAGAACGAACTTGATTGCAATGTCAAACATGCACCAAATCCCATTGGTTTGTGCACGCAGTGCTTGCGAGCCCTTTCTAGGTTCTTTCCCCTATCCCAATTTCTTTCAAACTTCGTAGGCATAGTACCATCCCATCAAGGTCACTGTTGATGCCTTTCTTTCGCCCTACCTATCTCCAATATCACAGTAGCTACAGACTTCGTGCAAATTGCTCTGGATAGTCCGAGAGAAGCTCTCTCGTTTGACACGTAGAAACATGGCGTCATTGCACGCACATCGTTGTGATACGATTGCATTTCTAGTTGTAAATTTGATATTGGCCTTCACTACTGGTCTGACGGGATAAACATAGACCAATCAGGGTATTGTCAAACTCAATGAAGAATATTCAGGAGAACAATTTGTCATTTTCTTTAAAGTCTTTCAGTGCTCTCAATGCTGTAGATGTCGAGATTATGAACGTGTGTAGAGTATTCAAGTCTAAAGTTACCTGTCCTGTATTATGAAATCTGATCAGAAGAATGATATGTGGTGCACAGAGACCTCAAAACTTTTAATACTTCTTTTCTTTAACTTAGAAGCACAGTAATGAAATACAAAATGTTATCAAGTTGCCCATAAAATAAAAATCTCTTTTTATTTGCATTGTATAAGATTTCTAATATCAATCGAGTTTCATCAATATCTTTTAATGAATTTCCATGCTCAATAGAATCGTTTGTTACATTGCAAGACATTTCCAAAGTACTTCCATCTATGGAGGAGTTGAAGCGTACTATCATGAGAACAAAATATAAATAATCAAGCAGAACTTTAATCTGCCATTTAACCCATTCCATACCGGAACCGGGTAGTTCCTGTACTAAGCCTATGGGAATGTGAGAATCACATAGTCAACAGGTTAATTCTCATCACATAGGATGCTCGGAGTGAGAGGCAGAAGAAGAAGGATCTTTTTGAAGCCGAGAAGATGGTGTCACATTTTCAGCGGCTGTTTGATGTTCCCACGAGAGACGGGACCTACACACGGATGACGGAGGTCTATCACAGGCTAGAGGAACTCCAGAACATTCTTCATACCCTCAAGAGTCTGCTAGGACTACGTAGGTTGACCTCATAGTCATTTTGGATGTGTTTTGAATGTTAGCCATATTCAATGATCATTTCTTATTACTAAGTGAAGCATAGTGAGTAATTTCACTGATATTGAAGAATCTTTTGCGACACAATGAAAATCAGTATTGTTATGTGTTGTATGGATTACAGAGTTTTGATTTAAGTATTATTTGTTTGTATGTTAAGTTATTTTTGAGGTTCATCACCTATAAATAGTTTCTATATCGCTTGTTTTAATATTGTTACCTCACCCCCCCCCCCCAAGAAAAATTATATTAAATTAATTAAATAAATAAATACATTTTTGATATGTAACAGGGTAGGAAAGACGATATATTGATTCTTTGAATTTTCTTCTCAGTGATAAAACATTGCTAATAAGAAATAAGGCTATTTATGCAACAACTCTTAATTCAAACGCATCATGAGTTTTTAACAAATAAATACTGTGTGTCTAGGACTTGCATGAGATATTTTGAGTGTGTAAAATTGGAACTATTCCCGCAAGGGATATCTTGGAGAAGCTACATTGAAAAATGTTTCTCCAAGGTTTAAATGCGTGATTTATCTTATATTCGTCCCTCATTTTTCCTGCAGCCGATAGCATACCTGCCAACAGAGTGGTAGTGGCCCTGGGTCATCTCTGTGACCTTCATTCTGATACCTCCACTAAACTCTTAAGCCACTTACTGCAGACAGACAACCTTGAAAGGTAAGCAGTCTAGAGCACAGATGTTTTTTGTTTTTTGTTTTTTTGTTTTTTTTTTGGGGGGGGGGGGAGTTTTGTGACACATGCTCCACCATTATTACCTTCTACGTGTACATTTACCAAATTCCTTACTTCAACCTTAGACCAAACACTATACATAACCCTCATCCTAACTCTGTGGGCAAAAAGAATTTCCATTTTGGTTTAATAAAATTTGGAGTGGACCATTAGGCTATTATTATTATTATTATTATACCTATACTTAAATCTAGTTGCAAAACTAACCATAAAACTATCTGAGGAAATATTAAACAAATATATGAAGTATATGCCAGGTGACCTTTGTATCTTCTGATAATTTTTAACAGTTAGGTTCGTCTGTTTAGATGAAGAAGAAGGGGAAAAGAGAAAGAGAGTGGAGAGAGACAGAATGAGTCAGAAAGATATAGAGAAAGGGCAAAGAGACAGATTGAATGACTTGAAAATAGAGATTGCAAAATTAAAGTTTCCTCAAATACTATATGTTTCGGTCCAGTGTTTGTAATTACATGTATTTGATGAAACAATATTGTAATGTGTGGTCCAATTTTACAATTTTAGTATCAAGTAAAATCCAGACACAGAATTTAAGGGACATGAAGATGGGTATCATAAGGCAATAGATCATTTACAAAACTGATGGATTTGGCTTTAGCAGACACTGTATACAGTGCGACCCAGAAAAACGAAACTGAAAATTAGCGATGTTTTATCATAACTTAATCACAATTATAATTAATAAATGACACATATTTGTAAAGCTTAGATCCTCCTCTTTCATTTGATGCAACTCATATGATGCATATTTCACGCATGATAAAGCATCAATAATTCTTGGTTTCATTTTTTTCTGGGTCGCACTGTATAATTACGTAATCTTTTCTTCTCCCTCTATTGCTTTTTCTGCCTGAATGAAGAGTTTTCTTGCAACCATTGATTTTTTTTTAATTTGTTGTTCTTTCGTGTAGACTAATCCTGTGCCTTGATCAATATCACAAATTCTTTCCCGCCTTTGAAGGCATTGCCAAAGATCTAATGGAAATATTAGGTGAGTGTAATTATATGAATATACGTGTAATTTTAAAACTCTCCATTATATGTAGTGTATAGGCAGTTTATGGAGCATCTTCATACATAGTTCATAGCACAAGTATACCCAGTTTTGCCATTAAATCAATGATGCTTTCTAACAGGAAAACAAACATTAGCACAATCTATTTGGGGGGGGGGGGGTCAAATTTGGCATATGACAGATGGTGAGTAATGTGCGTGTACTTAATTATTCCTAGTACAGGTCAAACCTGCTTTAGTGACCTCTTGTCTACAAGGACCTTATTTTTTGTTTCCCTTGAAAAAGGTTTCTCATTGAAACATGTACTAAAGGAACCTTTACATAAAGAACACCTGCCCATAAGGACCACATTTCTTGTCTCCCTTGGGTGGTCTTTTATTTGTAGACAGGTTTCACTATATCAGTCTTTTATCACCTCCTCTTCTGTCAGAAGTTTTAGATATCTCAAAGTATTACTACACGTATTTACCTATTATAAGATATTTCCACATCTGCTCCGACTGTTTAAAGATACTTTAAAACATTTAAATTATGAAGCATATTTTCAAATTACCCTACCTCTCTCCTAATATGAAAAATAAATAGACTCTGCAGTTAATCCACTGCCTACTGGGACTGGGTTGTCCATGTGTTAAGACTATGGGACTGAGTAAATTCAGTAGTCAACAGGTTACTTATATCTGTAATTGAAAACAAGTCGGAACAAATCTTGGAACCTGCAGGATTTTAAGCTGCATCTACTGCTTGCCGGGCAGCAACTCTACCACTAAGCCATCACTAGTCCATGGCACAGTCACGATAAACTAGAAACAAATACCCAAGCTCTCCCGATTCATTCGGACCTATTAATATTCATTAGTCCAGTAAATGCAGGTTCAAATCCAACTGGTTCCAAGATTTTTTCTGACTCGTTTTCAATTACAGATCAATCATTCGGTCTTTATTTACTGGGTGTAAGCCACAAATATGTTTAAACAATTTAGATTTCTCCCGGAAAGCATTACATTTATAAAAGGTTAATTATATTTCTTTCTGTTTTGTTTCATTCTATTCAGGTGTGGATTCATTAGGGAAAGTGGTATCTGCAGTCAGAGCACTGAAACTCTTACATCCTTATTGATTGAACTTTGGTTATACCCTTCAAATATCTCTTTGGATTTGTGATTATATGGTAATCAAATAGTATAGTTAGTAATCTATGCACAAGGATAGTATAAGGTGATGTTCCCTGGGTTTTTTTTTTGGTACAGAAGGGGATCGAGTTTCCGACAGTCGGTCAAACACTATTGGAAGAAGCACTGCTTTTCATGTTAAACGATCATAATGTTTGTTCAATTAGAGAGGGAAATTCATTTAGTGGCAAACATCACACTATGCATACCTGCCAACATTTGAAAGTGAGAAATTTGTTTGTTTGCTTGTTGTTGTTTTTTGCTGGGGGGGGGGGGGTGAATTTGTGACTAAACTTGTAATTATTGACCAAGGCAGGTCTTGTATGTCATTTAAGGTGATAAGTCAAACATGTAAAAAGGATCACAGTTATTGTGTTATAATCCCAAGTAATTTTACATTTCCATAGAATTGTTGTAATCTACATTCTTTGGATTCCGGGTGCAAAAAATATATGCTGTACATTTTAACTCTTTAACTGAAATGGATATCTTTTAGCATTTACATGTGCATGTATTTAACAAATGTCCCTTTTTTAAGTAAAAAGTATAGACTATGGAAGTTTGTAAATAAAACAAATCACATGCAATACCATTATTAGTATGATTTGTTTTATTCTAACTTTGAATATACACATTATTTTTTATCTTTATAATCCTTTATAAACTGGTGCACAGAGAAATTTATACAATGCGAAGGCGTTGTGAATATATATAACAGTACATTTAGTAAGCATACATGAGGAAAATGGTACTTTCATAGTTCTTTCTACACACTTACAAATTTACATACACATGACTAAATTCACATGACAATGGAGCTGTAAATGAAATTTACAGACATGTCTCTGCTCTTTAATTTTTTTTGTAGGTTCATCTCCTTCAGTGTTAGATGAATTAAATTGAAAACATTTTAAACACGGCTACAGTATGGAGCGAAAAAAATAATCATGAAACAAAGATAGAATTTTACAAATCATCTTTTTTTTTTAAAGCACTTTATGACAATAATCGGCGTTATGTTTGAATCCTGAATGTAGAAAGAAGAGACGGTGTTATCATTCTAAAATGTACGCCCTTTATTCCTCAATCTCTGTAGCAGAGAATTTTGTCTTAATTTAAGGAGAACTTATATAGTTACGATCACTCGTATTGTGATTTCTCTTACAGCACAGTAAAATGCATGGCTAGCCTGCTAACCGACAAATCAATGTGAAAATATATCAAAAATAATAGGAGACGTAGAATACATTTGATTGTTGATAAAAGGAGATTAAAATCTTTAAACAATTATTCATCTACAGTACAATACAGCTATGCAATTTATAATTAACTAAAATCTGGAATTCATTCCACTCGTCATGACCAAATGCAGTAGAAACAGAGACATAAATATAACTAATCAGCATCATTTCCTTGATCATGTTCGACAACTACAGACAAATTCAGGAACACCACATGTTCAATTTGTTTGTCTGTATTTGATTGAAAAGCGTCTGTTTTCTGTATGAGTAATCTAATAAAAACATATGGTTAACATCATCAGGAGATAACCAAATTAACTCTCCCTTCATTTCTTATCATGAAATAAATAAAGTTTGAAGCATATTATACATGGCTTCTTTTTTTCATGGAAGGCGAGAGAGAACATGTCAAGAAAACTAACAAAGTATAAAACCACAGTATACATTTGTTCGAAATATAACAAAATTTTCTGTTGACATACACACTTCACAATTACAATTATCATCATAAGGAAAGAATACAATGCAGGTTCAAATAAATTCATTATCTAACATTAAATTCAGTATTAAAATTCTCAGTCCACGAGCTAATTTCAGATATCCAACCACATATATAGGGCAAGGACAAGAATAATATTAGATGAGAATGACAATGCGACTAGCATGTCATTCCTGATTGCACAATCAAATATTCCTACAACACCTCATCATAAATAAAGATCATCGTAAGAAATGAATTCTTTCATCAATTCTGGACTACCGTACTCTTTCAAATGTTCATGGCTTACAAGACCACAGTTACACTTATAATAAAATATGATTCATAAACTTCACAGCTGTTGTTTATAAGAAATGGACAAAACACCTGGTATATATCAAATATGTTTTGTTTTTACACACCTGGTAATTGATACATACATATATGCATTTTAAATAAGAAACATTTGGAGTCCAAAATATACATACAATATGTGTTCTCATTTGGATATCAAGAATATTGCAGTTTTGTTTTTCAAATATTATTTGCCATAGTAAAGATCATCTCTAATAATCTATGTCTAATTTTTGAGTCACTACAAAACTTTCTGATATTCTCAGGAAAGGAATAGAGCTATTTCATGGATTAAAAACTCTGAAGTATCATTCATAACAACTGAACCTATGGACCTGGCAAAATCTAAGTATTCATTTATATTATATTAAGAATACCTGAAATCTCATACATGTTCTTAGACAAACCATTCCCACAAGCAGCAAAGTAATCTTGATTAGGAACGTGACTGTTTGGCTCATTAGAAAAACTGGCCTCTACTAGCTGGGGAATGGAATACGAAAAGGGGTGCGGGGAGAGGGAAAGGGAGAGAGAGTGAGAGAAAGCGAACTCTTTAGGGAAAACCTATGATAAAGAGAGGGAAAAAAAAGAAATACAGAAAAGGGAAGAGACGAATCAAAGAAAAGAAGAAAGGGATAGAGAGGGGTAAACACAAGCGAGAGAGGGAGAGCAACTTTGTATGTATATCTATCTATTAATAGTAAGCCATTTATTCCTGGATAGATGATTAGTTTTACTCCCCACAAGCACTCGCCATTCCTCAACAAGCTAGCAGCATGTCATGCAGCCGCTCGCTACAGACAGCTCCAAAATGATGAATGCTATGAATCCCTAGCTGGACCCACTCATGGAGGTGTGAGGGGTAACGAGGAGTAGAAGAGAATGTAAGCCGCTGAACTCTGTTACAAAATAATACAAGGTATAATCATTAATTCTTTGAGAATGCCAAGGAAAGGACATTGTAAACACTAGTGTTCAAGATGGTTGTTATGCATGCCACATTATGATACATAAGTATAAGTCAAGATTTCAGGGGTAAAAGAATTTGATAATATTCTTATTCATTTGGACATATTTTTTTTTTTTTTAAATAAAAAAGAAGAGAGAAATTGACCCAATAACCGATGACCCTTGCAATCTTTCATTTCTAAAAGGTTATTCACTCAATCTAGTTCAAAAGTACCAAATAATCACTAAGTGCAATACATAGAAGTATCATTTTTCTTTATGCAAATAACTTTCTTAATTTTTTTTTTTAACTGCAATATAAAACCTAACTGATTTAACAAAGGTGCTAAAAAACTATTTAAAACAAAGATAGGCACACATCTTATCAACTCTCTTACAAGACACAATGGCAGATGGCTTAGAAATAATGATCGTTAGACTTTCCTTGCCTTAACAAAATTACAGGAATATTCCAAACTAAGCGACCCAACCAACTGCCTTCATATGGAATAGAGCTACACACCTGAGCCATAGGGAGAGGAGAAAGAAAAATAGGAGAGAACCCACCTTTATACTGCTCTTTGAGGCATCGTAGACTTCATGATCATCGTATTTATACCATCTCTTATTGACAGCATTCCTACAACATGCAGTGTCTAGAATAAACAATGGAACAATGTAAAACATATAAGTGATTAAGAGTATGGTCCCCTTTTGGCTTGGGTAATAAAAGAGACACGGAAAAAAGAGCCAGCGCTCTGGAGCATCATAACCACTAGGGTAAATGGTAAGTGCAATGATACTAGCACAGTTCTTCAACTAAATATAGGACAATTAACCACTACTATGACCTGGGTCAGTACCCCAACCCCCCTCTCCCCTCCCCTCCCCCCCCCCCCCCCCCCCCCCCCCCAAAGAAAAAAAGAAGATATACATTAAAATAATATATTTCAAAAAAAACTTTGACAATTGCTCTATTGGGAAATTTTTTTTTTTTAAATGGATATGACAGTCAACTCTTGTCCAAGACGTAAAAGACTCAGGATCATATACATTCCGTATCCTATAATAACAAGTATTCAACATAGAGAATACATTTGAAAGGAGACAAATTATGTTTCATCAAAAATATTTAAACGTTTAGATTGGCCATTCAACCAAGCAACACATAGCAAGTATTTACACATGTGCCTTCATTTCTACCACGTTTATAAACAGTACCATTATAAGAAAAGTTTTTATTTTCTTTTTAAAACCCCCAATTTGGTTTCAGAGTTTCATCCAAGAGCTATTACAGGAATACATTCAAGATTGTGGCATAGTCATACCATCAGCTCAAAGCAAACAAACTTCCTTAATAATTAGGCAACCTCAAATTCTGTTATCATACTTACAATGTCCACCATCGAGGGTTCCAGAGTGATTAGAGACACCATAGAGTTGATAGATATTCCTCTGTGCTGGACCTATCACGTATCGATCCATCGTGAGGTCATTGGGAAAATCAACATTGGTCTGTAGCTTCTGACGCCACATGCCTTCATAGTAGAATCTGACGACAAATGACAGACAAATTGATTGTATAAAATCATGTTGAAAGCAAGAGAAAATATTGGGAGCAAATTCTCGCAGAATCACATAAAATTTCTATTGAACGTCCAAAACTACAATTAAATGATCTCACAAATAAGTTGAAGGAACATGATATACATTGTAAATTAGCCTAGTATTGAGCACCAACAAAATTCAGCTAAAGGGATCATTCAACAATGTTAAATCTGAGATGCACGGCCCTACATGTTATCAGTGTCTGTGATATGGTGTTATATGGAAGCTCTGACAAAATTGCGCTTCAAAATGAACAAGAAGTGCCTCAAAAAAGTAAAAACTTTGAGTGACCGGTTTTACCATGCTCGTTTCCCCCAATAGACTGTAGTGTTCTGAAAACTGTTTGGCAAACGCAAAATTTGATTTCGATTTTCAATCATAAATATCTTGATAATCAGACAGGCGATCGGCTTGTAAAAGTCATGGGGTTCCTGACTGACCTAAAATTTATAATTATCATTGCAGCATGAGCTAAATCAAGGATTTTTTAAAGGATCTAAGACAAAGTTACAGAATCCCTTTAAGTCTCCTCCACCAACTTGTACGTGTATAACAAACGGTCTCATGTGCAAATCAGAGTTGTGCTTTTAGGTGAATGTGATTTCCAACAAAATTTTGTATTGTTTGTTTTTATTCTCCTGGAACCTGTCTAATACAGAGTTGCGATTGATATCAACTATTAGTAAGACAGGGCCCTGGTCTAAACAACCCATGTGCTGCCTGATAAGCAATTCAGAATTACCTTTCCCTCAAAGTGGAAGCCAATTACATGAATGCCAGATAACTTTTAACGATGAAAAAAAAAAAACCTTGTGAGCTGACTTTCAATGAGGGAGAATTAGATTACAAATTGTATCTCATACCTAATGCTCACTCTTTCAGTGACCAACATATTGTCTGAATTCTAAGTACCTCTATGCAGAGCTGCCAACCATTACGTTTTTCTTTTCTTTTTTTCTTCACCTCAACCAATTGCCCTAAATTGATGATCACTACTTCAATAGTAAAAAAAAAAAAAGTGGAAGGCGTAAATATTCTCAAAAAGAATGAAACGTTGATAATACACACACACACACAAAAAAAAAAATACCTACTTGTAAATAAACTATGGGTCCTAATATGGAAATATCAGCATGAGGAATGGACATTTCTGCATTAATAAAATAATAATAATATGACAAATTTATATAGCGCTTGTGACAAAAGTTTCAAAGCGCTGTACATGTACACAAATCAAAATTACTTCAAACAAAAATCAATATTACTAACGGAATTAACATTACTCAAATTACCAAGAAAACAAAATATTACCTACATAACTTAACCAATTATCATTACTTAAATTAACAGGAAAATCAAATATTTCTAACATAACTTAACAAATTGACATTACTTAAATTACCAAGAAGATCAAACATTACTAACATTACTGGAAGTGTGCCGCGCGTTGTTGTAAGTTTTGTTTTAATGAATTCCTTTTTGTTGCCATCATGGTTCCCTTTTTTTGTTGCACAAGATTGGCAGCTCTGTCTATGTGACATCCTACTTACCTCTTGAGATGTATGAGGAGTATGTGTGGCAGTTTCCAGATGAGGATTGTTTTCTCTGATTTGCGGTTTCCCTTACAATGAGTGCAGTGCGTGGCATTGTCTCCCGTTAGTTCCTCTGGCTTTGAGAACTGCTGCAAACATTCCTGAACATGAAACAATATAAGTATAACATGAAGAGTGTTGTATTAAAGATATTACATAAGAAAAATACAATACACTTCAGTTCTAATCCCTTTACCCTCAGGCTACCAAAAAGGCATCAAAGGACAGTTTGGCACTCTTGTACTTTTGTTGCAATAAATTAAGACTCCATGAATACATATTTCCATGAGAAATACTGAACAATAAAAAAAAAAAAAAAAAAAAAAAAAAAAGCAGTCTTTGCAGAGAAGTGGTCACTCTAAAACTTACATGAAGGCTACATTTGCTTTTGGAGGCTATGGGTAGAGAGAGGTACATGAAGGCCTCAAACTTGACCGATTTGTTGTTGCAGGACAGACACCGGACCGTGGACTTGAACTGACCCTGGAACAGACTCACGATGATGGACCTGTTGAGCTTCTCATGGTTCCGCCAAGAGAGGCCAGCAGCCTCATGGTCAGGATACTTGCTGAAGTCTTCTTCCTTAATGTACTGTCGTTTTTTGACCTGTGAGGTGAAAGGAAAAAAAGTCTTCTTGCTATTAAGTCTTGATTATGTGGTGTATTAGCATGCTTTATGCAAATTGCATTTTATAACGAATGAGGTATTTAGTTGCAGTGATACATAATCTGAAATACAGATATTTCTCACTAGAATTTCACGTAACTATGTGACACTAAGATAATATACTTGCTCTTAAAAGTGGTGTCACTTCATCATTTTCCTTATATTTTTGAGAATTTGTTCACATATGAACAAATATTCACTGAATTCTTGCATATCTAGAGGAAATAGGAGCAGACCAAAACAAGAAAAAAAAAAAAAACACAAACATGCAAGTCCTATTCCTATCTGCTGTCTATCCATAAAATAGCCATAAATGTTGTTGCTATGATAGAGCTATGCAACAGACAGCAACATATGTGAACAGGTTCCACAAGAAAATGCGCTGTTTTGTTCCAGCTATTTATGCTTAGTTTGCAGCCTCTTTTCATACAGGGACCTAGGCACAATTTGATATGGTATCATGATAGATATGCGGCAGACACAGGCAGGGCTCTTGAGAAGAACAAGGGAGAGAACCATAGTAAAATAGAAAAGGAGATTGATGAGAAAATGGAAAGTAATAAAAATAAAAAGCAGGTGTTACCTCATTCAAGTCTTCATGAAGCCCGTCCAGGAGGAATAGGAGAAACTCTTGAGAATCATGATGATGACCAACATGCTTTCTGAACTCAGGTACATACTTGGTGACAGTGTCTCTCAGATCCCTGGGTGCGATTGACCTATACTGACCCGACCAGTTCGCACGGACCACCACCGCAAACTCTTCTGCCACCTCACCACCCCTCCCCAAGGGGTTCGCTCTGTGGAAATATGATTACACTCAAAGTCACAGTATAGTGTATAGAAGACTTAGCAGGACAACTAACTCAATTTATGTAACCTTCTTTTGCTCATTTCTTAATGAGCAAATGATAATACATCAGCATCAGAAATTATTTGGCAGATATCTTCTACCTATAGACTTGAACGTTCAGTCTAACTATCTTTTAATTTTAGAAATTTCTGAGTAAATACCAAAACTCAGAGAGTATCATAAAATACATAAATATGCCTGTTTCACGCCCCAAAACAAATAATCCGATAAGTTTTCATACTTCTCAACATTAATGACAGTAAGGATGAACACAAAGTTGGAAAACTTGGAAAATCATCATATTCATTCCTGATGATCACAATTAATTCATAAGTGGGTAAACATCAGAGCCACATAACACAATTAAAGGTATTACAAAGTTTTGGGAAATTTTGAAAAATGGGTGGATAGTGATTCTTTACAAATTTGATATATTTGGATGCCCCTGTGGATGTATTAAAAACATTAGAATCTTTAGCCACTAAAACACTTCTGCTTTCAAGAAAAATTGAATATAAAGATTTACCGGTGCTCCCGGTAAATTTTGTTAAATTTCAAATAGCTCCTACGTCCGTACAATGGTAGCTGCGACCATGGAAATCTCAGAATATGTAGTTGGGGTATATAATTTCCGAACAGGAATAGCTAATCGGTCGATTTTAGTCAAGAAACATTGTTTTATAGCTTAATTAATATCTTGACCTTGAGAGGGAGCTATACAACATAAAGTGTTTATTATTTACAATTTCATAACTTTAGAGTCGATTTCGACCGCGACAACAATCAGTGAATATTGTAGGATCGCATATGTTTCCAATATGTTCATTTGAACCAAATTCACGACCCCATACCAAAACTTTGTATTACCTTTAAGGGGCCCAGAGGACGAAAAAATATGGTTGAAGTATTAAGTATGACATTAAAACAGATGCTGTGAAACCGGAAACATTTGAAATCCAAAACTTTTCTTAATCATTCACAGCCATTTTTCGTAAATTGCCAAAATTTCAGTGATGCAATTTCAATCTTTTGGCAGGTTGAAACTTTGGCCCATTCTTAGAATACCAACAACAATAAAATCATCCAATCCAAAGTTTCTGAATTTATAGAAACTGAATGATACCATCTCAAAGAGAGATACAAAAAACGGACTTGCACAAAATGAAATGGCAAGGAACAGACCTGTTGATATCCTGCAGATAGTCATCTGTGATGAAGTACTTTGCAAGGGGCGTAGTATTACTCAGACACTGTACCACAGAGTTCATGAAGCAGGTGTTACCAAGGTTACGGAGACCGGTCAAAGCACGACCCTACAGAAAAAAATAGAAGATAGCCTAGATTATTTGTGCTCAGGGAACAGGATAGGCAAAGAAAGAGTTTTTTGGTGACTAATAAAGGGACACGCATTTCCAGTCAAGATGTATATTTCAAAAATCTGTATGTTTTATTTACACTTACTTTCAGAGAAAGTTATATGCAGCAAACTGGATAATGAATTGATGGTCCTGTAGTACAAAGAGCTACCATCGATTATATGTATCCCCACATCACTTGTATCTCTTTCAATCAATCACATCTTAAAAATCAATAGTAACTAGCAATGAATTCTATGTCTAATAAAGACAAAACTATAATTCATTGCTACATACAATCAACTGAAGTAAAAACAGAGATACAGAAGCTCTTTACAACTGATAGTTAGTCCATTTATGTTACAGGGCCAAAAACTTTTAATAAAATATTTTGTAGAACTATCATATAACCCCTGTGGAATAAATACACATTTTGACCAATTCGAATTCTATTGTCCTGTGGCCCTGTCCTACGGATTCAATACATGTTCAGACTTACCTGGTTACCAAATATTGGGTTGAGCTGACGTGCCCTATTAGCCGTCGACTTGAACTGGGATATTGCCTGCGGTGATCTGAAAGCAAAACATCGCGATGCAATCTCTTTCAGCTTAAAATTAAAATACCGGTATGTTATAGTTGATGTCCATATGGCAGGGTTTTTAGGTAATGGGCCCTACTATGTAAGTTTTATAAAATTCTTCAAAAGTTAATGTGATAAAAAAATGATATACCTCTTGCATAATAATTTTTTTTTTAAAGACACTGATAAGTCCCAAGCGATCACAATTAAAAATGCTATTAACTTCATAGTAACACTGACAGGGTTGACAGGTATCACATAAACAAACATATTTGATGCAGATCAAACTTACCTCTCTGCTGGTTTGGTACTCCTATCCACGGATGGAAACGGTTTATTGAAGGTTGCTTCACCTTCATTCATCACCATCTGCGCAATGTTGGGCGAGGAGTAGGATCGCTTGAGACCGCTGGACTTGGCAGAAGGCTCCACCGAGTCGGACTTGAGAGGCATGCGGGTCACCTGACCAGAAGGACGTGATGACGGGGTATCACCTGAAAGAATGCAATTACTCAAAAAGTCAAGGGGAAAATTTCAACCTTAAATTTTTCAAGAGTTATCTCCAACGCCTGAATAACTTGCTTTCAATAACAAATAAAAATATTGGAGAAAAGGGTTTTACAAATTTCAGAAAATCAGATAACTAATAAAAATGATATGTAGATCACTATATCTAATGGACACAAAATGGAGAGAAATTGGAAACTCTGTGAAGAGTAGGCGATGCCATTCCATACTTGTACACAAATTTTTTTTGTATTCTTGAATTTTGGTATCATAAAATTCTCATTATTTCCACAGAGAAAATTATTTAATCATGCCTTTAACTACTTTTTTTTAAGATAGCACATTTTTGCACATATATGAACTAATAAAGAATGAATTTGACCCTTACTAAACCCTTTCAGCAACATATAGATTAAATGTAGATGAAAAAAAATGGAATTTTATATAAAAATATCTGACAATAGATCAAGCTCAGAAAGCCAGTACTCACCTTTGGGCTTTGGTGAAGCCATCGCTGCATTAGCACCACGGCTAGGTCCTTGGTCTGCCATGGTCTTAGGAGCTGGTTCCCCTGGTATGTGCCATTGGGTTTTGCTAGTGTTATGATCCAAGTAGAAGTATCGTCTACTCTTCTCATCCCATCGCTTCTCCCAACCCTGAGGCAATGTTGGACCTACTGCGGCTGCTGTCACTGGTGGTGGTGATGCAGCAGAAGCTGATGATGAAGCACTGGATGACGTGCTGGCCTCTCTAGAAGAAGCTCCTGTAACGGACTTCACCTCTGCTGAAGCAGCATTTGAATTCTGATTGGGTTGTGCTGCATTCCTATCAACAGCAGGCTCATTAGACGAGTCGTCAGCCACCTTCTTGCTTGATGCTGACGTGGAGCTTGCAGTCCTTGGGGCTGCGTCACTTGAACTGCTTCCTCCAGAATCTGTAGCATCCTGTTTTCTGGCCATGGGGGACGGGGACTGTGCATTATGGCTTGGTGATGAGGTCTTCTGTGGAGTTCGCTTTCGCTGTTCCTGTCTTGCTTTGGCTTCTGTAAGTTCTTTTTGAAGTTTCAAGAGGTTACTCTCCATTTCTAGCTTTTCTTCTTTGAGTTTTTCATTCTCTGCTTTAGTTTTGTCATTTTCTGCTTTAGTTTTGTCATAGCGCATCTTGTTCAGGTCATTCCTTGCCTGCATCGTATAAGAAAACATAAACAAAAGGGCTATACATCCATGTTCTTTTAATATAAGCATTTAACATATTACAGCTTTGGAGGATATATGTGGACTTATCTATGCATTGTAGATCAATGGACATCCTAGGCAGTTTATGTAATATGAATTTTAAATCTAACCAATTGAAGTACATCACTGACAAGCAATATATAACCATTCTACCATTTCAAGACAGAAAACAATAACATTGACATATTCAAGATTCAAATGAGGTTTTATTCACGACTTGTCAAAAAGTCCAAAGACTAAAAATGCAAGTTTACATCAAACATACAATCATATAAAAAAAAAAGCATTGAAAAATGTGACTCTTTCTTATTCCTGAAGACAGAAATATAGCTATCTTTAAACTCTTCTTCTTACCTGCTCTTCTTTTTTCTTGAGCTCTTCTAAATGTATATCCGACTTCTTGCCTGCCTCCAGCGAAGACTCCTTCAAAGACACATTACTGTCTTCCAAGAGTTCAGAGCCATTGGTATTATAAGCAGCAGTGTCACTAGTATCTCTCTCATTCAGGTTTGCTGCACTGTTCTCAATCTTGGGTTTCAGGTTGCGATTGACTGCAGGGTGTACGGGTGTTGGCTTTGTAGTACTACTTGCAGGTCCACTGTTGGCAAGATCAGGTGTCCGCGCAATTGTCTTGCTCTCTAGGTTATTAGTGATTAGATTAGCTACTGGAGCGGGTGCGAATTTAGGTTTGTCTCTTGATGAATCCGTCTGATCTCTGTTAGGAGTGACTGGATCAGGATTGGTTGTTCCTGGCTTCACGGATCGATTGACTACTGGTCTTTGGCCAGTTTGGCCAGTCTGGCCAGGCTTCCCAGAGATATAGAACATCCTGTTCTGGTAGCCGCCATTGCCATTGCCATTCTGTTCAGATGGTGACTGACTTGTTGGGACATTGTTGAGTTGCTGAGGAGGGAGGGCTGGGGGAGGTGGCTTGTCATCATCAAAGACAGGGTAGTCAAAGGCCACTGGAAGGTCAAAACATAGAAATGAAGAGTAAGAAAATGAAATGTGAAACCATTAAATTTACAGAACTTGGTTTTTGTTCATATTTGTGATTTTGTACCTACATGCGAAGATTTATATAAAGGCGTATACTACAACTTATATTAGTATTGGAAGCCAAAGCTCACTTAGAGCCGTTATTGAGAATGGTGACGTGACATTGCTCCAACAATATCTGGTCCATATTTCTCTAAAAATATTGGGATAGGGTTTTAGTTAGAGCTAGGTGTTGTGTTTGGTCCAGGGCTGGAAGGAGGAATTAAATAAGTGTAGGAAATGACCAAAGAGCATTTGTTGCTGGAACAGGGGTCCGTTTCATAAAACTTTGCTGCTGACAGCAACTACGGTAATTGATCATATCTACAAGAATTTTTAGCTCGTGAGCTGCAGTAAGTGTTGCAGGTCTTACAGAACCAATTCAACAAAGAAGCATATATCAGATCATCATCTATAGAGTAATTGCACCACTGTTCCCAATATCTAGCAAAAAATATGAGCCCCGTCGTTGGACTCTGCATACTTACGTAAGTCCTTGGTCTCTTCCACTTTCTCTGCAGGCTTCTTTGCTTGAGGATTGTTGGTATACATAGGATATTTGAAAAGCCAGTCCTCATAGCCACCCTTCAACACCAGTGGTGGATTCTTGTATGTTGTACCCCAGTCCCACTGTTCATAGAAAGATGTCCAATGAGAGAGATTTCATTAGTTATGACAGAGGGTCCATCAAACTGACTGCATAATTCAATAATACATAAAACAATGCCAACAATCTTTGTACCTGGGGATATTGTCATTTATTTAAACAAATAAATATATTAGGCCTGAGTCATGTCGGGATTTTCATAAACCGGGTCCCGACGGCCTTGCACCGGTCGGGACCCGGTGTCCCGAAATCAACTCGCAGGATTTGTCACTTGCCTCTATAAAAAGCGCATATCATCAATTAGACCGAAAGCTTCAGTCTCTATAATCGTCGGTTGTTCCACTGAGACTACGTCTGGCTCCACTAGACCTCCGGTTATAGAGACTGAACGACTGCCTATGCCAGCCTGTGTTGAACTTATTCCGCTAGATTTTAGCCGCTAGGCCCCTCCCACAAACTTGCCACGGCCGTATTGTTATGCCCCCAAAATCCCCCAAAATGTCATTTTACCTCGTTCATTTCCAATTTTAAATTAGGCCTAGGCTATAATACATCGGTTCCACTTACTAACTTGATTGATATAATCCGTTTAATGGTCCCTTTTAAGGAAATTATCGGTCAAAATCGACATCCATGTTGAAAATCTTGCAAGCCGTGTTAAACTCTCGCTGCCGTCAATCTCATCCCTTCTAGTCTACGCCGAAGGCAAAATGATTATGAAGGAAAAACTGTGATAACGCCATTACGAACGTGTAGATGGCGCACAGTTTTTCCTTCATAATCATTTTGCCTTCGGCGTAGACTAGAAGGGATGAGATTGACGGCAGCGAGAGTTTAACACGGCTTGCAAGATTTTCAACATGGATGTCGATTTTGACCGATAATTTCCTTAAAAGGGACCATTAAACGGATTATATCAATCAAGTTAGTAAGTGGAACCGATGTATTATAGCCTAGGCCTAATTTAAAATTGGAAATGAACGAGGTAAAATGACATTTTGGGGGATTTTGGGGGCATAACAATACGGCCGTGGCAAGTTTGTGGGAGGGGCCTAGCGGCTAAAATCTAGCGGAATAAGTTCAACACAGGCTGGCATAGGCAGTCGTTCAGTCTCTATAACCGGAGGTCTAGTGGAGCCAGACGTAGTCTCAGTGGAACAACCGACGATTATAGAGACTGAAGCTTTCGGTCTAATCATCGATATGTCCCTTAAAAGTGACATTTTTATCAGTCAAATAAATCAACACATGCATACCTCGGCACAGATTGGTATATTCTTCCATTTGACATTATATTCATCCATGATTGGCGATGTTTAGTGCCATTATCGTGCCTCTAAAAGTAAAAAAACTCGAGCAAAAATATAAAGACTACAATCGAGCCGCCATTTTGATTTATGCAGGTTGAATAAATCTGGTCAAAAAATATGAATGTTAAAATAATAAAACGGCTTTCTAAAAAATTCTTCTGTACAATGTACCGATCATATAATATTTTAAAGACAAAAATAAATATTTATCTCTTATTTTAAACATCGCATGCTTTTTTTTAAAAGCTGAAAATTACTTGGTAATCACAAGAAGTTTCAATACGAATAGCTGTTGCAAGGCAAGTTCAGACTAGTCTCAGAAAAATGCGCAGTGCTCCTCGTTATCTGTAATGCGTGCCAGAACGAACCCAAACAGAGACGTGATCGTAACGAGAAAAAAAAATCATTAAAAACTACGAGAGCACAATTGGAAAGATATACTGCTCAAAATTACCATAATCAGATACATAACTTGGACAAAGAATTCAATAATTGCCCAAGAAATGCCACAGAAATTGTGATAATCGAGGAGTAACTGGGTACATTTTTATCGCAAGGGGCCTGCTGCAAATACTTGAATCCTTTGTTATACTGCTTTTTACCGTAGAGGGCGGTATTCGCCTCGTGTTCAATTTAAACACGTTTAGATATATTGCAGCAGGCCCTTCCGATAATGATTGTACCTATAGTAACTCATTAAATATCACTATTTATGTGGCTTTTCTTGGACAACTATTGTATTCTTCCTCCAAGTTATGTATCTGCTTACGATAATTTTGAGTAGTTGTCTTTCCAATTGTGCTCTCGTAGTTTTTAATGATTTTTTTCTCGTTACGATCACGTCTTTGTTTGGGTTCGTTCTGGCACGCATTATAGCTAACAAGGAGCACTGCGCATTTTTCCGAGACTAGTCTGAACTTGCATTGCAACAGCTATCCGTATCGAAACTTCTTGTGATTACCAAGTCATTTTCAGCTTTTAAAAGAAGCATGCGGTGTTCAAAATCAAAGAAAAAATATATATTTTGTCTTTTAAAAATTATTCGATCGGTATGTTGTAAAGAAGTGCTTTTTAGAAAGTCGTTTTATTATTCAAACATTAATGTTTCTTTCAACCTGATTTATTAATTCTGCCGAGAGACCCGACCAGTACAGTAGCTAGCTAGCAGCTGGCAACAACAACCCCATGGGGCGAACTGCTTTGCAACCCATATTTATATCAGCAGTTCGGATTGATTCTGGATGAGCTAGAATACGATTGGTAACAATTAAATACTTAAGTTTTAGGGTGGATTGATTTTAGTGGTGTGCAAAACTGCAATTTCTTACATATTTCATTATTTTTTTCGGAGCGCCGGTTCTCAAAAAACGAAACCGGGACCCGACGGCAACGGTCGGGTCCCGGTGTGATCGACCGTACCGACTCAAGCCTAAAATATATATACATATATTAATAATGTTATGTATATTTTATGTTGTATTCTATCTATAATGTTACCATTTTAAACAATTCTCTGAACGGAATCAAATATTAGACATAAATACTTAAGGCAAATAAAGTTTTTGCTCTTTTATCATCCAAAGAACAACAGATGCATTGAATGTAAAGCAAACAATAGCAGGACCCTGCAACATAAAAATTGACTTTAATACAATCAATCGTTACTATCTCTCTTGTAGTTAAGGCCTACCTTACACATGGCAGCTTCAACAATGGCAAGAGTAGAGTCTGCCCTCTGGCACTGGTCCCAGTCGACAAGTACGATGAATTCCATGTCGGTTCTCTGTTTCCACATCACCTTGGCTTCCTCACCCAAACCCTTCTCCAATGTAGCAGCAGTCATTCTGAGCATGCAAATATTCAGGACTATGTTGTATACAATTTTATACAAAAAGTGTCTTAAAGGTATTCAATGACCTTTGAGTTTTTAGAAATTTTAATTCTTTGAAATAAATGCTTTTCTTTACCTTTTGCACAGCGGCAATGTGATTGTCATTTCATTAAATGAACACATACATATTGTTTTCAAATAACAAATGTTGCTAATTCATTCGCATCAACTCCCTTATGAGTTAAGTTCTTTATGTGCTTATATCTTAGATCACTTGGAGTCAAGACGTGCCTTATACTGTATTAAGTCAAAGTGTTTTGTTTTGGTAAGCCCCTACGAGCAAGTTGTCAGGTTTCTTTGACATGCAATGAAAAATAGGTAGAAAAACCACAATTAAAAACTGCTGCCATATTAACTTATTTTGTTCCTCCTAATGTGAAGTAAGAGCAAAATGAGAGGTGGGAAGAAACTATACAAACCCTGGGGGATATCTAACCATTTTGCTTTCCGTTGTTGTCAACTTTTCAAAAGATGATGAAAATCATATGATAGAACTGATATTTATCCTATCGGCTAAACAGACCCGAAGCAGTCCTTACCCGGGTGTGAGAATCTCGGCCGGAATGCTAATACACTGTCCAATGGTCATGTGAGAGTCTTTAAAGTGGTCAGATCGACGGACGTCCATGATTAGAACCGAATTGGGATTGCTTTCCAGCTCCTTGTACAGCACGATTGCATTCACGGCACCGTCTTTCCCTGATGGTTTGAATAAATAAGGATTATAACTGGAACATTCACCACACATTATTATTTACTAAATATTAGGGGGTACATAAAGTCTAAGTTTAGATACTTTTTAAGATGATTAACAATTTCCATGGACAGAAACACTCAGCAAATAAGTTAACCTGTTGACAATTTTGTTTGGGACTAACCACATTTTCTTCCAAAACAGAAATATGTACCTGCATTTAACATAGAATTCCTATGGAAGATATTTTGTGCTAAATATACCTAATAAAACAAAGCACTTTAAGTCGATTCAACTCTATAAGCCTAACTGATGATAATTTTTCAAAAGTTGGTGGCACAGAGGGGTTATAGATGAAATCAAAACGCATGACATGCAACTTTTCCAATTCTTCATAACCTATACAAGATAATACTTGTAAGTCCAAATCATTGGCTGCCTGCAAAAAAGCTGTCACTGCCATAGGACAATAAATAAGCCGACAAAATAGTCTACTCACAAAATTGCTCTTATCTTTACTTAGAGTGTGATATCAGTATTAGAATGTGCATTTTTTCTTTACAACAGGATAACTTATTTGTATACCAGCATGGAATCCCATACACAACAAAATGTTAAGCATTGCATATTAGACAACCTTATTATATCAAAGTTGATCTCCATCTTACCCAATTCTCTCTTCCGTTCCTTTTTCTCCTCCTCAGGGACTCCATTCTCCACTGCCGTCTCCTCTCCATCTTTTGTTTTTCCATCCTTTAAACCATTTGCTTTCACTCTCTCCTTCTCCTCCTCTATTTTCTTACTTGCTTCCTTTGCTTCCTCTAGCTCGCTGTACCTATAGTTATATAGTTTTAGTTTTAGAGGGAAGTTTAGGGAAAAGAAAAGTGATGTCAAATCTGATACACTTAAACAGACAAAACTGAAAGTTTCATCAAAATTGGAAGAAAAATAAGAAATAAGAAGGTTTTAAAGGATTTCATGAAACGGTGATATGTTTCACATAGGCTGTATTCAAATTAGAGCAAAGGAAGTTTGTCTGAGGCTGTGATTGTTCAAGGAGATTCTTGGCGCACAGCATTTGTAGAAAGATCCATGGCATTCACATAAAACTCCATTCTTTAACAATTCATCAGTCTTGAAAATAGTATTTCTAAAGAAGTCTTTGTCACAATATCACGAAGAGACATAAAGCTCACTATTAAATATCCCATAAAATATTCATTTCTTGATTGCAAACAGAGGTTTGATTTCATTAAAAAGACTGGTTGACATTATATATTTTCACAATGAAACTAAATAAATTGACATTTAAACATACCTACTGTACATGTAAGGATAAAAACATAAGCAATAGCACCTACAATACTCGAGACAAACTAGAAATATCGCAATCTCCATTGCCATGCAAAGCGAATGTATCTCCTGGCACTGACAGTGATTTTTGTGTCATCCTGATGTTCGAAAGAGGGAAAAAGATCTCCTTTCCCTTCCATGAAACAAAAGGATGGCATAGAGAGGTCGCCACTAGTGGCTCAGACTATTGTCAGGACTAGGAGCAGCATCACCAAAACAATATGTGTCTAGATTAGAGTATAATGCATCTCTACAGAAAATCTGAAAGAAATGTGTCAAGAAATGCAATTTGTAGAGATATCCCCTAAAATACGACCTTTGACCATTTATAAATTACGGAACACTGGAAGTAGCATCACCAAAATTATAGGTGTGTAGATTATATTTAGACACAGCTCCATACAAAATTTGAAAGAAACCTGTCAAGAAATATAACGCGGTGGTGGTGCGACACTACGCTGCTGAATCCAAAGCATACTCTGGCATACTGCAGAGGGATACAAATATGATAAATGAATCACTGTAAATTCTCACCTTAAATTTAATGATGCTGAGAGTTCCTCTGCTTTATCTATAGCCTTCCTGCATCCTACAGTACCAAGAAGAGCATCAACATAATCCTGTGAAAATAAAATTAATTTTTAACGTTACAATGTGATCAGTGGAATATGTGCTACGTTATTTACTGGTTTTTCCATCATAAGAATCCTTAATTCATTTTTGATTTTACTCATAGAGAGCTTGCCATGTGTTTCATCTGCAAATATGTTTCAAAATCTATTAATCATCAATACATGTTTATACATGTAGTTTTATACGTACCGGTACATGTCAAGGAACAGCATACATGTAGATGTACTACATGGAAAATGTCTCAAGTTATAATAATAAGTGCATAATAAAAACAAAATAACAATGTCTACTCTCCTTTACCACAGAATATTTACATATACATTTTTTTGTATTTAACATAACAGAGCCCCCCACTCCAACCACCCACCCCCTCCCCACCAACAAAAAAACACACAGGAAATTAAAAGAACTTGCTACAATTTAGGCTTGAGTCGGTACGGTCGATCACACCGGGACCCGACCGTTGCCGTCGGGTCCCGGTTTCGTTTTTTGAGAACCGACGCTCCGAAAAAAATAATGAAATATGTAAGAAATTGCAGTTTTGCACACCACTAAAATCAATCCACCTTGAAACTTAAGTATTTAATTGTTACCAATCATATTCTAGCTCATCCTGAATCAATCCGAACTGCTGATATAAATATGGGTTGCAAAGCAGTTCGCCCCCATGGGGTTGTTGTCGCAAGCTGCTAGCTAGCTACTGTACTGGCCGGGTCTCTCGACAGAATTAGTAAATCAGGTTGAAAGAAAAATTAATGTTTGAATAATAAAACGACTTTCTAAAAAAGTACTTCTTTACAACATACCGATCGAATAATTTTTAAAAGACAAAATAGATATTTTTTCTTTGATTTTGAACACCGCATGCTTCTTTTAAAAGCTGAAAATTACTTGGTAATCACAAGAAGTTTCGATACGGATAGCTGTTGCAAGGCAAGTTCAGACTAGTCTCGGAAAAATGCGCTGTGCTCCTCGTTAGCTGTAATGCGTGCCAGAACGAATCCAAACAAAGACGTGATCGTAACGAGAAAAAAATCATTAAAAAATTACGAGAGCACAATTGGAAAGACAACTACTCAAAATTATCGTAAGCAGATACATAACTTGGAGGAAGAATACAATAGTTGTCCAAGAAAAGCCACACAAATAGTGATATTTAAGGAGTTACTATAGGTACAATCATTATCGGAAGGGCCTGCTGCGATATATCCGAATTATACACGTGTTTGAATTGAACACGAGGCAAATACCGCCCTCTACGGTAAAAAGCAGTATAACACAGGATTCGAGTATTTGCAGCAGGCACCTTGCGATAAAAATGTACCCAGTTACTCCTTGATTATAACAATTTCTGTGGCATTTCTTGGGCGATTATTGAATTCTTTGTCCAAGTTATGTATCTGATTATGGTAATTTTGAGCAGTAGTTGTCTTTCCAATTGTGCTCTCGTAGTTTTTAATGATTTTTTTCTTGTTACGATCATGTCTTTGTTTGGGTTCGTTCTAGCACGCATTACAGCTAACGAGGAGCACTGCGCATTTCTCCGAGACTAGTCTGAACTTGCCTTGCAACAGCTATTCGTATCGAAACTTCTTGTGATTACCAAGTAATTTTCAGCTTTTAAAAAAAGCATGCTATGTTTAAAATAAGAGATAAATATTTATTTTTGTCTTTGAAATATTATATGATCGGTATATTGTACAGAAGAATTTTTTAGAAAGCCGTTTTATTATTCTAACATTAATATTTTTTGACCAGATTTATTCAACCTGCATAAATCAAAATGGCGGCTCGAATGTTGTCTTTCTATTTCTGCCCCAGTTTTTTTACTTTTAGAGGCACGATAATGGCACTAAACATCGCCAATCATGGATGAAAATAATGTCAAATGGAAGAATATACCGATCTGAGCCGAGGTATGCATGTGTTGATATATTTGATTGATAAAAAAGGTCACTTTTAAGGGACATACTGATGATATGCGCTTTTTATAGAGGCAAGTGACAAATCCTGCGAGCTGATTTCGGGACACCGGGTCCCGATCGGTGCAAGGCCGTCGGGACCCGGTTTATGAAAATACCGACATGACTCAGGCCTACTACAATTACAATGGGAATATCATTTGAACAGAAAAATATAACACTTTCATTTTTATTTATTTACATGCATCTGAAACTAAAAATATAACATATCTGCAATACAGCCATCCTACCTTGTTCTGCTTATAATCTTTTGCAGCTTTGACAGCTTTCCATAGTGCGAGGTACTTCATAAACAGCACATACGCACGCTCCTCATCCAGGCTTTTATCAGCCTTCTCAGCCTCAGAGAGAACCGTGTTAGCTGATCTGGCGTATCTGGGGTCAGAACAAAATATTAGTGGTCGTTATGGACAGGCGGTCATTATCGACGCATGGTTGCTAAGGCAGGTTTGACTGTACATACTTTGCCAAGTACATCATCTGAACATCTATAATTATTTACCAAACTTACAGATGCAACTGTCATGATTACTCACATTTTTGAAGTTTGTCCCTTGGTAACGTTATGGTCCACCTTCCTGTTGAGTTCCTCCAGAGAGGATCCGATGTAGAGTGTTTTCTTCAATGCTCCAGGCATGGTGGAAGCCTTGCACAAGGATCAAAGCCTCACAGAAGAGTGCAATTAAATCAGTTTGGACTACCTGATATTGGAATCTTGACTCACGGTTGGACTACATCTTATCAGCTTATCATCATCTGTGATCTGTGGTTTTGATACAGGAAGATAAATAATATAATAATAATAATATTCCACTTTTGTATAGCGGTTAATACAAATGTCTCTGAGTGCTTCATAGATACAATTACCCCTGTCATTGGATTAAATACTTTTTTCATCATTTTTCCAGAGAGTAAACTGATTAGCACCTAAAAACTTGTATCGCACATCACAACATATCTCAGAGTTAAACTGTTCACTGCAACACCACATTCTGTACAAACATAAAGAGGTCCATGCTTTTTATCACGTAAACCACATCCATGTGCCATTTGAGTGAACACAAAAACCCTGTCGTTCCTATCAATTTTTAAATTTTAAAGAAACATTGCTGCTGGTTTGTTTACAAACAAGGATTATGTAAGGACAGGTTGCTTATTTGGATAGTTGTTTCAAACAGTATGAAGTTCGAAGAAGTTTACAAGCAATTTTTCATAAATATTTAAAGACTTTATATGAAGCTTAATGTTAGAGAATATTTTAATACACAAATATTTTGATTGCTAGTGCTGGTTGATGCTTATTTTCGGAAAGTCTAACAGCCAATGTGACAGCTGTACTTTTGTCAAGTGTAAGGACACACAACTCCTTGTTCTATAGTATACGCTTCGGTATTTGTGAGAATGGGTAATTTTGAACCCTTTTTTGTAGGGTTTGTTTTAGCAGCTTTTTCAAGAAGGTGGGTGCATACGAAGTAAGGCATGTTGACATCAGTATGAACTATAATATTTCATCAATCACCAAGGCCGTAAAGGATGTGCAAAATCCTGTCAAACTTTGAAGCTAGTGACATTGTTGACACCACTCATTCCTTCAGTACACAGGGAGCACACCCAGTCTAGAGACAGGAATGGTCACCATCCAGTAATCCAGCTAACATTGGAAGCCGAGGACGCAGCTTCGAAACTCAGTCACCTCTTTCGTTTACAGGTCCGTCCCCAGACGTAAATAATCATATCTGATTGATACACGTCTGTGAAAACCCAATACACACACGCACACTCCCGCAGTGTCACATCGCTCACGCCATGCAATTTACGCTGAGCGTCAGTAACTGCACATATTTACATCCGTCAATGTTTCATGTGAGCCGTGCAATTTTCTTTCATTTCTTTTTTTAATGTGATGTGAATGTGAGTACAGTACATGTTATTACAGAAGTGTCAAAGGTATGATACAGGTGGCAGGGATATAAAACAAATAAACAATGACTCATTACCTGTATTGGAACAAGTTTAAACTATTCACACTCAGGAACATCAATAATAGTATTATTTCAGTATTTGATGTTCCTTCAAAGCGAATAGTTTTAGCTACAAATGCAGATCCTGAAGTGTCTTTGTTCATTTGTAAACTATTCTACATGTTCAAGGTGACAAACATAACTACAAAGCTCAGCCTAAGAAGCCATACTTCTACTACTGTACTACCACGTACTACCACACATACATGTAGCTGCATTACTATCCTGGCTGTGTACATGTATTAAAACCTGTTCTATTGATTCTCAACATTTCAAACACCACTGTACAAAACTCAACTGATTTCACTCAAAATCGTTACTTTAGTTGCAATTGCTGCCTATTAGCATGTAGTGAAGTGCTAGAGATCAGTACGCAATTAGCATCGACTCTCCATTCTTTGCTGGAGTGGGTACTACTAGAGTCTTGATTGCTAGCTACATGTAGCGCTAGCTGCATATCAGTAGGGGCGCTGGTCCGAGAACGAGGAGATCCTCGTAAACTCTGCAGGATTCGGGTTCCTGAACCGCCCTCTGGCGATGAGAAAAACGGATTCTGCGTAAGAAAATAACCCTACGTCACCGTCTACGTTTATGAGTTGTCTTGTCTTCCCGAGAATTTATCGCCCTTAATTTTTTATAACATGAAAGTCTCTGAACAAAAATTTTGCAAAAATAATTTCATATTTATGAATAGGAAGGGAATTTTTCAAAATTAATAAAAGTTTTGAAATCCTTGAATTGGCAACACTTTAAGAGACTAAAAATCAATGTTTTGTAATAAAAAAATTGCCATTTGTTTAAGCTTTGTCAACATTCTCACACAGGTATATTGTTTTCAGAGACATTACATTTCATTTGAACGATGTAGCAATAAAAGAAAAATATTATTGTTGCCAATTTGAAGAACAATATGTGTTCAATTTAGCCCTGGAAATAAATCCTGTTCTGTAAAGGTTAACAGGTGATATTATATTGTCCATATCATCCCTTCCGAACACCACACCTTCGAAAAAAATCACTCTTGTGGTTAATGGCAATCCTTTGATTAATATTTCAATACTACTACATCTATATGGTTCACACTTTCATGTCGCAATTCCTTGTCAAATAAACCATCAACTCTTTCTGATGTCTTAAAATGACCTCCAGTTGTCAAAGGAGTATTACTTTTGTCATGATTATGCATTTTTAATGATAATGGTACTATAATAGTGGGGTTCTTATAAAGCACTCAAGTCTGTCAGATTGCACTCCTGGCACTCCAAATTTTCAACCAGCTTTAGCATGCCTGCCAATAATGTGGCACTCTAGCATTTTTAAAGAAACTAATTCCTAGCAGGTACCCATTTACCTCACCTGGGTCAAGAGTGGAAAATGTAAATTAATGTCTTGCAAAAAGACTTAAAGAGGTGTGCCAGGGATTCTTCACAAATTAAAGATCCCATTTTCCTTTTCGGGAACCTCTCTTGGTTCCTGAAATTTTCTCCCCCAATTTTCTTTATTAGGTGGTCTGTCGTTTTCGACAGATCACCTATTGTTTTCGTCAGAATTTTCTTTCTTTATTTATTTATTTATTATTATTATTATTATTATTATTATTTATTTTTATTTCTCCCCGTTTTTTGTTCATCGGTTAACTCAAGATCGGTTGTGTTAATTTCTTTCAATTTTGACACAGTCATAGGTCATTGTCATGAGACGTGACAGTAACCTTTTCAAGGTCATCAGGTCATCGTGACGTCATCCAGGCGCCATTTTGTGAAATCACGTTATCCATCATATCTTCATGATGCCTAAGCAAAGGTCATTCATATTCATATCACATAAACTTCAGGTCAAGGGTCAACATGTCATGTCATCAAAGGTCACATAAAGGTCATGACGCTCACGTACGCGCGCGTCAAAATTTTAAAATGCTCAAAATCACTTAACTATTAAACGAGAGTACGAATCAGGTCATTTTAAGCATTTCAAAATTTTCCGTCCGTACTTGTCCCCGCGCGCGTTGTGCGCGCTCAAAGCGCGCGGAAAGGGTCAAATTCAAAATGTATACATGATTTAGATTCCTCTTAACGTAATTGACAAATTACATTAATTTCAGTCACTCTTCATATTTCATAAGGCCGTGAGCGTGCGTCAAAGTTCAAAATCCGCGCGTGCTGCTATGGGCAATTTAATGCAAATTTCATCAAAAACATGCCATTTTAAAAATCGATATAGCTCTTCAGATAGTCCATCGACCCCCAATTTTTATATCATGGTTGGAAAAAGCATGAGTTGGAGATATGATTTCATACCACCCTGACTCGTACAAAGTGAAACAAAGTCATCATATTGGCATCTAAACTCAAACAAATGTATTTTGTTGATGACGTCATTTTTGTCTTTGTTCAATTGAGATTATCTCACTTATCTGTGATCACTTTTCTCTCAGATTTTGATATGTTGTAGCTGAGATAATTCTCTATCAAAAATATGTCATTCATTTTTTATTTCGATGACGTCATCATAGTTAAATATTCCATTAAAGGTGAATGCATAATTTGTCATATTTGCGTGTTATGTCTATGGGAGGTCACTTTTTTCAAAACATGAATCTGCATGACAATGTGATTTGACCAGCGTCTCGATTGTTATTCAAAATAGTTTTCAACCAAATCTTAATATGTTGTAGCTGAAACTTTATGCTATCTAAATATTTCCTCATTTTTTCAATCAGATGTCAGGATCATGCTCATACTCATCATCGTCATCATCATCATCATCAATATGATCATCATCATCATCATCATCATCATCAATGTCACCACCATCATCATCATCATGGTCTAAAGATGATCATCATCAACATCATCATGATCATGATCATTATCATCATCATTAACATTATCGTTTTTATCATCATATACCATTATCATTATCATCATCATCACCTTTACTATCATGATCATCATCATGTTCATCATGATCATCATTGTTTACATGTTATATATAATTTCTCCCATTCTCAAATCTATCATGAGACTTACAAAGACCACCTTATTCGTCTTCGTGACGAATTAAATTTCTAGTTTAGATCTAATTTTCTGATCTATAAAGCAGATAGACAAATACTATGTATATTTGTAGACTCCTATGTGCATTAATTAAATTTTGATTACCTATTTCTAAATGAGAAATTTCTGGACTTACTTTAATATAGGAGTTATCACATTTTTATCTCAAAACCGTGAAACGGTATGTTCATGCATTCGAACTAGTAATCTATTCACATGACCCCACCGATATATTTCCAGGTCAACCTACCAAAACATAGCCATTGGCCAATCAGAGCACTTGTTTAATATTGGATTTATGAATATTCACATATCACTGGGTCAAGCCGTGCTGACTCGTACGTAGCTACATGTATTGGACGTTCGAAAAGAAAAAATGAATATTCATCAACTAAAACCAAGATGGATGACAACAAATGTTGACTACGAGACTTTCTCGGATTAATCATTCATTTAGGATCTTAATGAGCAAGCTATCGTATAAAGTCAAAGTAGATAATTCTGTGTTATTTTTTATTTTTTAATATAGGGTAGGCTTGAGTTGGTACGGTCGATCACACTGGGACCCGACCGTTGCCGTCGGGTCCCGGTTTCGTTTTTTGAGAACCGACGCTCCGAAAAAAATAACGAAATATGTAAGAAATTGCAGTTTTGCACACCACTAAAATCAATCCACCTTAAAACTTAAGTATTTAATTGTTACCAATCATATTCTAGCTCATCCTGAATCAATCCGAACTGCTGATATAAATATGGGTTGCAAGGCAGTTCGCCCCATGGGGTTGTTGTTGCCAGCTGCTAGCTAGCTACTGTACTGGCCGGGTCTCCCGGCAGGATTAATAAATCAGGTTGAAAGAAACATTAATGTTTGAATAATAAAACGGCTTTCTAAAAAGTACTTCTTTTCAACATACCGATCGAATAATTTTTAAAAGACAAAATAAATATTTTTTCTTTGATTTTGAACACCGCATGCTCCTTTTAAAAGCTGAAATTTACTTGGTAATCACAAGAAGTTTCGATACGGATAGCAAGGCAAGTTCAGACTAGTCTCGGAAAAATGCGCAGTGCTCCACGTTAGCTGTAATGCGTGCCAGAACGAACCCAAACAAACACGTGATCGTAACGAGAAAAAAATCATTAAAAACTACGAGAGCACAATTGGAAAGACAACTACTCAAAATTATCGTAAGCAGATACATATAACTTGGAGGAAGAAAACAATAGTTATCCAAGAAAAGCCACATAAATAGTGATATTGAAGGAGTTACTATAGGTACAATCATTATTGGAAGGGCCTGCTGCAATATCCGAATTACACGTGTTTAAATTGAACACGAGGCTATACGAGGCAAATACCGCCCTCTACGGTAAAAAGCAGTATAACAAAGGATTCGAGTATTTGCAGCAGGCCCCTTGCGATAAAAATGTACCTAGTTACTCCTCGATTATCACAATTTCTGTGGCATTCCTTGGCAGTTATTGAATTCTTTGTCCAGGTTATCTATCTGATTATGATAATTTTGAGCAGTAGTTGTCTTTCCAATTGTGCTCTCGTAGTTTTTAATGATTTTTTTCTCAGTTACGATCACGTCTTTGTTTGGGTTCATTCTGGCACGCATTACAGCTACTTACGAGGAGCACCGCGCATTTTTCCGAGACTAGTCTGAACTTGCTTTGCAACAGCTATCCGTATCGAAACTCTTGATTACCAAGTAATTTTCAGCTTTTAAAAAAAAGCATGCGATGTTTAAAATAAGAGATAAATATTTATTTTGTCTTTAAAATATTATATGATCGGTATATTGTACAGAAGAAATTTTTAGAAAGCCGTTTTATTATTCTAACATTCATATTTTTTGACCAGATTTATTCAACCTGCATAAATCAAAATGGCGGCTCGAATGTTGTCTTTCTATTTCTGCCCCAGTTTTTTTACTTTTAGAGGTACGAAAATGGCACTAAACATCGCCAATCATGGATGAAAATAATGTCAAATGGAAGAATATACCGATCTGAGCCGAGGTATGCATGTGTTGATTTATTTGATTGGTAAAAAAGGTCACTTTTAAGGGACATACTGATTTTATGTGCTTTTTATAGAGGCAAGTGACAAATCCTGCAAGCTGATTTCGGGACACCGGGTCCCGATCGGTAGAAGGCCGTCGGGACCCGGTTTATGAAAATCCCGACATGACTCAGGCCTAATATAGGGTCTAGCCTCTAGGGTCTAATTATTGTAATATTGCAGCCAAAGTGCATTTATGAGGATGTAAAGAGTAAAAATCTTGTTGCATATCTCATTCGTCGCGGTCCGGCCGAACCGAACCATTCCTCCCGTACAGTCCCCATAGGACGTTCTTCAGTCTATGTATAGAGGCGGTCAGATTAGCCAGATGCAATCTCTGAGGAACAAACGTCGATATCAGAGACTGAAGCTGTCGGTCGACTATAGTAGGGTGTCTGATCGCGCACCCGATGTTGTGTGCTAAAATTCTTCCCATAGATTTTTTTTTTTCAAAATCGAGATTCAAACCTTTAACTGTTGTGATCCTGAAGGTGATAATCAATGAATGAGGTGTCATATGAAAGAGCAGGTGAATTCCAATATTTCCAAAGGGGCGTAGCCCCCGAAATTCTAAAAATATCTTGGTCAAAACAGCAATTTAAACATTGTGTCCTGGCTAACTCTGAGGTTTGTCACTTTTGATATATGACGCCCCGATCGATAAGTAGTCCCAGTCCTAAGGAACAATTCTATGTGATTATATTTTCGCTAGCCCCCAGGGATCACAACTGATAACAGTTTAAAAATACCCTTCTCGCTATTTGGTGGATCAGCTAATTAGGGGGCGTGCGCTCCGCTCAGTCCAAACCATGGTTACATCGCGTAACATCTCCGCGCACGAACAAAACCCCAAATTCAATTACACATTATAGTGACTGAAATTATGGTTGGCAATTCCCTCGATAAACCCGGAAGTGAATACACGTTATAGTCAATGGCAATATCGCGGAGACAACGTGCGTTGTCTCCGCGATATTGCCATTGACTACAACGTGTATTCACTTCCGGGTTCTAATGGCACATATCGCAGAGACAGCGTGGCTCAAGCTGCAAGTCGCGCATTGGCTTAGCAACATGCGTACTATATGCATACGCTTGCATATCGCGCGATACAGCTGTTTGTCTGAATTTAGCAAAACAACATCACTCTGCGTGGACGTCTTTTTCGTCGATTTTGACCAAAATGATATGAATATACCAGCGTTTTGGAGGGGCTGTAACTTTTGATAGAAACATCGGGGAGACTTGAAATTTGAAATGTATTATTCTGATAACATTTTATATTCAAATATCAAACAAAAATGGTGAAAAACGATCCCAAATTGAAAATTGAAAAATCGTTCAGACACCCTAACTATACTAAGGCTGCATATGCTACAACTCCAGGGAGCTTTGCCGCCAATGGGAAAGTATGCATGTGCAGTACGTGCTGCCCCCGCCCTAGACCGAAAGCTTCAGTCTCTATAATCGTCGGTTGTTCCACTGAGACTACGTCTGGCTCCACTAGACCTCCGGTTATAGAGACTGAACGACTGCCTATGCCAGCCTGTGTTGAACTTATTCCGCTAGATTTTAGCCGCTAGGCCCCTCCCACAAACTTGCCACGGCCGTATTGTTATGCCCCCAAAATCCCCCAAAATGTCATTTTACCTCGTTCATTTCCAATTTTAAATTAGGCCTAGGCTATAATACATCGGTTCCACTTACTAACTTCATTGATATAATCCGTTTAATGGTCCCTTTTAAGGAAATTATCGGTCAAAATCGACATCCATGTTGAAAATCTTGCAAGCCGTGTTTAACTTTCGCTGCCGTCAATCTCATCCCTTCTAGTCTACGCCGAAGGCAAAATGATTATGAAGGAAAAACTGTGCGCCATCTACACGTTCGTAATGGCGTTATCACAGTTTTTCCTTCATAATCATTTTGCCTTCGGCGTAGACTAGAAAGGATGAGATTGACGGCAGCGAGAGTTTAACACGGCTTGCAAGATTTTCAACATGGATGTCGATTTTGACCGATAATTTCCTTAAAAGGGACCATTAAACGGATTATATCAATGAAGTTAGTAAGTGGAACCGATGTATTATAGCCTAGGCCTAATTTAAAATTGGAAATGAACGAGGTAAAATGACATTTTGGGGGATTTTGGGGGCATAACAATACGGCCGTGGCAAGTTTGTGGGAGGGGCCTAGCGGCTAAAATCTAGCGGAATAAGTTCAACATAGGCTGGCATAGGCGATCGTTCTGTCTCTATAACCGGAGGTCTAGTGGAGCCAGACGTAGTCTCAGTGGAACAACCGACGATTATAGAGACTGAAGCTTTCGGTCTACCCCCGCCCCAGCATGCATACTTTCTCGTCGCCATGTTTATCAAGGATTACAACATGGATCTGGGATGAATTGGGTTAATCGAGGATTCACCATTTTTCCCCATCGAAGACTTCTTCAAATTATCATTTCAAGTAGTTGAACGGATGCCCAGGCCCAGAGGAGTCGAAAAACATTATAAGTCAAAATTGTAATTACTACTTCTTTACATTTCGAAAATATGTGACCCAACCCACTGTTTGAATCGTTTTCCGCCGACGAATCCCTGGAGTTTCATATGCTACAGCACTGCATGCAACAAGATCAGACGTACTCACATTCATGTACTGCACTGAGCTAGCTGGCATTGCATTGGCCAGTGCAGTCATTGTCATTTTGACTTGATAGTTGATTGAAAATTTAGAATAACTAATCATTAGTTTGATCTTACATGTCCTGAAGTTGAACGTGAAATGTATCAGAAATGGATCATTTGCAAACAGTCAATACGACATTAGATATCGGCAACGAATTTAGGATGCATGTATTTTACAAAAGCAGCGAACTTACCTAATCTGACAGCATATAGACCTACATCGTAATTCGTATTGCATCAATGTTGTTTCAATACACAGCTCAGATCCGGAAACTTCGCCTAGCCGCAGTATACGGTACCCTTGTTTTGTATACACAAAAGTGCAAGGGTTATCCGCGGCTAGCGCCTATATATGGGCCGTATGCGCTCAATACAAGATGGGCAGGATCCGGAGAACATAACATAGGTCATAATAGCAGATTATGAAGACATCAATAAATTCATGTTTGTTTATTCGGCCAACATAAGATTACGGTCCACAAATGAAGAAAGAAGGAAAGAACAATCAAGCATGAATGAAATAAATAAATTTTTAAAACGCATAAAAGAAAGAGGAAAGCAACAAGGCGAATTAAAAGATGAAAAGAGAAAGAACTTCTTTCTCTTTTCATCTTTCTTCTCATTATTATTCTAACGGAAAGAAAACAGAAAATTTAGACAGGAAAAGAAAGAAAGGAGAAATTTGGATTGGGGATAGAAAAAAAATGAGTTTCAGATCGATATAGTCGCTTCAGCTATGTTATAATTGAATGCTTTCATGATAATCATATTAGCTTATAAAATCTAGTTATAAGATGTTTGCAAAAGTTACATGAAACGTAGACAGGGATACCTCCAGATCCGAGTCCATGCAGGACTATCATGGTCATTTTATGGAGAGTAGTAGTATGATCCCTCCAAGTTGGAAAAATAGTAACATTACCTTTAAGAAAAAAATACTGTTTTATCGAGAATGGTAAGAGGCCGGTTTATTGAAAATTCATAATTTGTTTACAAATGGTATTTGTAATGACTCTTCAATACTAAATACAAAAGTGAAAGCACAACAGCTCCTATTTGATTTTAAATATACAAAATTAAAGAAAGCATTTCCACAGTGTTGGTTGGATAGATTAAGCTATGAATTTGAAAAAGAATGTGATATTTTGAATATTATTGAATAGAAACAGGGTATAAAGTATTTGTTATGAAAGTGAATCGTTTGTTAATACGTAAAAAGTCAAGAGAACCCGCAAATATCATTTACTTTTGGAATTCCTTTTTAGATTTGGATAATGACTTTGTTTGGAAGGATATATTTTTATTTAAATTAAAGCAAATTCGTAATAATAAAGTTAAACAATTTAATTTCAAGATGATTCATAGGTTTATTGCCTCAAAAAAAAACTTATATAAATGGCAAATTGTTAACAATAATTTATGCAACTCTTGTGGACAAGTTGACTAAACTTTTCATTTTATGTTATATTGCAAGGATGTGACTTTGTTTTGGAAAATAATATGTAATTTGATATTTAATCTATTCCAAAAAGAAATGGCCAGAAGATAATAGTTGTAGGTGTGGATATTGGAAACAAGAAATATTCACTTCTGAATATTATTTTAAATTATGCGCAATATGTCACAGTCACATCTCCCTGGTTAAGTTAAACTGTCGCTCATTAAGGTGGATTTTTTTATTTTTTTTTACCCCAATTTATGGAATTATTTTAAAAATAATTTAAAAATAATAGATCTAGATAATAGTATACATTCTCAGATTTTATTGATTAACAATTTACCAATGTGTGTTTTGCGTGACTAAAAAAGCATGTGTATGCTACTATGCTTATCAACTAGGGGACCTATGCCCTTAAGTCATAAATGACAGTAATGAGGATTAATGCCCCACAAAAGATCACTAATATACAGTGGCGGATCCAGGGGGGTCCAGGGGGCCCGCCCCCCCCCCTGGAGAAAAAAATCATGTAAAATCACGTGAGTTTTACCTTTTTGGGGGGTTGGTCCCCCCCCCCCCCCCCCTGGCGCTCATTGCAAATTGAAATTTTTTTGAGCATAAAAAAAAAAAAAATGTGCTCCCCCCCCTCCCCCCCCCCCCCCCCCCCCCCCCCCCCCCCCCCCCCCCCCACTGAGCGAATTCTTGGCCGGCGCGTTTTTCAAATTTTCGGGAGCAAAAAAAAAAAATTGTGCTCTGTACCCCCCCCCGGCGCGATTTTCAAATTTTCGGGAGCAAAAAAAAAAAAAGTTGGGCCCCCTCCCCTAAGAAATCCTGGATACGGGCCTGCTAATATAGCACATCGACACATTGCTCCTGGGGCCTCACTGTTACGAGGCGATTGCTTTGTCACTAAACCGAGACTGTAGTATGTACGCAGTGGGGGCTAGGGTAGGGGCAGTTTTCCATAAATTAAAAAAAAACAACAGAAAATGCAATAAATTTTCAATAATTTATCGCATTTTACCCCAGTCCCCAACATAAACCATGCATTATGGCTCAAGGTACACAGAAGAAGGACCCGAGCTCCCCCCCCCCCCCCCCCTGGCCCCAAAATAAGTAAATTAACCTTAAATCTTTTTTTTTTAAAGACGGGCCCCCGCCCCCAATGAGCAACAACAAAAATAAGTGCTCCTCACCCCCAGAGTTGAGTAGTCCGTAGGACTTTGGTTAATGTTACAAATTAATAATACGGCAAGACACAATAATATTTTTTCCTCATTATTTAGCTGGCTGTAAGACACCGTTAAAAACCCACATTATAAAACGAACAACAACAACAACGAACTTCCAACTTTTTTTTATTTGTCGTCGGCAATGAACGAACAGACGAACTCTCATCATACACATGATTTAACTAGATTGCGAGGTAGATATGTAATTTGAAAGTACTAGGTAATTGAATGGCATGTGAGGGTTGATAAATTTAATTTCATCAATTAATAATTAAAAAGAAGACGGCTTACAATATAATGTCAACTCCAAATTGTTCTAGTTCAGTCCCAGTAATCTACTATTGAGTTAGTTACCGTTTTTTGTGCGTTCGATGCGCAATGTTATTTATGTTGCAGATGTTGCTGTTGTTATGAATGTTTTCTTCTTCTTCTTCTTCTCCTTCTTCTTCTTCTTCTTCTTCTTCTTCTTCTTCTTCTTCTTCTTCTTCTTCTTCTTCTTCTTCTTCTTCTTCTTCTTCTTCTTCTTCTTCTTCTTCTTCTTCTTCTTCTTCTTCTTCTTCTTCTTCTTCTTCTTCTTTCTTCTTCTTCTTCTTCTTCTTCTTTCTTCTTCTTCTTCTTCTCTTCTTCTTCTTCTTCTTCTTCTTCTTCTTCTTCTTCTTCTTCTTCTTCTTCTTCTTCTTCTTCTTCTTCTTCTTCTTCTTCTTCTTCTTCTCTTCTTCTTCTTCTTCTTCTTCTTCTTCTTCTTCTTCTTCTTCTTCTTCTTCTTCTTCTTCTTCTTCTTCTTCTTCTTCTTCTTCTTCTTCTTCTTCTTCTTCTTCTTCTTCTTCTTCTTCTTCTTCTTCTTCTCTTCTTCTTCTTCTTCTTCTTCTTCTCCTCCTTCTCCTCCTTCTCCTCCTCCTTCTCCTTCTTTCCTCCTTCTTCTTCTTCTCCTTCTCCTTCTCCTCCTCCTCCTCCTCCTTCTCCCTCTCCTCCCTCTCCTTCTACTTCTTTGTATTCTTCCTCTTCCTCTTCCTCTTCCTCTTCCTCTTCCTCTCCCTCTCCTCCTTCTTCTTCTGCTTCTCCTCCTCCTCCTCCTCTTCCTCCTCCTATTCCTCCTATTCCTCCTCCTCCTCATCATCATCCTCCTCCTCCTCCTTCATCTTCTTTTTCTCCTATTTCTTTTTCTTTTTCTTCAAGGGTTAGGGTCAAATTTTTGCCTTTTGATTAAATATAATCCTTTTTTTCTTCTTTATTTCTTTTTCTTTTATTCTCTTTGACTTATTTCCTCTTAATCTCTTCTCTTAATGTTCTTTTACACATGCCTCCCTTTCTATTCTAATTGTGTCCTGCTTCTGTCTCTTAACTTTCCATCTTTTCTGAAATGTTCTTTTTCTTTTTATCCTTTCTCCTTTTAGCTACACCACCTTATCCTTGTAACAAATCCAGGATCTCAGAGGCACATATGCCTTCTCAGTTTAAAATTACTGAATTCTTTCAAGTGTACAATTGAATAAGCTTGAATTTGTGTCTGTCTCCTGACAAGGTTGAAGATATGACCAGTCCATATAAGCTCCTATTACCAGATAATTTCGCTTCATGGTAGTGTAACCAAGCAAGTCATCATGATTCGACACCAGGCAGAGACTTTTATAATAACCTGGGTTGCCTATGCTTCAACCTATCTTCTACGTAAACCTCTTGGAGTGGTAAGTGTTGGATATGTTGCATGTTAGGATGTATAGAACATTAATGATATATAAAGAGTTATTTGAAAATGTATACTACATAATTTTCAAGTGAAATCAAAAGTGATTGAATTGTGCATGAATCTATTTTAATATGGTTATAACATTATCATTTGATTGCCATGATGATACTTGCAAAGCTCCTATATATATATTAAGAGACATGTGTATTATATAAACCCTGATACTGATAGTGTCATATCTTTGAAGAAGATTTGATTTGTATTTAATACTTTCATTTGGCAAATGTAAGATGGCCAGAATGAATAGATTATAAGTTCTAGGGACTAGGGTACGGTATAATAGATAAGTCATAAATCAAAATCATAATATGTTTTAAATGTACCTATTTATATTTCTTTAAGGCAATGGGGACCGGTCCATTTTTTCCATTTCACATTGGCCAAGTCCCAAATCTTCTCCTTTTTTTTGAAGGTGAAAGCAGACCTTGCATCAGAGCTTTCTATGAGCAAGGCTCAACTTGGGTGGTTAGATACATCAATGCTTCTTCCATATGCCACAGTTCAGGTATAGTATCCATTGCCTTTCAGAGGATATATATATCCAAGGTTTTAAATTATTTTTCAGTGATGCCAGCGGTAATTAGAAGATTTTTTTGTGTGTGTGGAGGGGGGGGGGTGGTAGGTTATTGACCTCTTTATGTCATATGTTATAATGGTTTGAGCAGGATTCTTAGTTTTTATGCCTCCGCCACCGAAGGTGGTGCTGGAGGCATCATGTTTTCGGGTTGTCCGTCCGTACGTCCGTCCGTACGTCCATCCCGTTTGACCGTTATCACAATATCTCAAGAACCATTGAAGATTTAAACTTAAGACTCGGGAATAGTATTTATCACCATAGGAAGACGATCTGATTAGATTTTGGAGTACGTAGGTCAAAGGTCACAGGTCACAGAGGTCAACTTATGAAATTCCTTGTATTGAGTTTGTTAGCGCGATATCTCAAGAACCATTTGAGATTTAAACTTCAAACTTAAGGATAGTGTGTATCACCATAGGAGGACGATCTGATTAGATTTTGGAGCACGTATGTCAAAGGTCAAGGGTCACAGAGGTCAACTTATGAAATTCCATACATTGAGATTGTTATCATGATATCTCAAGAACCACTGGAGATTTAAACTTCAAACTTAGTGATAGTGTGTATCACTATAGGAAAACAATCTGATTACATTTTGGAGCACGTAGGTCAAAGGTCAAGGGTCATAGAGGTCAACTTATGAAATTCCATACATTGAGATTGTTATGATATCTCAAGAACCACTGGAGATGTAAAAACTTCAAACTTAAGGATAGTATGTATCACCATAGGAAGACGATCTGATTAGATTTTGGAGCATGTAGGTCAAAGGTCAAGGGTCACAGAGGTCAACTTATGAAATTCCATACATTGAGATTGTTATCATAATATCTCAAGAACCACTGGAGATTTAAACTTCAAACTTAATGATAGTGTGTATCACCATAGGAAGACAATCTGATTAGATTTTGGAGCACGTAGGTCAAAGGTCAAGGGTCACAGAGGTCAACTTATGAAATTCCATACATTGAGATCGTTATCGCGATATCTCAAGAACCACTGGAGAAATTTCACTTCAAACTTAATGATAGTATGTATCACCATATCATAATATCTCAAGAACCACTGGAGATTTAAACTTCAAACTTAATGATATTGTGTATCACCATAGAAAGACAATCTGATTAGATTTTGGAGCACGTAGGTCAAAGGTCAAGGGTCACAGAGGTCAACTTATGAAATTCCATACATTGAGATTGTTATCATGATATCTCAAGAACCACTGGAGATTTAAACTCCAAACTTGTTTAAATTGCTCTATGGCGGAGGCATCATTTTCGACTGCGCGCAGTCAAAATTCAATCTAGTTTTTTTTTAATTGGCTAGTTTCCCCATAATGAATGTACATACATGCTATGAGATGAATCCTGCCCCCAATATCCCTTTATAAAGGGGCGTAGTGGCAAATATTGTAAAAATTTGAATTATCACAACTTTCGGGCCGAAGTTGTAAGGGCCGGGGTGGTTCAGCATTTTGGAGGAAAATATTAAATTTTTTTATTAGGCTAGTTTCCCCACAATGAATGTACATACATGCCATTAGATGGATCCTGAACCCTATATCCCTTTGAAAGGGGCGTAGTGGCAAATATTGAAAAATTTGAATTATCACAACTTTTGGGCCGAAGTTGTTAGGGCCGGGGTGGTTCAGCATTTTGGAGGAAAATATATTTTTTTTTTAATTGGCTAGTTTCCCCATATTGAATGTACATACATGCGATTAGATGGATCCTGAACCCTATATCCCTTTGAAAGGGGCGTAGGGGCAAATATTGTAAAAATTTGAATTATCACAACTTTCGGGCCGAAATTGTAAGGGCCGGTGTGGTTCAGCATTTTGGAGGAAAATATTTCAAAAATTTATTAGGCTAGTTTCCCCACAATGAATGTACATACATGCCATTAGATGGATCCTGACCCCCACATCCCTTTGAAAGGGGCGTAGTGGCAAATATTGTAAAAATTTGAATTATCACAACTTTAGGGCCGAAATTGTAAGGGCCGGGGGGTTCAGCATTTTGGAGGAAATATATTTTTTTTTAATTGGCTAGTTTCCCCATAATGAATGTACATACATGCTATAAGATGGATCCTGACCCCTATATCCCTTTGAAAGGGGTGTAGGGGCAAATATTGAAAAATTTGAATCATCACAACTTTCGGGCCGAAATTGTAAGGGCGGGGTGGTTCAGCATTTTGGAGGAAAAAATTATATTTTTCGAATAGGCTAGTTTCCCCACAATAAATGAACATAGATGCCATTAGATGGATCCTGACCCCCATATCCCTTTGACAGGGGGGTAGGGGCAAATATTGAAAAATTTGAGTTATCACAACTTTCGTGCCGAAATGGTAAGGGCCGGGGGGGTTCAGCATTTTGGAGGAAAATATATTTTTTTTTAATTGGCTAGTTTCCCCATAATGAATGTACATACATGCTATAAGATGGATCCTGACCCCTATATCCCTTTGAAAGGGGCGTAGGGGCAAATATTGTAAAAATTTGAATTATCACAACTTTCGGGCCGAAATTGTAAGGGCCGGGTGTGGTTCAGCATTTTGGAGGAAAATATTTCAAAAATTTATTAGGCTAGTTTCCCCACAATGAATGTACATACATGCCATTAGATGGATCCTGACCCCCACATCCCTTTGAAAGGGGCGTAGTGGCAAATATTGTAAAAATTTGAATTATCACAACTTTAGGGCCGAAATTGTAAGGGCCGGGGGGTTCAGCATTTTGGAGGAAAATATATTTTTTTTTAATTGGCTAGTTTCCCCATAATGAATGTACATACATGCTATAAGATGGATCCTGACCCCTATATCCCTTTGAAAGGGGTGTAGGGGCAAATATTGAAAAATTTGAATCATCACAACTTTCGGGCCGAAATTGTAAGGGCCGGGGTGGTTCAGCATTTTGGAGGAAAAAATTATATTTTTCGAATAGGCTAGTTTCCCCACAATAAATGAACATAGATGCCATTAGATGGATCCTGACCCCCATATCCCTTTGACAGGGGGGTAGGGGCAAATATTGAAAAATTTAAGTTATCACAACTTTCGTGCCGAAATGGTAAGGGCCGGGGGGGTTCAGCATTTTGGAGGAAAATATTTTTTTTTTAATTGGCTAGTTTCCCCATAATGAATGTACATACATGCTATGAGATGGATCCTGACCCCCATATCCCTTTGAAAGGGGTGTAGGGGCAAATATTGAAAAATTTGAATCATCACAACTTTCGGGCCGAAATTGTAAGGGCCGGGGTGGTTCAGCATTTTGGAAGAAAATATTAAATTTTGTTATTAGGCTAGTTTCCCCACAATGAATGTACATACATGCCATTAGATGGATCCTGACCCCCATATCCCTTTGAAAGGGGCGTAGGAGCAAATATTGAAAAATTTGAGTTATCACAACTTTCGGGCCGAAATGGTAAGGGCCGGGGTGGTTCAGCATTTTTGAGGAAAATATTTTTTTTTTTAATTGGCTAGTTTCCCCATAATGAATGTACATACATGCTATAAGATGGATCCTGACCCCTATATCCCTTTGAAAGGGGTGTAGGGGCAAATATTGAAAAATTTGAATCATCACAACTTTCGGGCCGAAATTGTAAGGGCCGGGGTGGTTCAGCATTTTGGAGGAAAAAATTATATTTTCGAATAGGCTAGTTTCCCCACAATAAATGAACATAGATGCCATTAGATGGATCCTGACCCCCATATCCCTTTGACAGGGGGGTAGGGGCAAATATTGAAAAATTTGAGTTATCACAACTTTCGTGCCGAAATGGTAAGGGCCGGGGGGTTCAGCATTTTGGAGGAAAATATATTTTTTTTTAATTGGCTAGTTTCCCCATAATGAATGTACATACATGCTATAAGATGGATCCTGACCCCCATATCCCTTTGAAAGGGTGTAGGGGCAAATATTGAAAAATTTGAATCATCACAACTTTCGGGCCGAAATTGTAAGGGCCGGGGTGGTTCAGCATTTTGGAAGAAAATATTAAATTTTGTTATTAGGCTAGTTTCCCCACAATGAATGTACATACATGCCATTAGATGGATCCTGACCCCCATATCCCTTTGAAAGGGGCGTAGGAGCAAATATTGAAAAATTTGAGTTATCACAACTTTCGGGCCGAAATGGTAAGGGCCGGGGTGGTTCAGCATTTTTGAGGAAAATATTTTTTTTTTTAATTGGCTAGTTTCCCCATAATGAATGTACATACATGCTATAAGATGAATCCTGACCCCAATATCCCTTTGAAAGGGGCGTAGTGGCAAATATTGTAAAAATTTGAATTATCACAACTTTCGGGCCGAAGTTGTAAGGGCCGGGTGGTTCAGCATTTTGGAGGAAAATATTTTTTTTTTTTAATTGGCTAGTTTCCCCATAATGAATGTACATACATGCGATTAGATGGATCCTGAACCCTATATCCCTTTGAAAGGGGCGTAGGGGCAAATATTGTAAAAATTTGAATTATCACAACTTTCGGGCCGAAATTGTAAGGGCCGGGGTGGTTCAGCATTTTGGAGGAAAATATTTCAAAAATTTATTAGGCTAGTTTCCCCACAATGAATGTACATACATGCCATTAGATGGATCCTGACCCCCACATCCCTTTGAAAGGGGCGTAGTGGCAAATATTGTAAAAATTTGAATTATCACAACTTTAGGGCCGAAACTGTAAGGGCCGGGGTGGTTCAGCATTTTGGAGGAAAAAATTTCAAAAATTTATTAGGCTAGTTTCCCCACAATGAATGTACATACATGCCATTAGATGGATCCTGACCCCCACATCCCTTTGAAAGGGGCGTAGTGGCAAATATTGTAAAAATTTGAATTATCACAACTTTAGGGCCAAAATTGTAAGGGCCTGGGTGGTTCAGCATTTTGGAGGAAAAAATTATTTTTTCGAATAGGCTAGTTTCCCCACAATAAATGAACATACATGCCATTAGATGGATCCTGACCCCCATATCCCTTTGACAGGGGGTAGGGGCAAATATTGAAAAATTTGAGTTATCACAACTTTCGTGCCGAAATGGTAAGGGCCGGGGTGGTTCAGCATTTTGGAGGAAAATATTAAAAAATTTATTAGGCTAGTTTCCCCACAATGAATGTACATACATGCCATTAGATGGATCCTGACCCCCACATCCCTTTGAAAGGGGCGTAGTGGCAAATATTGTAAAAATTTGAATTATCACAACTTTAGGGCCGAAATTGTAAGGGCCGGGGGGGTTCAGCATTTTGGAGGAAAATATATTTTTTTTTAATTGGCTAGTTTCCCCATAATGAATGTACATACATGCTATAAGATGGATCCTGACCCCTATATCCCTTTGAAAGGGGTGTAGGGGCAAATATTGAAAAATTTGAATCATCACAACTTTCGGGCCGAAATTGTAAGGGCCGGGTGGTTCAGCATTTTGGAGGAAAAAATTATATTTTTTCGAATAGGCTAGTTTCCCCACAATAAATGAACATAGATGCCATTAGATGGATCCTGACCCCCATATCCCTTTGACAGGGGGGTAGGGGCAAATATTGAAAAATTTGAGTTATCACAACTTTCGTGCCGAAATGGTAAGGGCCGGGGGGGTTCAGCATTTTGGAGGAAAATATATTTTTTTTTAATTGGCTAGTTTCCCCATAATGAATGTACATACATGCTATAAGATGGATCCTGACCCCTATATCCCTTTGAAAGGGGTGTAGGGGCAAATATTGAAAAATTTGAATCATCACAACTTTCGGGCCGAAATTGTAAGGGCCGGGGTGGTTCAGCATTTTGGAAGAAAATATTAAATTTTGTTATTAGGCTAGTTTCCCCACAATGAATGTACATACATGCCATTAGATGGATCCTGACCCCCATATCCCTTTGAAAGGGGCGTAGGAGCAAATATTGAAAAATTTGAGTTATCACAACTTTCGGGCCAAAATGGTAAGGGCCGGGGTGGTTCAGCATTTTGAGGAAAATATTTTTTTTTTTAATTGGCTAGTTTCCCCATAATGAATGTACATACATGCTATAAGATGAATCCTGACCCCAATCCCTTTGAAAGGGGCGTAGTGGCAAATATTGTAAAAATTTGAATTATCACAACTTTCGGGCCGAAGTTGTAAGGGCCGGGGTGGTTCAGCATTTTGGAGGAAAAATATATTTTTTTTTAATTGGCTAGTTTCCCCATAATGAATGTACATACATGCTATAAGATGGATCCTGACCCCTATATCCCTTTGAAAGGGGTGTAGGGGCAAATATTGAAAAATTTGAATCATCACAACTTTCGGGCCGAAATTGTAAGGGCCGGGGTGGTTCAGCATTTTGGAGGAAAAATTATATTTTTCGAATAGGCTAGTTTCCCCACAATAAATGAACATAGATGCCATTAGATGGATCCTGACCCCCATATCCCTTTGACAGGGGGGTAGGGGCAAATATTGAAAAATTTGAGTTATCACAACTTTCGTGCCGAAATGGTAAGGGCCGGGGGGGTTCAGCATTTTGGAGGAAATATATTTTTTTTTTAATTGGCTAGTTTCCCCATAATGAATGTACATACATGCTATAAGATGGATCCTGACCCCTATATCCCTTTGAAAGGGGTGTAGGGGCAAATATTGAAAAATTTGAATCATCACAACTTTCGGGCCGAAATTGTAAGGGCCGGGGTGGTTCAGCATTTTGGAAGAAAATATTAAATTTTGTTATTAGGCTAGTTTCCCCAATGAATGTACATACATGCCATTAGATGGATCCTGACCCCCATATCCCTTTGAAGGGGCGTAGGAGCAAATATTGAAAAATTTGAGTTATCACAACTTTCGGGCCAAATGGTAAGGGCCGGGGTGGTTCAGCATTTTTGAGGAAAATATTTTTTTTTTTAATTGGCTAGTTTCCCCATAATGAATGTACATACATGCTATAAGATGAATCCTGACCCCAATATCCCTTTGAAAGGGGCGTAGTGGCAAATATTGTAAAAATTTGAATTATCACAACTTTCGGGCCGAAGTTGTAAGGGCCGGGGTGGTTCAGCATTTTGGAGGAAAATATATATTTTTTTAATTGGCTAGTTTCCCCATAATGAATGTACATACATGCGATTAGATGGATCCTGAACCCTATATCCCTTTGAAAGGGGCGTAGGGGCAAATATTGTAAAAATTTGAATTATCACAACTTTCGGGCCGAAATTGTAAGGGCCGGGGTGGTTCAGCATTTTGGAGGAAAATATTTCAAAAATTTATTAGGCTAGTTTCCCCACAATGAATGTACATACATGCCATTAGATGGATCCTGACCCCCACATCCCTTTGAAAGGGGCGTAGTGGCAAATATTGTAAAAATTTGAATTATCACAACTTTAGGGCCGAAACTGTAAGGGCCGGGGTGGTTCAGCATTTTGGAGGAAAAAATTTCAAAATTTATTAGGCTAGTTTCCCCACAATGAATGTACATACATGCCATTAGATGGATCCTGACCCCCACATCCCTTTGAAAGGGGCGTAGTGGCAAATATTGTAAAATTTGAATTATCACAACTTTAGGGCCGAAATTGTAAGGGCCTGGGGTGGTTCAGCATTTTGGAGGAAAAAATTATATTTTTCGAATAGGCTAGTTTCCCCACAATAAATGAACATACATGCCATTAGATGGATCCTGACCCCCATATCCCTTTGACAGGGGGGTAGGGGCAAATATTGAAAAATTTGAGTTATCACAACTTTCGTGCCGAAATGGTAAGGGCCGGGGTGGTTCAGCATTTTAGAGGAAAATATTAAAAAATTTTATTAGGCTAGCTTCCCCACAATGAATGTACATACATGCCATTAGATGGATCCTGACCCCCATATTCCTTTGAAAGGGGCGTAGGGGCAAATATTGAAAAATTTGAATTATCACAACTTTTGGGCCGAAATGGTAAGGGCCGGGGTGGTTCAGCATTTTGGAGGAAAATTTTTTTTTTTTTTAATTGAGTAGTTTCCCCATAATGAATGTACATACATGCGATTAGATGGATCCTGAACCCTATATCCCTTTGAAAGGGGCGTAGGGGCAAATATTGTAAAAATTTGAATTATCACAACTTTCGGGCCGAAATTGTAAGGGCCGGGGTGGTTCAGCATTTTGGAGGAAATATTTTCAAAAATTTATTAGGCTAGTTTCCCCACAATGAATGTACATACATGCCATTAGATGGATCCTGACCCCTACCTCCCTTTGAAAGGGGCGTAGTGGCAAATATTGTAAAAATTTGAATTATCACAACTTTAGGGCCGAAACTGTAAGGGCCGGGGTGGTTCAGCATTTTGGAGGAAAAAATTTCAAAAATTTATTAGGCTAGTTTCCCCACAACGAATGTACATACATGCCATTAGATGGATCCTGACCCCCACATCCCTTTGAAAGGGGCGTAGTGGCAAATATTGTAAAAATTTGAATTATCACAACTTTAGGGCCAAAATTGTAAGGGCCTGGGTGGTTCAGCATTTTGGAGGAAAAAAATTATATTTTTCGAATAGGCTAGTTTCCCCACAATAAATGAACATACATGCCATTAGATGGATCCTGACCCCCATATCCCTTTGACAGGGGGGTAGGGGCAAATATTGAAAAATTTGAGTTATCACAACTTTCGGGCCGAAATGGTAAGGGCGGGGTGGTTCAGCATTTTGGAGGAAAATATTTTTTTTTTTTAATTGAGTAGTTTCCCCATAATGAATGTACATACATACAATTAGATGGATCCTGACCCCTATATCCCTTTGAAAGGGTGGAGGGGCAAATATTGAAAAATTTGAATTATCACAACTTTCGGGCCGAAATGGTAAGGGCCGGGGTGGTTCAGCATTTTGGAGGAAAATATATATTTTTTTTAATTGGCTAGTTTCCCCATAATGAATGTACGTGTACATGCTATAAGATGAATCCTGACCCAATATCCCTTTGACAGGGGGGTAGGGGCAAATATTGTAAACATTTGAATTATCACAACTTTTCGGGCCGAAGTTGTAAGGGCCGGGGTGGTTCAGCATTTTGGAGGAAAATATTAATTTTTTTTATTAGGCTAGTTTCCCCACAATGAATGTACATACATGCCATTAGATGGATCCTGACCCCCATATCCCTTTGAAAGGGCGTATTGGCAAATATTGTAAAAATTTGAATTATCACACCTTTCGGGCCGAAATGGTAAGGGCCGGGGTGGTTCAGCATTTTGGAGGAAAATATTAAATTTTTTTAATTGAGTAGTTTCCCCATAATGAATGTACATACATACAATTAGATGGATCCTGACCCCTATATCCCTTTGAAAGGGGTGGAGGGGCAAATATTGAAAAATTTGAATTATCACAACTTTCGGGCCGAAAATGTAAGGGCCGGGGTGGTTCAGCATTTTGGAAGAAAATATTAAATTTTTTTAATTGGCTAGTTTCCCCATAATGAATGTACATACATGCCATTAGATGGATCCTGAACCCTATATCCCTTTGACAGGGGGTAGGGGCAAATATTGAAAAATTTGAATTATCACAACTTTCGGGCCGAAATTATAAGGGCCGGGGTGGTTCAGCATTTTGGAAGAAAATATTAAATATTTTTATTAGGCTAGTTTCCCCACAATGAATGTACATACATGCCAGTAGATGGATCCTGACCCCCATATCCCTTTGAAAGGGGTGTAGGGGCAAATATTGAAAAATTTGAGTTATCACAACTTTCGGGCCGAAATGGTAAGAGCCGGGGTGGTTCAGCATTTTGAAGGAAAATTTTTTTTTTTTTAATTGGCTAGTTTTCCCCATAATGAATGTACATACATGCCATTAGATGGATCCTGAGCCCTATATCCCTTTGACAGGGGGTAGGGGCAAATATTGTAAAAATTTGAATTATCACAACTTTTCGGGCCGAAGTTGTAAGGGCCGGGGTGGTTCAGCATTTTGGAGGAAAATATTAAAAATTTTATTAGGCTAGTTTCCCCACAATGAATGTACATACATGCCATTAGATGGATCCTGACCCCCATATCCCTTTGAAAGGGTGTAGGGGCAAATATTGAAAAATTTGAATCATCACAACTTTCGGGCCGAAATTGTAAGGGCCGGGGTGGTTCAGCATTTTGGAGGAAAATATTATTTTTTTTTATTAGGCTAGTTTCCCCACAATAAATGTACATACATGCGATTAGATGGATCCTGACCCATATATCCCTTTGAAAGGGGCGTAGGGGCAAATATTGTAAAAATTTGAATTATCACACCTTTCGGGCCGAAATGGTAAGGGCCGGGGTGGTTCAGCATTTTGGAGGAAAATATTAAATTTTTTTATTAGGCTAGTTTCCCCACAATGAATGTACATACATGCCATTAGATGGATCCTGGCCCCATATCCCTTTGAAAGGGGTGTAGGGGCAAATATTGAAAAATTTGAATTATCACAACTTTCGGGCCGAAATTGTAAGGGCCGGGGTGGTTCAGCATTTTGGAGAAAATATTAAAAATTTTATTAGGCTAGTTTCCCCACAATGAATGTACATACATGCCATTAGATGGATCCTGACCCCCATATCCCTTTGAAAGGGGTGTAGGGGCAAATATTGAAAAATTTGAATCATCACAACTTTCGGGCCGAAATTGTAAGGGCCGGGGTGGTTCAGCATTTTGGAGGAAATATTAAATTTTTTTATTAGGCTAGTTTCCCCACAATGAATGTACATACATGCCATTAGATGGATCCTGACCCCCATATCCCTTTGAAAGGGGCGTAGCGGCAAATATTGAAAAATTTGAGTTATCACAACTTTCGGGCAGAAATGGTAAGGGCCGGGGTGGTTCAGCATTTTGGAGGAAAATATTATTTTTTTTAATTGGCTAGTTTCCCCCGTAATGAATGTACATACATGCCATTAGATGGATCCTGAACCCTATATCCCTTTGACAGGGGGTAGGGGCAAATATTGTAAAAATTTGAATTATCACAACTTTTCGGGCCGAAGTTGTAAGGGCCGGGGTGGTTCAGCATTTTGGAGGAAAATATAAATTTTTTTATTAGGCTAGTTTCCCCACAATGAATGTACATACATGCCATTAGATGGATCCTGACCCCAATATCCCTTTGAAAGGGGTGTAGGGGCAAATATTGAAAAATTTGAATTATCACAACTTTCGGGCCGAAATTGTAAGGGCCGGGGTGGTTCAGCATTTTGGAGGAAAATATTAATTTTTTTATTAGGCTAGTTTCCCCACAATGAATGTACATACATGCCATTAGATGGATCCTGACCCCTACCTCCCTTTGAAAGGGGCGTAGTGGCAAATATTGTAAAAATTTGAATTATCACAACTTTAGGGCCGAAACTGTAAGGGCCGGGGTGGTTCAGCATTTTGGAGGAAAAATTTCAAAAATTATTAGGCTAGTTTCCCCACAACGAATGTACATACATGCCATTAGATGGATCCTGACCCCCACATCCCTTTGAAAGGGGCGTAGTGGCAAATATTGTAAAAATTTGAATTATCACAACTTTAGGGCCAAATTGTAAGGGCCTGGGTGGTTCAGCATTTTGGAGGAAAAAATTATATTTTTCGAATAGGCTAGTTTCCCCACAATAAATGAACATACATGCCATTAGATGGATCCTGACCCCCATATCCCTTTGACAGGGGGGTAGGGCAAATATTGAAAAATTTGAGTTATCACAACTTTCGGGCCGAAATGGTAAGGGCCGGGGTGGTTCAGCATTTTGGAGGAAAATATTTTTTTTTTTTAATTGAGTAGTTTCCCCATAATGAATGTACATACATACAATTAGATGGATCCTGACCCCTATCCCTTTGAAAGGGGTGTAGGGGCAAATATTGAAAAATTTGAATTATCACAACTTTCGGGCCGAAATGGTAAGGGCCGGGGTGGTTCAGCATTTTGGAGGAAAATAATATTTTTTTTTAATTGGCTAGTTTCCCCATAATGAATGTACGTGTACATGCTATAAGATGAATCCTGACCCCAATATCCCTTTGACAGGGGGGTAGGGCAAATATTGTAAACATTTGAATTATCACAACTTTTCGGGCCGAAGTTGTAAGGGCCGGGGTGGTTCAGCATTTTGGAGGAAAATATTAATTTTTTTTATTAGGCTAGTTTCCCCACAATGAATGTACATACATGCCATTAGATGGATCCTGACCCCCATATCCCTTTGAAAGGGGCGTATTGGCAAATATTGTAAAAATTTGAATTATCACACCTTTCGGGCCGAAATGGTAAGGGCCGGGGTGGTTCAGCATTTTGGAGGAAAATATTAAATTTTTTTAATTGAGTAGTTTCCCCATAATGAATGTACATACATACATTAGATGGATCCTGACCCCTATATCCCTTTGAAAGGGGTGGAGGGGCAAATATTGAAAAATTTGAATTATCACAACTTTCGGGCCGAAAATGTAAGGGCCGGGGTGGTTCAGCATTTTGGAAGAAAATATTAAATTTTTTTTAATTGGCTAGTTTCCCCATAATGAATGTACATACATGCCATTAGATGGATCCTGAACCCTATATCCCTTTGACAGGGGGGTAGGGGCAAATATTGAAAAATTTGAATTATCACAACTTTCGGGCCGAAATTATAAGGGCCGGGTGGTTCAGCATTTTGGAAGAAAATATTAAATTTTTTATTAGGCTAGTTTCCCCACAATGAATGTACATACATGCCAGTAGATGGATCCTGACCCCCATATCCCTTTGAAAGGGGTGTAGGGCAAATATTGAAAAATTTGAGTTATCACAACTTTCGGGCCGAAATGGTAAGAGCCGGGGTGGTTCAGCATTTTGAAGGAAAATTTTTTTTTTTTTAATTGGCTAGTTTCCCCATAATGAATGTACATACATGCCATTAGATGGATCCTGAGCCCTATATCCCTTTGACAGGGGGTAGGGCAAATATTGTAAAATTTGAATTATCACAACTTTCGGGCCGAAGTTGTAAGGGCCGGGGTGGTTCAGCATTTTGGAGGAAAATATTAAAAAATTTTATTAGGCTAGTTTCCCCACAATGAATGTACATACATGCCATTAGATGGATCCTGACCCCCATATCCCTTTGAAAGGGGTGTAGGGGCAAATATTGAAAAATTTGAATCATCACAACTTTCGGGCCGAAATTGTAAGGGCCGGGGTGGTTCAGCATTTTGGAGGAAAATATTATTTTTTTTTTATTAGGCTAGTTTCCCCACAATAAATGTACATACATGCGATTAGATGGATCCTGACCCATATATCCCTTTGAAAGGGGCGTAGGGGCAAATATTGTAAAAATTTGAATTATCACACTTTCGGGCCGAAATGGTAAGGGCCGGGGTGGTTCAGCATTTTGGAGGAAAATATTAAATTTTTTTATTAGGCTAGTTTCCCCACAATGAATGTACATACATGCCATTAGATGGATCCTGGCCCCATATCCCTTTGAAAGGGGTGTAGGGGCAAATATTGAAAAATTTGAATTATCACAACTTTCGGGCCGAAATTGTAAGGGCCGGGGTGGTTCAGCATTTTGGAGGAAAATATTAAAAAATTTTATTAGGCTAGTTTCCCCACAATGAATGTACATACATGCCATTAGATGGATCCTGACCCCCATATCCCTTTGAAAGGGGTGTAGGGGCAAATATTGAAAAATTTGAATCATCACAACTTTCGGGCCGAAATTGTAAGGGCCGGGTGGTTCAGCATTTTGGAGGAAAATATTAAATTTTTTTATTAGGCTAGTTTCCCCACAATGAATGTACATACATGCATTAGATGGATCCTGACCCCCATATCCCTTTGAAAGGGGCGTAGCGGCAAATATTGAAAAATTTGAGTTATCACAACTTTCGGGCAGAAATGTAAGGGCCGGGGTGGTTCAGCATTTTGGAGGAAAATATTATTTTTTTTTAATTGGCTAGTTTCCCCTAATGAATGTACATACATGCCATTAGATGGATCCTGAACCCTATATCCCTTTGACAGGGGGTAGGGGCAAATATTGTAAAATTTGAATTATCACAACTTTCGGGCCGAAGTTGTAAGGGCCGGGTGGTTCAGCATTTTGGAGAAAATATTAAATTTTTTTATTAGGCTAGTTTCCCCACAATGAATGTACATACATGCCATTAGATGGATCCTGACCCCAATATCCCTTTGAAAGGGGTGTAGGGGCAAATATTGAAAAATTTGAATTATCACAACTTTCGGGCCGAATTGTAAGGGCCGGGTGGTTCAGCATTTTGGAGGAAATATTAAATTTTTTTATTAGGCTAGTTTCCCCACAATGAATGTACATACATGCCATTAGATGGATCCTGACCCCCATATCCCTTTGAAAGGGGTGTAGGGGCAAATATTGAAAAATTTGAATTATCACAACTTTCGGGCCGAAATTGTAAGGGCCGGGGTGGTTCAGCATTTTGGAAGAAAATATAAATTTTTTTATTAGGCTAGTTTCCCCACAATGAATGTACATACATGCGATTAGATGGATCCTGACCCCCATATCCCTTTGAAAGGGCGTAGGGGCAAATATTGAAAAATTTGAGTTATCACAACTTTCGGGCCGAAATGGTAAGGGCCGGGGTGGTTCAGCATTTTGGAGGAAAATATTAAAAAATTTATTAGGCTAGTTTCCCCACAATGAATGTACATACATGCCATTAGATGGATCCTGACCCCCACATCCCTTTGAAAGGGGCGTAGTGGCAAATATTGTAAAAATTTGAATTATCACAACTTTAGGGCCGAAATTGTAAGGGCCGGGGTGGTTCAGCATTTTGAGGAAAATATTTTTTTTTTTAATTGGCTAGTTTCCCCATAATGAATGTACATACATGCTATAAGATGAATCCTGACCCCAATATCCCTTTGAAAGGGGCGTAGGGGCAAATATTGAAAAATTTGAGTTATCACAACTTTCGGGCCGAAATGGTAAGGGCCGGGGGGTTCAGCATTTTGGAGGAAAATATATTTTTTTTTAATTGGCTAGTTTTCCCCATAATGAATGTACATACATGCTATAAGATGGATCCTGACCCCTATATCCCTTTGAAAGGGGTGTAGGGGCAAATATTGAAAAATTTGAATCATCACAACTTTCGGGCCGAAATTGTAAGGGCCGGGGTGGTTCAGCATTTTGGAGGAAAAAATTATATTTTTCGAATAGGCTAGTTTCCCCACAATAATGAACATAGATGCCATTAGATGGATCCTGACCCCCCATATCCCTTTGACAAGGGGGTAGGGGCAAATATTGAAAAATTTGAGTTATCACAACTTTCGTGGCCGAAATGGTAAGGGCCGGGGGGTTCAGCATTTTGGAGGAAAATATATTTTTTTTTTTAATTGGCTAGTTTCCCCATAATGAATGTACATACATGCTATAAGATGGATCCTGACCCCTATATCCCTTTGAAAGGGGTGTAGGGCAAATATTGAAAAATTTGAATCATCACAACTTTCGGGCCGAAATTGTAAGGGCCGGGGTGGTTCAGCATTTTGGAAGAAATATTAAATTTTGTTATTAGGCTAGTTTCCCCACAATGAATGTACATACATGCCATTAGATGGATCCTGACCCCCATATCCCTTTGAAAGGGGCGTAGGAGCAAATATTGAAAAATTTGAGTTATCACAACTTTCGGGCCAAAATGGTAAGGGCCGGGGTGGTTCAGCATTTTTGAGGAAAATATTTTTTTTTTAATTGGCTAGTTTCCCCCATAATGAATGTACATACATGCTATAGATGAATCCTGACCCCAATATCCCTTTGAAAGGGGCGTAGTGGCAAATATTGTAAAAATTTGAATTATCACAACTTTCGGGCCGAAGTTGTAAGGGCCGGGGTGGTTCAGCATTTTGGAGGAAAATATATATTTTTTTAATTGGCTAGTTTCCCCATAATGAATGTACATACATGCGATTAGATGGATCCTGAACCTATATCCCTTTGAAAGGGGCGTAGGGGCAAATATTGTAAAAATTTGAATTATCACAACTTTCGGGCCGAAATTGTAAGGGCCGGGGTGGTTCAGCATTTTGGAGGAAAATATTTCAAAAATTTATTAGGCTAGTTTCCCCACAATGAATGTACATACATGCCATTAGATGGATCCTGACCCCCACATCCCTTTGAAAGGGGCGTAGTGGCAAATATTGTAAAAATTTGAATTATCACAACTTTAGGGCCGAAACTGTAAGGGCCGGGTGGTTCAGCATTTTGGAGGAAAAAATTAAAATTTATTAGGCTAGTTTCCCCACAATGAATGTACATACATGCCATTAGATGGATCCTGACCCCACATCCCTTTGAAAGGGGCGTAGTGGCAAATATTGTAAAAATTTGAATTATCACAACTTTCGGGCCAAAATTGTAAGGCCTGGGGTGGTTCAGCATTTTGGAGGAAAAAATTATATTTTTCGAATAGGCTAGTTTCCCCACAATAAATGTAACATACATGCCATTAGATGGATCCTGACCCCCATATCCCTTTGACAGGGGGTAGGGGCAAATATTGAAAAATTTGAGTTATCACAACTTTCGTGCCGAAATGGTAAGGGCCGGGGTGGTTCAGCATTTTGGAGAGAAAATATTAAAATTTTTATTAGGCTAGTTTCCCCACAATGAATGTACATACATGCCATTAGATGGATCCTGACCCCCATATCCTTTGAAAGGGGCGTAGGGGCAAATATTGAAAAATTTTAATTATCACAACTTTTGGGCCGAAATGGTAAGGGCCGGGGTGGTTCAGCATTTTGGAGGAAAATTTTTTTTTTTTTTTAATTGAGTAGTTTCCCCATAATGAATGTACATCATCTGCGATTAGATGGATCCTGAACCCTATATCCTTTGAAAGGGGCGTAGGGGCAAATATTGTAAAAATTTGAATTATCACAACACTTTCGGGCCGAATTGTAAGGCCGGGGTGGTTCAGCATTTTGGAGGAAAATATTTCAAATTTATTAGGCTAGTTTCCCCACAATGAATGTACATACATGCCATTAGATGGATCCTGACCCCTACCTCCCTTTGAAGGGGCGTAGTGGCAAATATTGTAAAATTTGAATTATCACAACTTTAGGGCCGAAATGTAAGGGCCGGGGTGGTTCAGCATTTTGGAGGAAAAAAAAATTTTTTTTTTAAAAATTATTAGGCTAGTTTCCCCACAATGAATGTACATACATGCCATTAGATGGATCCTGACCCCCACATCCCTTTGAAAGGGGCGTAGTGGCAAATATTGTAAAAATTTGAATTATCACAACTTTAGGGCCAAAATTGTAAGGGCCGGGGTGGTTCAGCATTTTGGAGGAAAAAATTATATTTTTTTAATAGGCTAGTTTCCCCACAATGAATGTACATACATGCCATTAGATGGATCCTGACCCCCATATCCCTTTGAAGGGGGTAGGGGCAAATATTGAAAAATTGAATTATCACAACTTTCGGGCCGAAATGGTAAGGGCCGGGTGGTTCAGCATTTTGGAGGAAAATATTTTTTTTTTTAATTGAGTAGTTTCCCCACAATGAATGTACATACATGCCATTAGATGGATCCTGACCCCTATATCCCTTTGAAAGGGGTGAGGGCAAATATTGAAAAATTTGAATTATCACAACTTTCGGGCCGAAATGGTAAGGGCCGGGGTGGTTCAGCATTTTGGAGGAAAATATTATTTTTTTTTAATTGGCTAGTTTTCCCCATAATGAATGTACATACATGCTATTAGATGGATCCTGACCCCTAATATCCCTTTGACAGGGGGGTAGGGGCAAATATTGTAAAATTTGAATTATCACAACTTTTCGGGCCGAAATTGTAAGGGCCGGGGTGGTTCAGCATTTTGGAGGAAAATATTAATTTTTTTTATTAGGCTAGTTTCCCCACAATGAATGTACATACATGCCATTAGATGGATCCTGACCCCCATATCCCTTTGAAAGGGCGTATTGGCAAATATTGTAAAAATTTGAATTATCACAACTTTCGGGCGAAATGGTAAGGGCCGGGGTGGTTCAGCATTTTGGAGGAAAATATTAAATTTTTTTTAATTGGCTAGTTTCCCATAATGAATGTACATACATACCATTAGATGGATCCTGACCCCTATATCCCTTTGAAAGGGGTGGAGGGCAAATATTGAAAAATTTGAATTATCACAACTTTCGGGCCGAAAATGTAAGGGCCGGGGTGGTTCAGCATTTTGGAGGAAAATATTAAATTTTTTAATTGGCTAGTTTCCCCATAATGAATGTACATACATGCCATTAGATGGATCCTGAACCCTATATCCCTTTGAAGGGGGGTAGGGGCAAATATTGAAAAATTTGAATTATCACAACTTTCGGCCGAAATTGTAAGGGCCGGGGTGGTTCAGCATTTTGGAGGAAAATATTAATATTTTTTATTAGGCTAGTTTCCCCACAATGAATGTACATACATGCCATTAGATGGATCCTGACCCCCATATCCCTTTGAAAGGGGTGTAGGGCAAATATTGAAAAATTTGAGTTATCACAACTTTCGGGCCGAAATGGTAAGGGCCGGGGTGGTTCAGCATTTTGGAGGAAATTTATTTTTTTTTAATTGGCTAGTTTCCCCATAATGAATGTACATACATGCCATTAGATGGATCCTGAGCCCTATATCCCTTTGAAAGGGGCGTAGGGCAAATATTGTAAAAATTTGAATTATCACAACTTTTCGGGCCGAAATTGTAAGGGCCGGGGTGGTTCAGCATTTTGGAGGAAAATATTAAATTTTTTATTAGGCTAGTTTCCCCACAATGAATGTACATACATGCCATTAGATGGATCCTGACCCCCATATCCCTTTGAAAGGGGGTAGGGGCAAATATTGAAAAATTTGAATTATCACAACTTTCGGGCCGAATTGTAAGGGCCGGGTGGTTCAGCATTTTGGAGGAAAATATTAATTTTTTTTTTATTAGGCTAGTTTCCCCACAATGAATGTACATACATGCCATTAGATGGATCCTGACCCCATATCCCTTTGAAAGGGGTGTAGGGGCAAATATTGAAAAATTTGAATTATCACAACTTTCGGGCCGAAATGGTAAGGGCCGGGGGGTGGTTCAGCATTTTGGAGGAAAATATTATTTTTTTTTTATTAGCTAGTTTCCCCATAATGAATGTACATACATGCGATTAGATGGATCCTGACCCTATATCCCTTTGAAAGGGGGGCGTAGGGGCAAATATTGTAAAATTTGAATTATCACAACCTTTCGGGCCGAAATGGTAAGGGCCGGGGTGGTTCAGCATTTTGGAGGAAAATATTAAATTTTTTATTAGGCTAGTTTCCCCACAATGAATGTACATACATGCCATTAGATGGATCCTGGCCCCCATATCCCTTTGAAAGGGGGTAGGGGCAAATATTGAAAAATTTGAATTATCACAACTTTCGGGCCGAAATTGTAAGGGCCGGGGTGGTTCAGCATTTTGGAGGAAAATATTAAAAATTTTTATTAGGCTAGTTTCCCCACAATGAATGTACATACATGCCATTAGATGGATCCTGACCCCCCATCCCTTTGAAAGGGGTGTAGGGGCAAATATTGAAAAATTTGAATTATCACAACTTTCGGGCCGAAATTGTAAGGGCCGGGGTGGTTCAAGCATTTTGGAGGAAAATATTAAATTTTTTTTATTAGGCTAGTTTCCCCACAATGAATGTACATACATGCCATTAGATGGATCCTGACCCCCATATCCCTTTGAAAGGGGCGTAGCGGCAAATATTGAAAAATTTGAGTTATCACAACTTTCGGGCCGAAATGGTAAGGGCCGGGGTGGTTCAGCATTTTGGAGGAAAATATTATTTTTTTTTTTAATTGGCTAGTTTCCCCACAATGAATGTACATACATGCCATTAGATGGATCCTGAACCCTATATCCCTTTGACAGGGGGGTAGGGGCAAATATTGTAAAAATTTGAATTATCACAACTTTCGGGCCGAAATTGGTAAGGCCGGGGTGGTTCAGCATTTTGGAGGAAAATATTAAATTTTTTTATTAGGCTAGTTTCCCCACAATGAATGTACATACATGCCATTAGATGGATCCTGACCCCATATCCCTTTGAAAGGGGGTAGGGGCAAATATTGAAAAATTTGAATTATCACAACTTTCGGGCCGAAATTGTAAGGGCCGGGGTGGTTCAGCATTTTGGAGGAAAATATTAAATTTTTTTATTAGGCTAGTTTCCCCACAATGAATGTACATACATGCCATTAGATGGATCCTGACCCCCATATCCCTTTGAAAGGGTGTAGGGGCAAATATTGAAAAATTTGAATTATCACAACTTTCGGGCCGAAATTGTAAGGGCCGGGGTGGTTCAGCATTTTGGAGGAAAATATTAAATTTTTTTATAGGCTAGTTTCCCCACAATGAATGTACATACATGCGATTAGATGGATCCTGACCCCCATATCCTTTGAAAGGGGCGTAGGGGCAAATATTGAAAAATTTGAGTTATCACAACTTTCGGGCCGAAATGGTAAGGGCCGGGGTGGTTTCAGCATTTTGGAGGAAAAATATATTTTTTTTTAATTGGCTAGTTTCCCCACAATGAATGTACATACATGCGATTAGATGGATCCTGAACCTATATCCCTTTGAAAGGGGCGTAGGGGCAAATATTGTAAAATTTGAATTATCACAACTTTCGGGCCGAAATGGTAAGGGCCGGGTGGTTCAGCATTTTGGAGGAAAATATTAATTTTTTTTTATTGGCTAGTTTCCCCACAATGAATGTACATACATGCCATTAGATGGATCCTGAACCCTATATCCCTTTGAAAGGGGCAAATATTGTAAAAATTTGAATTATCACAACTTTCGGGCCGAAGGTAAGGGCCGGGGTGGTTCAGCATTTTGGAGGAAAATATTTCAAAATTTATTAGGCTAGTTTCCCCACAATGAATGTACATACATGCCATTAGATGGATCCTGACCCCCATATCCCTTTGAAAGGGGCGTAGTGGCAAATATTGTAAAAATTTGAATTATCACAACTTTCGTGCCGAAATTGTAAGGGCCGGTGGTGGTCAGCATTTTGGAGGAAAAATTATATTTTTTAATAGGCTAGTTTCCCCACAATGAATGTACATACATGCCATTAGATGGATCCTGACCCCCATATCCCTTTGAAAGGGGGTAGGGGCAAATATTGTAAAAATTTGAATTATCACAACTTTCGGGCCGAAATTGTAAGGGCCGGGGTGGTTCAGCATTTTGGAAGAAAATATTAAATTTTTTTATTAGGCTAGTTTCCCCACAATGAATGTACATACATGCCATTAGATGGATCCTGACCCCCATATCCCTTTGAAAGGGGTGTAGGGGCAAATATTGAAAAATTTGAATTATCACACTTTCGGGCCGAAATTGTAAGGGCCGGGGTGGTTCAGCATTTTGGAGGAAAATATTAAATTTTTTTTATTAGGCTAGTTTCCCCACAATGAATGTACATACATGCCATTAGATGGATCCTGACCCCCATATCCCTTTGAAAGGGGTGTAGTGGCAAATATTGAAAAATTTGAATTATCACAACTTTCGGGCCGAAATTGTAAGGGCGGAGGTGGTTCAGCATTTTGGAAGAAAATATTAATTTTTTTATTAGGCTAGTTTCCCCACAATGAATGTACATACATGCCATTAGATGGATCCTGACCCCCATATCCCTTTGAAAGGGGCGTAGTGGCAAATATGAAAAATTTGAGTTATCACAACTTTCGGGCCGAAATGGTAAGGGCCGGGGGTTCAGCAATTTTGGAGGAAAAATATTTTTTTTTTTTAATTGGCTAGTTTCCCCCC